>NC_057795.1:632493068-632861831 GCF_018294505.1 Triticum aestivum | reverse complement strand
GCCGTCGGGCACCTGCCTGCCTGCCTGGCCGGCAAGCAGCTCGTTGGAGCGGCGCTGGGCTGGGCCGGCAGGTGGGCCGGGTGCTGGGTGCCAGGTAAGGTTTTGCTATTTTTACTGTTTTCTGTTTTTTAATACTTCTGCAACTTTGTTGAATTAATAAAAATACTTAGGCAACTCCTAAAATCACCAAACTACTCCTGGTCCATAGTTGGATTATTTCCAACATGAAACATTTTAGTTTGGAGATATTTGAGCATCTGAATATTTTATATAATTTTAAATGCCCAAATTCAAATATCTATGATTTAATTCAAAGACCCTAGGATGACCTAGGAAAATGTGCATCACTTTTGGCAGAGGTTCTGAACCAAGACAAAAATGATGGGCATTTTAGAAGGGCATTTCAGGTTCATTGAAAAAGTTTTTAGTAAACCCTAGTTGGTTTCAGAGGGGGCTGGGGGTTCTGTCATCCCCATTTCAGGTTTCTGATGAAAGAATAAACATGATGCAACACTCTAATGCATGAACTAGCTAGGGTGTGACAACTCACCCCCACTCAAAAGAATCTCGTCCCGAGATTTGGGCTCCTCCGGAAAGAGGGCGGGATACTCGAGTCGAAGACGATCCTCCCTTTCCCAAGTTGCTTCATCCTCAGAATGGTGCGACCATTGAACTTTGAGAAACTTGATATTATGACGTCGAGTGGTACGCTCGGCCTGATCGAGGATACGAATGGGGTACTCTCGATACGTGAGATTATCTTGGAGATCGAGCGTTTCGTGGTCCACTCCACGGATAGGATCCGAGAAGCAACGCCTGAGTTGAGAAACGTGGAAAACATCGTGGACTCTGGAGAGATGCGGAGGTAGTTCCAACTGGTAGGCAACTTCTCCTCGTTTAGCGAGAATGCGAAAAGGTCCAATGTAACGAGGAGCCAATTTGCCTTTGATACCGAAACGATGGGTTCCCTTCAGAGGAGTAACCCGAAGGTAAGCCTTCTCGTCAACCTCGAAAGTCATAGCCTTATGTTTTCGGTCATATTGACTCTTTTGACGAGATTGGGCTGTTTTCAACTTTTCACGAACGATGCGAACTTGCTCTTCTGCTTCCTGAATCATATCCGGGCCAAAGAATTGTCTTTCCCCGGTTTCTGACCAGTTAAGGGGTGTTCGACACCGTCGTCCATAGAGAACTTCAAAAGGGGCTTTACCCAAGCTAGATTGATAGCTATTGTTGTAAGCGAATTCGGCAAATGGAAGGCACTTCTCCCAATCCATTCCGAATGAGATAACAGAGGCTCGAAGCATGTCTTCTAGAATTTGGTTGACGCGTTCTACTTGACCACTCGATTGAGGGTGAAAGGCGGTGCTAAAGGAAAGGCGGGTTCCCATAGCATTTTGGAAACTTTCCCAAAATCGAGAGGTGAAAAGACTTCCTCGATCCGAGTTAATTTCCAAAGGAACACCATGGAGAGACACTATTCGGGAGATGTATAAGTCTGCCAACTGACTAGCGGTTATACTCTCACGAACAGGTAAGAAATGGGCCACTTTGGAAAGACGATCGACAACGACGAAGATAGCATTATTCCCTCTCTTGGTCCTGGGAAAACCGGTAATGAAATCCATACCAATTTTATCCCATTTCCATTCAGGAATAGCTAAGGGTTGAAGGGTGCCAGCAGGCCGTTGATGCTCTGCTTTTACACGACGGCAGACGTCGCAATTAGCAATATACTGAGCAATTTCTCTCTTCATCCTAGTCCACCAGAACCTCTGGCGTAGGTCCTGATACATCTTAGTACTACCGGGATGAATGGTGAGAGGAGATTCATGAGCCTCCTTAAGGATCAACTGCCGTAGATGCTGGTTCTTGGGAACCACTAAACGGTTCTCAAAGTACACAACACCATGATCATTTGTGGAGAAACAACTAGCACCTCCGCTAGCAATGTTCTCCTTGATTTTAGATATTCCCTTATCTCGCTTTTGGGCAGCGATGATTTGATCCGTAAGAGTAGGTTTCGCCACCAAGGTGGAAAGAAATCCTTGAGGAACAATGTGAAGGTTAAGCTTCCGAAATTCCTCATGGAGAAGCGGTTGACTTTGTTGTAACATCAGGTTGTTACAATAAGATTTACGACTTAGCGCATCAGCCATGACGTTGGCTTTCCCTGGGGTGTAAGTTATTCCTAAGTCGAAATCTGTGATCAACTCAACCCAACGTCTTTGCCTGAGATTCAAATCCGGTTGGGTGAAGATGTACTTCAGACTTTGGTGATCAGTGAATATTTCGCAACGATTACCGAGGAGGTAATGTCGCCAGGTCTTAAGTGCATAGACTACGGCTGCAAGCTCTAGATCATGAGTAGGATAATTCTCCTCATGTGGGTGCAATTGCCGTGAAGCGTAAGCAATTACGTGTCGATCTTGCATGAGAATGCAACCTAGTCCTTGTCGCGAGGCGTCGCAGTAGATAACAAAGTCCTTAGAGAAGTCTGGCGGTACCAGTACGGGAGCAGAAGTCAGGCGTCTTTTCAGTTCCTGAAAGCTGTGCTCACATTGTGGAGTCCATTCGAACTTTTTATCTTTCTTGAGGAGTTCGGTTAGAGGTTTAGCAACTTTGGAGAAGTTCTCGACAAAGCGACGGCAATAGCTCGCTAAGCCCAGAAAACTCCGAACTTGCTTGACCGATTCAGGTGGAGTCCAATTAAGGACGGCTTGAACTCGCTCAGGGTTAACAGCAATACCTTTACCAGATATTACATGACCCAGATAGGTCACTTCTGACAACCAGAATTCACATTTAGAAAATTTGGCATAAAGGCGATGCTCTCGAAGTTTCTTCAACACTAGCCTTAGATGTTCGGCATGTTCTTCCTCGTTCTTGGAGTAGATGAGTATATCATCGAGGTAAACCACGACGAATTTATCCAAATACTCCATGAAGATTGAGTTCATTAACCGAGAAAAGGTGGCTGGAGCGTTGGTTAAACCGAAGGACATGACGGTGTACTCGTATTGACCATAACGAGTAACAAAGGCCGTTTTAGGAATGTCCCCGTTCCTGATTTTGATTTGATGGTAGCCCAACCTCAAATCCATTTTGGAGAAGACTGAGGATCCAGCGAGCTGATCATACAGGTCGTTGATCCTGGGGAGCGGATATTTGTTCTTGATTGTGACCAAATTGACAGGTCGATAATCTACAACCATCCGGTCCGTACCATCCTTCTTCTTGACGAAGAGGACGGGGCAAGCCCACGGAGATGAACTAGGTCGGATGAAACCCTTTTTCAAGGACTCATCGAGTTGTTTCTTCAGCTCGGCTAGTTCTAGTGGTGCCATCTTATAAGGTCTTCTAGCAATCGGGACGGTTCCTGGAATAAGGTCTATTACGAACTCAACATCCCTGTCAGGTGGAACACCTGGCAATTCCTCTGGGAAGACATCCGGAAAGTCACGGACTACCGGGACGTCCTCAAGGTCTGGCAAAGGGCTGGCGTTAAGAGAATATAACTGTCGCTTGGCTATTCGGGTCAAGACATTGACTATCTTCCCCGAAGGATGGGTGAGTTGAACAGTCCTAGAGAAGCAATCAATTTTGGCATGATGGGCTGACATCCAGTCCATACCCAAGATGATATTAATATCTGAAGATTTAAGGGCTATCAAGGATGCGAGAAAAACAAGTCTGTCGACTTGGATTTCATTTCCATGGCTTACTCTAGAAGTTTGCCATTTGGATCCCGGAGTTTGAATTACCATAGAGGATGGCATGTCACAGAATGCGGTGTTATGCAAGCAAGCATAGTTCTCGGATATGAATGAATGAGATGCTCCTATATCGAAAAGAACAGATGCCGGGTGGCAATTAACAAGGAGCGTACCGAGAACGACGTTGGGATCCTCTTGAGCTTCTTCGGCAGAGATACAGTTGACATGGCCACGTGTAGCGGTGGCCGGCTTGGCGTGGAACACTTTCCCTGTCGGCTTGCCACGGCAACAGCTTTAGCAGATTGGTTGGGGTTGGTTTGGGGACACTCGCGCATATAGTGGCCAGATTCCCCACACTTAAAGCAAGTCACAGAACTGGTACGTGGAGGAGCACTGTTGGTTGGACCACCATAGGGCTTGGCTGGTGTAGACTGTTGAACGGGGCGAGGCGCCTGGAAGGATGGCCTCGGTGTGAACCTGGGTGGCAGGGCAGTGTTGGGCACCCACACGCGGCGCTTCTGAGGACCAGCACCGGATGAGGAACCCACGTCACGGCCATGCTTGCGTGTTGCGTCATAATCAGTCTGACCAGTCTCAGCACTGATGGCCTTGTTAACAAGCTTCTGAAAAGATGTGCACTCATGCAGACGGAGGTCGCGGCGAAGCTCAGGACTAAGCCCCTTACGGAACCTTGCTTGCTTCTTGGCATCAGTAGAAACTTCCTCAGTGGCATATCGTGCGAGGTTACCGAACTCCCTGCTGTAAGCATCCACAGAGAGTCGGCCCTGAGTGAAACTGCAAAATTCCTCACGTTTACGGTCCATGAGACCCTCCGGAATGTGATGTTCACGGAAAGCCTCGCTGAATTCAGCCCAAGTAGTGACATGGCCCGCTGGGCGCGTAGCACCATAATTCTCCCACCATAGACTGGCGGGGCCTTCAAGATGATATGCAGCAAAGGTGACCTTGTCAGCCTCGGCTACTAGCGCGGAGCGCAGTTTGTGAGAAATACTGCGAAGCCAGTCATCAGCGTCGAGAGGCTCGACGGAGTGGTGGAACGTGGGTGGATGTAACTTGATGAAATCACTGAGTGACACCACGTTAGTCCTCTGATGGTGTGCTGTGTTCTGTTCAATACGCTCCAACAAACGGTTGGTCTCCCGCTTGTTTCTTTCGGCTTCCATCATAACCTCGGCTAGGGAAGGAGGATGAGGCAGATTTGCATTCCTGACTTCACTGCCTTCGGCCTGCTCTTGAGGAGCATGGTTATTGCGCGTGTTGACCATCCTAGGTAAACAAGACAATGATTTAGTCAGAATGATAAGATTCCGACACAGGATACAGAATGTAAGGAATAACTCGGAATGCAAGATGATCATCCGTATGACATGGTAGATACAGAAACTGCTTCTTTATTCCATCGTCATACACACCATACAAGGTTTAGTACAAGACCAAACAAGGTACTATTACGGTGAAAAGAGGATTACATCTCATCGGAGGCATCCCAAGCTCCTATACATTATTTTTCTACACCTCCGGAAGGCGGTACAAACTAGGTCATATCCCACGAGTCACGCAGGACGATAGACGACACAGCTAGTACGAACTAGTGATACTACCACTAACTCAGACCGATCCGTAGTAGTCCTCGTAGAAGTCACCTCCATAGCCTGGAAGCTCAACATGATCATCCGGGAACAGACGATCTCGCGGAGCTTGTGGACCATAGGGGCTAGGATGAGGTCTTGGACCAACAGACGGTGGCCTGCGGGGACCGCGAGGTGGGGTGATGCCTCCTACATCACGCCAACCCATCACGTCTGGCAGAGCAGATCTCACAGGATAGAGATCGCGCATATCCGAATATCCAGCTTGCACCGCCGGTGCAAACCGAGTCAACGTGGCCCAATGGTCAGCACGGGTATTGAAAAGCTCTAGCCTCAAGGCCCGATTTTCACGGTCCTTATCCTCGAGCATCTCAGCAGTGGTGCGAGTCCGTGAATCCTCCTGAGTGGGGTCAGCATAGATAGCCTGGAGATACCCTTGTGCTCCCGGAAGTGATCCTGGCATATACCGGAAATCAGAGTCCCGAAATAGGCCAGACCTGACTCGCATGATGGTCATCATAGAGTAGGCGGCGTCCTGCACAGCCATCTCAATAGTAACCCCGAGTCCATAGGAGCAGTGAAGGGGCTCGGTGGATCCAGGATAAGATGGAAATATCCTGACAGTGCAGAGATACTGGCTTTGATTAAAGTCTCGAAATTGCTCTTCGACCGTGTACTCAGGATACCAACGGTATCCAGCCTCAGTCATTACCCTGACCAACATGGCGGTATGGCCGGGTACATCTAGGCATCGAGTCAGGCGAACCACTTGATTGAGGTCGCGAGTGGCCATCTGAAAGCACAACCATAATGCAAAGGCATTAGAATTTCTAGCAAAATTTCGGCAGCATAACAGCTGTAAATGCTCAAGAAGGATTTTGAGACATTTGACAAAGGATTTCATACACACTCAACATCATCATATCAAAGTTCTGAGTCCATCCTAACAACATAATGTGGTAGTAGAACTGAACTAGGCTTGTATCCATCAAACCTATAAGGTACTACTGATTAGTAACACGTGATCCTGATAGAGAGAAAAGATCCTAATTCCTTAACCCCCGGTGGAAGAATAGACTGACTCAGATCAGAATGTCATAAGATAAAGGAGTAAAAAGAGCCTTACGTTCCAACCCACAAACAATTCCCCTACATATAACTAAAGAATTTCTAGACTCAACATCGACCAGTTTGGCTTGGAGAACCTACAGGCAGTCCGGCTCTGATGCCAACGCTGTCAGGACCCCGACTCGATGCCACATAGGTCTAGCATGTAACACCTCATATCACTTTGCGGCCTCACGCACGGTATTCCCACGGGTGTCGCCTTACCTTTGCCCGGGACCGTTTGCGCCTTTTGGCACACGTATATGATAGTGTCGCTAGCATCCATATGATAAGGAGCCCGGGCTGACATGGCTAGTCGTAAACCCAAAGTGGCACAGACTTACAGGGACAGGCATCCATGACCCAGCAACGAACGTGTCGGTCATCAGCAAGTGGGTCCGGGCTGTAGCACTGGGCTAGCAGGACTCCGGTAAACCGGGCTGTAGCGGGCTAACAGGACTCCGGTACTCAATGCGTGACATTTCCCCGAAGGGACAGACACAGGAACGAAGAAGGACACATGCCGGCCAGCCTAAGTGTTCCAGAGCAGTAGCAAGCTACCATGGCTCAGTGGTAACACTAGGAGACATTTCCCGGTAAGAGAGGCTACTAAAGATAAACAACTAGATAGTCAGATCCCACACATACCAAGCATTTCAATCATACACACAATATGCTCGATATGTGCAAATACAACAAGGCATCACAACATGACTCTACGACACAAGTACTTTATTTAAGGCTCAGAGAGCCATACATAACATACACATAGGTACGGGTCACACGACCCAGCATTCAAGTCATACAGTCATACAAACCAGCAGCGGAAGTAACTTGTCTGAGTACAGACAACTAGTAAAATAAAAGAGGCTTGGAAAGCCTAGCTATACTACGTGGTCCTTCACAAGCTCAGGATCACCACCTGGGCCTTAGCCTACTCATTGATGTCAACGTCTACGAAGAACCCATCAGAAGGGGTTGCAGCGTCTTCTGTAAAAATGTAAATTATAGCAACATGAGTACAAAGGTACTCAGCAAGACTTACATCAGATCCTACATACATGCACATTATCAAGAAGGGTTGGTGGAGTTGTTGCAGCAAGCCAGCTTTGACTCTTGGCTAGGCTATCCTACGAGACTCCAACTTGAAATGGTTTTGCGTACACGAGTCCACTACTCACCACTTCAATACACTACCGAGGATCCACCTCCGTCTTCCTACGGAAGAGCCATCCTCGGCACTCACACTTATCTTGAGGCTTTTAGTAGTTTCCATTTACTTGTCTATGAACTGTATAGGCAACCAAGTAGTCCTTTACCGCGGACGCGGCTATTCGAATAGATCATGATAACCCTGCAGGGGTGTACTTCTTCATACATGTTTCCACCACTTAGCGTCTGCACACGACATGTGCTCGGCAGACTTCAAGCGAAAGCCGACGTGGGTGTAGACCACGACCTACCTAAACACCTAAGTCTCCAATCCAGGTTTATCGCCTATCCAGGTTCCATCCGCAGGGAGTCCGGCCGAGGTTTCCCATCACGGCCCCGAACGATGTGAACAGGGTTCCCGAGATACCTAACGGGTATTCGGTACACCGTGCCACGTACCTACCGCATCACAGCCCACCCCTACGGTCAGCGCTGTCCACGGCCTCCAGTAGGCTACAAACACCAGAAACTACTTGCAACTCCTGGACAGAGAACTAGGGTGAATAAGAAGTCGAGCGGGGTCATATTTCAGGGCCCAATGCATGGTAGTAGCTGTATCTTAAATCACACATACAGATCTCAGTGCTTAAGGTCGGCTTCAATGAAACAACCCACCATGTACTCCTACATGGCCTCTCATCGATACCTTTACCAAATCGTGTTCACCACACCACTCTCATTACCGACATAATCATTTCACTCTAGCCCATCACCCAGATGAACCAGACCTGACACGACTCTAAGCATAGCAGGCATAGCAAGGTAGGAACAACACATACATATGGCTCAATCAACTCCTACACATGCTAGTGGGTTTCATCTAGTTACTGTGGCAATGACAGGTCATGCAGAGGAAGTGGGTTCAACTACCGTAGCACACAGCAGTTTGAAACGCGTTGTCTTAATGCAGTAAAAGAGAGCAGGAGCGAGAACATGGGATTGTATCGATATGATCAAATGGTTGGTTGCTTGCCTGATGGTTCGATGCACTGATACGGTTCTTCGTTAGGGTAATCACGGTACTCCTCGGAGGCAGAACCTGCCGCAAAGAACACCGATACACAACCATCACCAAACAATGTGCAACAATATGATGCATGCATGAAACATGGCAATATGAGTGTGTTGGGCTAATGCAACTAAGACCAGAAGGGTTTGAACCAATTTGAACCAAAGATTCAAATTTCAAACTCATACATGGCCCTTTAAAGTGTTTTTCCTTGTTCTGCATTAAACATCAAGTTAACTTGTTTAATCATGCATGAAAATAGTACAGATGGATAGATTGGATTTTTCTGATCATTTTTCATATATAACTTGTCTGATTTGGAGTTACAGATTAAAAGTTATGAATTTTTGAAGTTTAAACTATATTCTGGAATTTCCTATATTAGATTAAATCCAGAAAATCAATTACTGCGTCAGCCTGACGTCAGTGTGACATCAGCAGGTCAACGGGACACGGTCCGGGTCAAACCTGACAGTGGGTCCCGCGTGTCAGTGTGATTAATTAAACTAAAATTAATTTAAACTAATCCTAATTAGTTAACAGGGCTGGGCCCCACCTGTCATTGACTCAGGAGAGTCAACCAGGGCCCACCCGTGGTCAAACCCGGGTCGGCTGCACCGGCGTTTAGCCGCCGGCGAGCCCGACGCGGCGGCGGAAGTGGTTTTTGCCGTTCCGGCAACCAAACGAGCCGCGGAGGCCACCGGAGAGGAGCTGAGGACGAACCGCAGCTCTTGGTGGAGTCCGTTGGGGTCGGGGTGGCCGGAGTTGGCGCCGGCGACGACTTTGGCGGCCACCGGAGTTCGGCCGAAGTCGAACTTGACGCAAGAGGGGTCGGTGAGGTGCGGGGAGTAGCTAGTTAGGTGCTACGTGACGCGGTGAGCATGATGGACACCGTGGAGTGGCCGGAGGATGACCGGGAGCACGTCGGCGACGAGCTCCGCGGCGGTGGGTGCGGTTGAGCTCCGGGAGGTCGCTACACGGCTCGGGAGCAAGAAAAGAAGGGAGGGGAAGATGGCTAAGCTCACGGGGAGTTCGACGAAGCCCTTGGTGCGGCCGGGGACGGACCGGAGCGACGACGGCGTTGAAGGGGATCTCCGGCGACGGCGGTTCGGTCGAGGTCGATGCGGTGGGCTCGGGCCTTGCGAGCGCTCGGGGCTCGGCTTGCTCGAAGGAGAGGAGGGTGGCGGAGCTCCTGGACACGGCGGCACGGCGTGGGGTTGACGGAGGGCGTGGCTACGGCGAGGGGGTGGCGGCGATGGCGTCGGCCATGGCGGGGGAGCGCGAGAGAGAGGGGTTGGGGGAGAATGGAGGTGTCCTGCGGGTTCACGGCGCTGCGTGGAGCTCATCCATCCAGCCCCGAGGCGAGGAGGTGGAGCAGGGCGGCAGCCAGCTGCGTGGCGCGCGCTGCGGTCGCCGTCGGGCACCTGCCTGCCTGCCTGGCCGGCAAGCAGCTCGCTGGAGCGGCGCTGGGCTGGGCCGGCAGGTGGGCCGGGTGCTGGGCGCCAGGTAAGGTTTTTCTATTTTTACTGTTTTCTGTTTTTTTAATACTTCTGCAACTTTGTTGAATTAATAAAAATACTTAGGCAACTCCTAAAATCACCAAACTACTCCTGGTCCATAGTTGGATTATTTCCAACATGAAACATTTTAGTTTGGAGATATTTGAGCATTTAAATATTTTATATAATTTTAAATGCCCAAATTCAAATATTTATGATTTAATTCAAAAACCCTAGATGGCCTAGGAAAATGTGCATCACTTCTGGCAGAGGTTCTGAACCAAGACAAAAATGATGGGCATTTTAAGAAGGGCATTTCAGGTTCATTGAAAAAGTTTTTAGTAAACCCTAGTTGGTTTCAGAGGGAGCTGGGGGGTTCTGTCATCCCCATTTCAGGTTTCTGATGAAAGAATAAACATGATGCAACACTCTAATGCATGAACTAGCTAGGGTGTGACACAGGAAACCTAAACCATTCGTGTGACCTCATACGAGCCGAACAGAGGCTGGCTTACAGGGAGACATGGTGGTTGCTACGTGTATCCCACCATACACAAGTCTGGGAGCGACCTTCTGCCTTCTACAATATCCACGTCATCCGACAAACCCTTATCACCCGCATGGATAAAAACGTCATCGCTAAGTGTGATTTGGGAACATCATGAACGGTTAGATCTGGCATAGTTATACATCGATATAACTAATTGTATAACAATCTGCCGTAATACCTTCAATCTCGTTATTGCACATTCTCTGTCCATTGACATTATATATGTAGTGGCCAGAGATACTTCTTTATGACAAATCCCAGTCTCGATTGGCCAACAACTTTCGGAGATACCTTGTGCACTTAAGCCCAGTACTTGTGACGTTTGTACCCAAAGCATCTACTCGGGAGTTCACAAATGTCTAAGAATGAATGAATTAAAAAGTTAGCAAACGAACTACACTTGTGCTCTAGATGGTCTGTCCATCACTCATTCTCAATATGTGATCCTCACAATTCCATAGGAAATGTAACATGTTGATCAACGAGCTAGTCAACTAGAGGCTTACTAGGACATGGTGTTGTCTATGCACATGTATCTGTTTCCTTATACAATTATGCATGATATAACGATTATCATGAACAAGAAATATAATAATAATAATTTATATTGCCTCTAGAATTTCCAACAGTCTCCACTTGCACTAGAGTCAATAATTAGTCCCATGTGATAACTCGTCACAGTGTGACCATCAAAAGTTACTAGTGTCATTAAACTATTTCACATAATCATATGATTTAGACTCAATGAGTTCTGGGGTTTGATCATGTTTTGCTTGTGAGAGAGGTTTTAGTCAACGGGTCTGCAACATTCAGATCCGTCTGTACTTCGCAAATCTCTATGTCATATTGTAAATGCTGCTACCACTCTCCACTTGGAGCTATTCCAAATGGTTGCTCCACTATACGTATCCGGTTTGCTACTCAGAGTCATTCAGATAGGTGTTAAAGCTTGCATCGACATAACCCTTTACGTCGAACTCTTTATCACCTCCATAATCGAGAAACATGTCCTTATTTACTCCAAGGAAAATTTTGACCGCTGTCCAATGATCCATTCCTGGATCATTCTTGTACCCCTTGACTGACTCATGGCAATGCACACTTCCGGTGCAGTACATAGCATAGCATACTATAGAGCCTACGTCTGAAGTATAGGGGACGACCTTCGTCCTTTCTCTCTCTTATGCCGTGGTCGAGCTTTTAAGTCTTAACTTCATACCTTACAACTCAGGCAAGAACTCCTTCTTTGACTGATCCATCTTGAACACCTTCAAGATCATGTCAAGGTATGTGCTCATTTGAAAGTACCATTAAGCGTTTTGATCTATCCTTATAGATCTTGATGCTCAATGTTCAAGTAGATTAATCCAGGTTTTTCTATTCAAAAACACCTTTAAAATAACCCTATATGCTTTCCAGAAATTCTACATCATTTCTAATCAACAATATGTCAACAAGATATACTCATCTGAAATTCTATAGTGCTCCCACTCACTTCTTTGGAAGTACAAGTTTCTCATAAACTTTGTATAAACCCAAAATCTTTGATCATCTTATCAAAGTGTATATTCCAACTCCGAGATGCTTACTCCAGTCCATGGAAGGATTGCTGGAGCTAGCATACCTTTTAGCATCCTTAGGATCGACAAAACCTTTCTGATTGTATCACATACAACCTTTCCTTATGAAGATTGGTAAGGAAACTTGTTTTGACATCCATCTGCCAGATTTCATAAATGCAGCTAATGCTAACATGATTCCAACGGACTTAAGCATCGCTACGGATGAGAAAATCTCATCGTAGTCAACTCCTTGAACTCGTGAAAAACTCTTCGCCACAAGTCGAGCTTCATAGACGGTGACATTACCGTCCACGTCCGTCTTCTTCTTAAAAATCCATTTATCTCAATGGCTTGCTGATCATCGGGCAAGTCCACCAAAGTCCATGCTTTGTTCTGATACATGGATCCTATCTCGGATTTCATGGCTTCTAACCATTTGTTGGAATATGGGCCCACCATCGCTTCTCCATAGCTCGTAGGTTCATTGTTGTCTAGCAACATGACCTTCAAGACAGGATCACCGTACCACTCCGAAGCAGTAGGTGTCCTTGTCGTCCTACGAGGTTCGGTAGTGACTTGATCCGATGCTTCATGATCACTATCATAAGCTTCCACTTCAATTGGTGTAGGTGCCACAGGAACAACTTCCTGTGCCCTGCTACACACTGGTTGAAGTGATGGTTCAATAACCTCATCAAGTCTCCACCATCCTCCCACTCAACTTCTCGAGACAAACTTTTCCTCGAGAAAGGACCCGATTCAAGAAACAATCCCTATTGCTTTCGGATCTGAATTAGGAGGTATACCCAACTATTTTGGGTGTCCTATGAAGATGCATTTTATCCGCTTTGGGTTCGAGCTTATCAACCTGAAACTTTTTCACATAAGCGTCGCAGCCCCAAACTTTTAAGAAACGACAACTTAGGTTTCTCCAACCATAGTTCAACGGTGTCGTCTCAACGGAATTACGTGGTGCCCTATTAAAGTGAGTGCGGTTGTCTCTAATGCCTAACCCATGAACGATAGTGGTAATTCGATAAGAGACATCATGGTACGCACCATATCCAATAGGGTGCAACTATGATGTTCGGACACACCATCACACTATGGTGTTCCAGGCGGTATTAATTGTGAAACAATTTCCACAATGTCTTAATTGCGTGCCAAAGCTCGTAACTCAGATACTCATCTCTATGATCATATCATAGACATTTTATCCTCTTGTCACGATGATCTTCAACTTCACTCTGAAATTACTTGAACCATTCAATAATTCAGACTTGTGTTTCATCAAGTAAATATACTCAACATCTACTCAAATCATCTGTGAAGTAAGAACATAACGATATTCACTGCATGCCTCAGCACTCATTGGACTGCACACATCAAAATGTGTTACTTCCAACAAGTTGCTATCTTGTTCCATTTTACTGAAAACGAGGCTTTTCAGTCATCTTGCCCATGTGGTATGATTTGCATATCTCAAGTGATTCAAAATCAAGTGAGTCCAAACGATCCATCTGCATGGAGTTTCTTCATGCGTATACACCAATAGACATGGTTCGCATGTCTCAAACTTTTCAAAAACGAGTGAGTCCAAAGATCCATCAACATGGAGCTTCTTCATGCGTTTTATACCAATATGACTTACATGGCAGTGCCACAAGTAAGTGGTACTATCATTACTATCTTATATCTTTTGGCATGAAAATGTGTATCACTACGATCGAGATTCAATAAACCATTCCTTTAGGTGCAAGACCATTGAAGGTATTATTCAAATAAATAGAGTAACCATTATTCTCCTTAAATGAATAACCGTATTGCGATAGACATAATCCAATCATGTCTATGCTCAACGCAAACACCAAATGACAATTATTCAGGTTTAATACTAATCTTGATGGTAGAGGGAGTGTGCGATGTTTGATCACATCAAACTTGGAAACACTTCCAACACATATCTTCAGCTCACCTTTAGCTAGTCTCCGTTTATTTCGTAGCTCTTTTATATCGAGTTACTAACACTTAGCAACCGAACCGGTATCTTAATACCTTGGTGCTACTAGGAGTACTAGTAAAGTACACATTAACATAATGTATATCCAATATACTTCTATCGACCTTGCCAGCCTTCTCATCTACCAAGTATCTAGGGTAATTCTGCTCCAGTGGCTGTTCCTCTTATTACAGAAGCACTTAGTCTCGGGTTTGGGTTCAACCTTGGGTTTCTTCACTAGAGCAGCAGCTGATTTGCCGTTTCATGAAGTATCCCTTCTTGCCCTTGCCCTTCTTGAAACTAGTGGTTTCATCAACCATCAAAATTGATGCTCCTTCTTGATTTCTACTTTCGCGGTGTCAAACATCGCGAATACCTCAAGGATCATCATATCTATCCTTGATATGTTATAGTTCATCACGAAGCTCTAGTAGCTTGGTGGCAATGACTTTGGAGAAACATCACTATCTCATCTGGAAGATCAACTCCCACCTGATTCAAGTGATTGTTGCACTCAGACAATCTGAGCACAAGCTCAATGATTGAGCTTTTCTCCCTTAGTTTGCAGGCTAAGAAAATCGTCGGAGGTCTTATACCTCTTGACATGGGCACGAGCCTGAAATCCCAATTTCAGCCCTCGAAACATCTCATATGTTCCGCGACGTTTCGAAAACGTCTTTGGTGCCTCTACTCTAAACCATTTAATTGAACTATCACGTAGTTATCAAAACGTGTATGTCCTATGTTCGCAACATCCACAAACGATGTTTGGGGTTCAGCACACTGAGTGGTGCATTAAGGACATAAGCTTTCTACTGTCCGCATAATCGCTACTGTCAACTTTCAACTATATTTTCTCTAGGAACATATCTAAACAGTGGAACTAAAGCGCGAGCTTACGACATAATTTGCAAAGATCTTTTGACTATGTTCAGGATAATTAAGTTCATCTATGAACTCCCACTCAGATAGACATCCCTCTAGTCATCTAAGTGATTACATGATCCGAGTCAACTAGGCCGTGTCCGATCATCACGTGAGACGGACTAGTCATCATCGGTGAACATCTTCATGTTGATCGTATCCACCATACGACTCATGCTCGACCTTTCGGTCTCTTGTGTTCCGAGGCCATGTCTGTACATGCTAGGCTCGTCAAGTCAACCTAAGTGTTTCGCGTGTGTAAATCTGGCTTACACCCGTTGTATGTGAACGTAAGAATCTATCACACCCGATCATCACGTGGTGCTTCGAAACGACGAACTTTCGCAACGGTGCACAGTTAGGGGGAACACTTTCTTGAAATTTTAATGAGGGATCATCTTATTTACTACCGTCGTTCTAAGCAAATAAGATGTATAAACATGATAAACATCACATGCAATCAAATAGTGACATGATATGGCCAATATCATTTTGCTCCTTTTGATCTCCATCTTCGGGGCTCCATGATCATCATCGTCACCGGCATGACACCATGATCTCCATCATCATGATCTCATCATCGTGTCTCCATGAAGTTGTCTCGCCAACTTATTACTTCTACTACTATGGCTACCGGTTAGCAATAAAGTAAAGTAATTACATGGCGTTGTTCAATGACACGCAGGTCATACAATAAATTAAGACAACTCCTATGGCTCCTGCCGGTTGTCATACTCATCGACATGCAAGTCGTGATTCCTATTACAAGAACATGATCAATCTCATACATCACATATCATTCATCACATTCTTTTGGCCATATCACATCACATAGCATACCCTGCAAAAACAAGTTAGACGTCCTCTAATTGTTGTTTGCATGTTTTACGTGGCTGCTATGGGTTTCTAGCAAGAACGTTTCTTACCTACGCAAAACCACAACGTGATATGTCAATTGCTATTTACCCTTCATAAGGACCCTTTTCATCGAATCCGATCCGACTAAAGTGGGAGAGACTGGCACCCGCTAGACACCTTATGCAACAAGTGCATGTCAGTCGGTGGAACCTGTCTCACGTAAGTGTACGTGTAAGGTCGGTCCGGGCCGCTTCATCCCACAATGCCGCCGAATCAAGATTGGACTAGTAACGGTAAGCATATTGAACAAAATCAACGCCCACAACTACTTTGTGTTCTACTCGTGCATAGAATCTACGCAATAGACCTAGCTCATGATGCCACTGTTGGGGAACGTAGCAGAAATTCAAAATTTTCCTACGAATCACCAAGATCTATCTATGGAGAAACCAGCAACGAGGGGAAGGAGAGTGCATCTACATACCCTTGTAGATTGCTAAGCGGAAGCATTCAAGAGAACATGGTTGAAGGAGTCGTACTCGTCGTGATCCAAATCACCGGAGATCCTAGTGCCGAACGGACGGCACCTCCGCGTTTAACACACGTACAGCCCGGTGACATCTCCCATGCCTTGATCCAGCAAGGTGAGAGGGAGAGGTTGAGGAAGACTCCATCCAGCAGCAACACAACGGCGTGGTGGTGATGGAGGAGCGTGGTAGTCCAGCAGGGCTTCGCCAAGCACCGCGAGATATGAGGAGAAAGAGAGGTAGGGCTGCGCCAACAGGAGAAGAAAACTCATGTGTTGGGCTGCTCCTATGCCTCCACTATATATAGGGGGAGAGGGGGCTGCGCCCCCACCTAGGTTTCCACCCCTAGGGGCGGCGGCCAGCCCTAGATCCCATCTAGGGGGGCGGCCAAGGGGTGGAGAGGGGGAAACTTGCCCCCCAAGCAAGGTGGGGCGCCCCCTTCCCAAACCCTAGGCGCCTTGGGCCCTTATGGGGGGGGGGGCGCACCAGCCCACCTGGGGCTGGTCCCCTCCCACACTTGGCCCATGCAGCCCTCCGGGGCCGGTGGCCCCACTTGGTGGACCCCCGGGACCCTCCCGGTGGTCCCGGTACGTTACCGATAAAACCCGAAACTTTTCCGGTGACCAAAACAGGACTTCCCATATATAAATCTTTACCTCCGGACCATTTCGGAACTCCTCGTGACGTCCGGGATCTTATCCGGGACTCCGAACAACATTCGGTAACCACATACAAACTTCCTTTATAACCCTAGCATCATCGAACCTTAAGTGTGTAGACCCTACGGGTTCGGAAATCATGTAGACATGACCGAGACGTTCTCCGGGCAATAACCAACAGCGGGATCTGGATACCCATGTTGGCTCCCACATGTTCCACGATGATCTCATCGGATGAACCACGATGTCAAGGACTCAATCGATCCCGTATACAATTCCCTTTGTCTAACGGTATTGTACTTGCCCGAGATTCGATCATCGGTATTCCGATACCTTGTTCAATCTCGTTACCGGCAAGTCTCTTTACTCGTTCCGTAACACATCATCCCGTGATCAACCCTTGGTCACATTGTGCACATTATGATGATGTCCTACCGAGTGGGCCCAGAGATACCTCTCCGTCACACGGAGTGACAAATCCCAGTCTCGATTCGTGCCAACCCAACAGACACTTTCAGAGATACCTGTAGTGCACCTTTATAGCCACCCAGTTACGTTGTGACGTTTGGTACACCCAAAGCATTCCTACGGTATCCGGGAGTTGCACAATCTCATGGTCTAAGGAAATAATACTTGACATTGAAAAGCTTTAGCATACGAACTACGATCTTTGTGCTAGGCTTAGGATTGGGTCTTGTCCATCACATCATTCTTCTAATGATGTGATCCCGTTATCAACGACATCCAATGTCCATGGTCAGGAAACCGTAACCATCTGTTGATCAACGAGCTAGTTAACTAGAGGCTTACTAGGGACATGGTGTTGTCTATGTATCCACACATGTATCTGAGTTTTCTATCAATACAATTATAGCATGGATAATAAACGATTATCATGAACAAGGAAATATAATAATAACTAATTTATTATTGCCTCTAGGTCATATTTCCAACAAGGTTTACTTGACTCCCAAGCAAGGCTTACTTGACCCCTAAGCAAGCAACCCTTATCTCTAATTAACCCTAAGACTAACGGGCTATACCGCCAGCCCAGACCCATTAGGCCCATTACGTACTCCAACACTACATCCCACCTGGACATGCAGCTTGTCCTCGAGCTGCAGCCTAACCAACTTATAACCATGACTCGACGTAACATAAACCTAACACCTGAAAACAAACCTTTTACATCTCGGCTTGTGTTATTACTCTCAACCTGAAATAGACTGGGACGCTTTATTTTGGACGTGCACGTGTACAGCCACTGGATCCCATGGACACCACCTGGATAAAAGGAGTTCATGTGTATGGATGTTGGTCTGCACTGCACAGGGAAGAGTGGAGGGCTTGCGATGGAGAATGACAAGGAGGGATGCGCTCCCCCAACCGCCGATGTCGCAGATTTTGAGGTCACTGCCCGCGGGGAAAACAACATGCACGCCTCCCGTGGGGGAAACCGCATGCCCAAGATCCCCGGCGCAGCGGACGAGATCGAGGTCCTTTGCACAGCGAAGGGCAACTTGGAGGAGCGGCAACTGCAGACCACGCATCTCCCGCACACGCCGACGCGCTAGAAGGCCGTGCACAGCAGCCTGCAGCCTCACCGCCGCCGACACGTGGCAGGTAGCGATCCAAGACGGAAGCGATGACGACGATGGCGGGGACTTGATCTGCTGGATGTGGACGCCCTGGGATGGCGGCGGTGCTGATGGGAACGAGGTCGTCGCAGTCCCGTCGTAGGGCATCCCATACTGGGCGGCGGAGCTGACCGGCGGTGGCTGCTGCAGCTGCAACGGCTGCTGCGGTGTCGCGTCGGGCAGCGGTAGCGGCTGCTGCGGAGCGCCGGGCACGCGGAGGCCACCAGGAGCGGCGGCTGCCACTGCAGCCAGGGCTGGGCGGTGGTGGCGATGGATGGCAGTTGCAGCGGCCCAGTGAGCGCGGCGAAGGCTGCCTGGTGCGGCGGCTGCCACGGCAGCCACGGCGTCGCGGGGGCGACGATGGGCGGCGCAGCCGGGTGCGGCCTGTAGGACCCGACCAAGAACAGGTGGATCTCCTGAACTGCCTGGGTTAGGTCCCGCAGCACCCCGAACACCTCCTCCGGGGTGAGGACGGCGGGGGCGGGCGCGACGGAGGATCCCAGCACGAACAGGAGCGGGGCGATGGTCGTGGTGGTCGCCGGAGGCGACGAGGTGACCGACAGCAGAAGAGACGTGTTTGGCGGCGGTGAAGACATGATCGAACCGAAACTAGCTGATACCAAATTGTTATAGCACTGCTAGAAGGAGGGCGCGAGTGGTTTGGCCGGGGGCCTTTTGCCCACGGCCAGGCAAGAGGGAAGAGATTTCCTTCTTAATTCTTACTTGATTAGATTGATACATCTCCCCTCTCTTTATATAGAGAGGTTTACTTGACTCCCAAGCAAGGCTTACTTGATTCCTAAGCAAGCGACCCTTATCTCTAATTAACTCTAAGACTAACGGGCTATACCGCCAGCCCAGACCCATTACGCCCATTACGTACTCTAACAACATCATTAGCACATACAGTACTAGTCACCTGAAATAGCATAGGTGCAGATTCATCAGTATACACACTACTTGTACTCTACACTCTCAACTTGTCTTCTACTTCTACTTGGTGATAGTCCTGCTAAGGGCGAGCCTTATAAAACGGTGGAATCGCTACTAAATTGACAATGGGACTAAAAATCTGGAATGGTAGCGTACAGTCGCGCGCGCACTTACCGGAGTGGCCAACGGCCGCCGGCCGGCGACTCCCCCCGCTGCCTCTCCTCGGCGCTGACAGCGCGGGGACACTGGGATTCAGGCCCGTCTCCGATGAGCGACTCCATTCTCCTTTCCGGTCGCCGGCGATTCCCATCCCGTCTCCGGCGCCAGGACAGGATGGTCCCTAGCCGGCAGGCCACTCTGCGGTGGCGCGAAGAAGGGAGATCACGGATGGATGTAGAAGAACGTAGCGGACGGGGGTGCCGGCCAGCCGCCGGTGGCGTGGCTCCGATCTGGGGCTCGGGCTGAGCACACCCGAGCGAAGGGGCCGAGACGAGGACGATGAGCTCGGGACCCCTCACGCTCGCAAGCCGCACAGGGGCGAGCGAACCCGACCCGGCCCATCAAGCTGTGATTTCCTTCGTACGCATGAAAGCCCTGTAGCACCGCGGCGACTATTTCTCACCTTAAGCGAGTCGGCATCAATGCTATATGGACCGGCCTTTTTACCTTCTTTCTGATTTTGAAAAAGGTGAAGCAAAAAGCGTGTTTACTGGGATTCGAAGACACAACCTCCTGCTTCGCAGTACATCGCACTAGCCACCACACCACCACACCCAACTAGATCCGTATTGCGCCTTGATGTGAGGGTGCCGGTCCTAGCGTTTTTTTCAAGCAGGGATAATGAAAAAACCATTCACATATAATAGGAGCAAGACATCATCGATGGATACCGAATGATAGTACCAACACATCTCCATAGTGACCAGAACTATAGTAAACACATTTAAAGGATGCAAATGTTCATACATGGTAAAATTAAAGGATGCAATGTTCGTACAAAGGTAGATGTTGAGTACGAAAGGCTGGATAGACGTGCCAAAGAGGCAGTGTTCACAAAAGAAGAGGGAGATCACACTGTAGTTTACACTGTACATCACAAGAGCCGGTGGCATCATGTATCATCGGGTACTTGCCAGAGTTAGAATAGGTGATCGGTGACGTCCATCGATGATCAAAGCCATGGCCTTGGTGTGAAGAAAACAATTGGTGCAAACACCTCATGCTCTTGTGCCTGAGATGCCAAATGATTACATATGTATAATATATTTGGAAACAGAATGTGCCAGGCTTGCAAGCTCAAAAATAAGAATAACACGATAAGTAAAAAAAATCAACAATGGCATAAGCTAATCTGAAAGTCGGTGATATTTAGATCGTTAAATAGATTCAATAGGTGAGTATTCATACCAAATAAAAATCAATGCCACAACTAAATCACAGTCAATAGATCTGGAGTATTCTCTCTGAGAACCCCTGTCACCTCACTGGGTTCATTCAACTCACAGAGACCAAGCCAAAAAATCAACAGCTCCTGGGGTGGCTAACTCCTAAAATCTGGTTACACAACAAGCGCACAAATTAACTACTAGCAGTTAAATCTCATATCCAAACGGTCAATAACCTAGCACACGAACAATAGAACGACATGCATCTAGCTAAAGAAACAAAATCAGGCGAAAACCTATGGTGAAACTATCACATGCATCTAACGGGGGAGCATGAACAAACTTACACAGCACAGAACACAAGCAACCCACGGATCCGAGCAACGAAAAAACAAATTGAAACTAGGAACACACATGAGAGATTAGCAGCACTGGGGGAGATGCGACAGGGGGATGAAACCACCAACAACTCTTTGAAGAGCACCGGACGTCTAACCTTCAAACTCCTCAAGCGAGCAGCGAGGGAGAGCTCCAAATCAAAATCGCGATGTTTCTCTCCCTCTAAGCTCTCGTTGCATCCGCCGCTGGAAATGAGAAGGTAAAGAGACAAAGGCTACTACAGGAAGGGGAAAGGGAAAAAGGGTGAGGGGCTCAGACGGTCAGACCATGAAATGCCACGCACACGAATTAACGGGTAGTATGCCTAAAAGATTTTACGGGCCCCATGACAACCAACCAGCCTAGAGCTGAAAATTAAACAGAAAAGCATGCATCTCAACATATAGATCGGACGGACAAAAATATGAATGAACGCCAACTGATTTTCATCTGGCTGAAAATTACCAATTCCGCAAATTTATGCATCAACTCATCACATCAAAACTGCAGGCGCCTGGCTGACACAAGTCAACGCGAACAAGGCGGAAGAAACAATGAATGTAGAATCTTTCCGCTTATTATTCAAATGAGAAAATAACAATGATTGATTTGAATACAAACGACGGCAGACAATATGGAATCAAGCTCACTAACCTAAAGTTGGTAGCAATGCAAGCAGCAGCAACAACAAAAACAATGACGACGACAACGAGGATGAAAAAAGCGCGGAAATACATGCAGTGCAATCACGACGTACAGTCCAAGGCGCCGCCGTGCTAGTTAGCACATTGATTTCTGGATGGGCTGGCCAAGGAGAACCGGCTGATACACTAGGAAACGCCGGGAGTACGGGTTGCCCCCAACCCCAACGACGGTGATGTCGACATACTGGCAGAATAACTGGTTCAGCAAACCGTTTCCTGAAAGGCGGAAGATGAGGCGGCACGGCTCCAAACATTTCGAGTCCCTGAAGGTGACCGTGTTGCTGCCGTAGTCGAATTTGCCAACGTGGATCACGCCGCTGCCTTCCTGGTTGTACAGCTGGAGGTAGATTTGTGCATCTGTGGCACTCAAAGGCAAAGGCAGGCCGTCATCTTGACCTCGACCTGGTAGCGGCAATCCCCGTTGCTGGTGCCAGCGAGGAAGGCGGCGACCAGAATGAGGAGGGCGAGCTTGGCCATGGCCATGGTGGTGGGTGTCTACTTGCGTTTGCTACTACGATATGCTACTGATGGATCAGGTGGGCAGTGTTGGTGCTGTGTTCTCTCCAGGTTTCGACGGTGTCTTGCATTTATAGGGTCTCCGGCCAGCTGCCATGCATGTGCCGTTATGCGTCGGTGCCTCCTTCCACCATAGCCGGAGTTGACTTGCATAGTCGGTGACAGCAGCGCGCGCATGGCTGATAAGATTATTTATGTATTCAGCGAGGTGCACGCGGATTTACTTGTGAGTTTTCCAAGAGCTCACCTCACGTGCATCAGATCTCGAATCAGCGATTTGTCTATATGTTTTCTTTCTGAGAGTACACCATGGCAGAGCTTTGACAGAATACCCCCCCAAAATAGTAATTCATCTGTCATATACGTACATGGAGAATCGATTCCCTTTTCTCTCTCTACGCAAGTAGCACAAGGTAGCGCAGTAGATTTTTGACTTGTGAGTTTTTAAAGCTTGCCGTTGCGTCCTACGAGTACTATATCACGTGCATCTGATCTGGAGTTCTGGACTTGCAAACTTGGCTTTTGTTAAAGCTAGTGGCTGGAGCGTTGTCTGAATACAATGAAAAATGTAATTCAACTGCTATAAACTCTAAACTCATGTGAGATCGTAGCAGTAATATTGCGGAATCATTTCCTCTCCTTTTTCTCCCTGCGCAAGTAGCACGAAGTTATTTTCGAATTAAGGAGCATCCGCTCCCAATTTCATCACTCAATCAAACTGATAAAGGCAACATCGTCACATCTCGATCCAAAGGTTCGGTCAGTTTTAACGGGAATAACCTCTCTTTAGCAAGTTGTCTTTAGTCAGATTACTATTTTTGAACACGAGCCAGAGAAAATCTTTGATCTTCAGAGGAACTTCTGATAAACCAAATCTTCCCAAAAGGATTTAACCGTAACACTTTAGATTTAAAAGAAAAACTACGAGAAAGAGGAAAGTTTCCAAATAAATCTATCGATATCACATCAGATACTTAGGCTGCTGCCAAGCAACAAAGAGGTCCCCTTTCAGACTCCTTCCGAATTTTATACTTTTCCACATTGAGGCTTCTATGACAACGGTGTCGCAGGGAGCTATGTAGGAGACTCGGCTTTGATTGAGGTAGTCAGCTCTTCTCCGAGGTGTTCTTGGGATGGCCTCGGCTGGTTCGTTGCTGTGAAGTCGAAGCTGTGGTGGCGAGCCATGTGGCATATGATGACGGGTGGTTGGTGGGTCATTCGGTAATTTTCTGCGTCGGCGCCATCCTTGCATGGTTCTCCTTCGTAGCTCCCCGCCGGTGTCGGCGTTGTGTTGTCTCGTCGCGGTGGCTGAGGTCTCCCGCCAATCTTCGTGTGAGTCCACATGACCTTTTCAGTGTGGATTGGTTCAACGATCGTCTTTGGCGAAGTTGGAGTCCTTTCTTAGAGTTTATGATGGCGATGATGCTTTCTAGGGGAGAAGTGATGACGACGACGTCGTTGTAGTCTTGACGAGGCCCCCTTTGGAGCGGCATGTGTAGGTATCTTGTGTGTGCCACTCAGCGGTTTGTGATGATTTTGCCCGGTTTTCCACTAATTAACTGGGCAACTCTCTTCCAGTTATTTAATGGACGAGGTAAATCTTTCCTCAAAAAAAAAATGAAACTCCATGGGCACTAGCACCCACGGTTTTATTGATATAGAAGAAGCATCCCTCATGAGAATTCCAGAAATTCGTCCCCGACGTGGATCGAACTCTGGTCGTTAGGTTTACAATCATGCGCCCCCAACCACTGGGCTATGCCCACGTCCTCACTGTACATCTTTCCTCATCCACGGATCCGAATGGCGATGAATTTCCCGAGCCACGGCTCGCCTCTAGCAGGCTCACGGCAGCTTGTTTGCCGGCAGTATATGGCCCACCGCTCAGAACGTCCGTTTTTTTTTTCAAAACGTCTGTTACCTCACGCATTGCCCCACAACATTGAATGCATTGCATCACAGCTCAGTAACTAACAATCCAGATTACGAGCGTATGTGTGCTCGTGTACAAAAACTCCGCATCCAAATGTTTTGCCTCTGTTTCGAAAGAAAAAACCTTAGCCACTGTAATATTAAAACTAAGGTCAACACTGTACAAACGAGGAAATTTTGAACAAAGAGAGCAACATTGCCGATCCAGCTATCCTTCCAAAACTAATGACTCTAAAAGAAATGGAACTTCAGATCAGGGTCCTAAAAGAGCCTCTCCCTACCAATAATAAACGGGTACAGCCGATACAGGATTATTAAACTTACTTCTAAGTTCAAACCCTTTTGCTGCTTCCAGCATTAACTGTTATCTCAATTCAACTATTTACGGAACCCTTTGGGTCTACAATTTAGTGAAGCATTGGACTCCTCAGTTCAAACAGTAGAGACAAACCTTGATGTTAGGTCTCAAATGGTTGTACCATCTTTCTCTTCATTGCTTTCCTACTCTTCCAGGCAGCATCTGTGCCATCTGAGACCACTTCCCCAATCCAAATTGTTCCACTAACTTTACTAACTTCCTGTTAAAATTGGCAAGAACAAACTCATTGATAACATGTAGAGCAGCTAATAGCATAGACTTACAGTAATGCGACGATTTTTCACTTTTGGCTGGAGGCAATATTTAACAAAGCATGCATAAATAGTTGGACCGTGATATTTGGCATATGTGTACCATACAAGCAAAACTGTCACACCTCTACTCCTTTCACTTTAAAGTACCACACGATCTCCCTTCCTTCGACCCCACCTTCTTCCGAACGACCCTGCAGGCTCGCCCGAGAAACTTGCTTCTCCCGCGCATCTCGCGCGCCCACCCCCGAGAAAACTGCCACTTCTTCACGTCTACCACATGATAAAAAAAATATTGCGCATGTGGGATTCAAACCCACACCTCCTTGGCACCAAAGAGCGCCACCACAATCAACTCACCCTTAGGTATTTGTTGCTCAAACTAAAGAAAGTAATCGTTTTGATCCCTTTTTTTACAATTGTGTTGCTACAAAAAGTACAGAAAATTCCCACGATTTTCCCTCAGAACAAAGTTACCATGGTATTCGCATGCAATTTATCAGGCCTGTGTTGCGTCCGTTACTGTGCTATTTACATAGAACTTGCCAGGTACTATGTTTCAACAACAACACCCCTTTCAAAGTTACCACTGTGTTTTGTACACAAGTTATAAGGTCTTTGATGTGTAAAATACCGTGGTACTTACACATAAGTTATCAGTGTATGTGTACATCAACCTCGCCCCTGGTCAAAGTTACCATGGGGGATTGTATATGAGTTACCGGGTCTACAGTTCGTATATTATCATGGTACTTACACCTAAAAACATGGGTGTGTTTCGGTAACTTTTTTCATAGGTCAAAAATTACCACAATGTTTTTGCGTAACTTATCACGCCTATAGCGGATCAAAGTGGGCCGTTTTTTTGGGCCAACCCACGAGCACGTCTGCCCCTCATGACACTGAACATTATGTGGCTTTTCCGTGGCACATCATGTGTTGTGTTCACCTAAGAGGCCCTGCGAGGCGAGTATATGTTTTTAACAACTTGTTTTCCTTTCGTAAAAAGTTACCATCATGTTTATATTGTAAGTTATCGGTTATGCGGTGCTTATATTATCATGTTATTCACACAAAAATTATCGATGATGTTTTGAACAACTTTTTCCCGGGACAAAAGGTTATCATTATGATTTTAGGTAACCTATCAAGCCCACAGTGTTTAAAATATCATGCTATTTACACAAAATTTATCAGGGATATGTTTCAGCAAAATTTCCCCCCACGGTCAAAAATTTACCATGGTGTTTAGTTATCGCGGTGCATATGTTTTCATGCTATTTACACATAAAAATACCAGGGGAGGGAGGTATAGTACCCTGCTATTTACATAGAAGATACCGAAGTATCTTTTAAAAAAATCTTCCCTATGGTCAAAGTTACCATGGTGTTTCTACCTGAGTTATCAGATATGCACTGTGTATATTACCATCTATTTACACATAAATTATCTGGTATCTTTTCACATTTTTCTTTCCCAATGGTTAAAGTTACCACAATGTTTGTATCTAAATTATCAGGTCTATGGCGTGAATGTTATCGTGCTATTTACAGAAATTACCGGGGGCCGGGGTTCAATAAATTTCTTCCCAATGACCAAAGTTACCACGATGCTTTCACCAAAGCTATCACGCCTTTAATGCTTATGACCATGCTACTTACACATAATGTACCGCGTGGTATACAAAAGTTATCATGTTGGTGGTGCGTCATTTATCGTGGTGGTGATGGAGAATTTACCACGGGAAAAGTTTATGTGCTAGGTTTGATAGGTGAAACAAAAGTTTTTCAGTGCTAAAATATTAAAGGCAAAACATGTCAAAAACAGTATTTTTCTTAGCTTGTTCAACAATGAGTGTCATAGGCGAGGTGGTTAGCTCCCTTTCTTGATTACCTGCAGACCAAAGATCAAATCCCAATTTGAGCATTATTTCTGCCCAAAAATCTGGAAGGCACGTAGGGAGTAACTGATAATTGAAAGGAAGGAAATCAGGAGGGCGGGAAAACTTCAGGTTTTGGCGGCAAGTGAGGCCCAGAATTATGAATGCTCGATGAAGCGCCGTCAGCGACATCCTTCTTGGTAGTGCCTTGTGGATCATACTCATGGTAGAAGGTTGCAAACGGAACAATCGATCCTCCGGCAGGTTCAAATGGACGATCAACAGAATGAAGCTCATAGTGGCCATTTTGCTGCACATGGAAATCAAGTGGCACGTCATCACAGCTCCCTGAATGGAGCTAACGTCAGTCTGAGCTGCTCTTGCTTGCAACCATGAGCTAACGTCAGTCGCCCCTGACGTCCACCATTGCCATCTTGAGGAGCATACTGAAGAATGGTGGCCTGGAACAGAATCAGGAAATACATCACTTGTCTCAGAACGTGCTAAACCTCTCTGCACTTGACTATAAACTACTAATTGACAGGATTTTTCATTCTTGTATATATGACGAAAGAGTATCAGATTGATAGCTAAACTGCACAGCACTAACATATGTACTGAGCTGCTGGATTATGTAGGTGTTACATCTCTAGTAACTTGGAGGAGAAGATTGTAGTATCACCACTTATGTCTGAAATCATCTTTAGCAGTAGCAGCAGTTGGTAGTGCAGCAGGGTAGTTACACGCAGAGAGCTGAGGCTCTTCATGTGGAATCAACCATCCATAACCTGAGCAACATGGTGCCGCAACAGGGAGAGCGACTGTACCAAATAATAATTTACTGCAACAGTTTTTTTCTATTTTGCATAACTGTCTGACAGACTTATAAAAAGTATAATAGAAGTAGAAAAAGAACAATATTATCAATAATATATTCTTACTTATATGGAAGAACATCATTAGCACATACAGTACTTGTCATCTGAAATAGCATAGGTGCAGATTCATCAGTTATCATACTCGATAGGGCTTGTTTCCCACGATAAATCACGAGTGGACATGGTGCCACACGAGGATGGTATCCACACCATTCGTTTCTTCGTGATTCGTGTTGTATTTATACTGCCAAAACATATATTGGTTGTATTCCATGGATAATAGATGAGTATGGCCCATGGATCTGCACAAGTGCAGTTAAAGCCCCACTGATGACCATACTGATCCCACATTATTGATTAGAGGAGTTCTTTCAGTTATTTGCAGCGTACATTAACCACAACCTGCACCATTGCATGTATTTTCTCCCCATCCCTTGTTCATTCTGCAGCTCCTCTCGTACTCATCTTGCTTATCTCGTTTTTGCTCTTCGTTCAGGGCATGGCTAGCTAGAACTCATACATGGAGGTTTAGAGTTTCTTTTCAAAAAAAATGGAGATGTGGAATTGTAGCTACAGCAGTTCATCTCTCTCTCTCTCTCTCTCTCTCTCTCTCTCTCTCTCTCTCTCTCTCTCTCTCTCTCTCTCTCTCTCTCAGCTTTGGTATTTATGAGTCACTCAATGACTGTCTAAGAGCAATCCATATCCTCACCCTCTCTTTCTCTCAGATCTTCTCTGTCGTGCCAACTTTTTATATCCATCAGCTCCTTCAACACCAGCATTTTATGTTCATGTCATAGTGTTATTCATGTCTTCATCAATGTCCTACATCGATTCTCCAGCTCCTCCCATGGGAGTTTTTTTACGATGTGGCTGAATCATAGCTCACACATCAATTAATGCCGTGTAAATAAATTTGCTCTATACCCAGCCAATCTGATGATAAGATTCAACAATGTCCTTCATACACCCACCTGCATGAAGCATATCTAAAATACATGCCCTGCACAAGCCACCCCCATTAACTCGTACTGACTGCATAAAGACTTGTAAATGCTATGCAGGTCATCAAGTACCCAGCAGGGATTAATTCAACACATCTGACAGAGTGCCAAAACCCAACTCCCAGACAAAGTGCATACGAATTTAAAGTGCCATGGCCCACTCACTGCTGCGTATTTCAATGTATTATTGAATAGCTGTGATCGTATTGGAAAATGTCCTATATTAATTAGTAATCTCAAAGCACAAGCGGGCGGCCGAGATTTCGGCATCGTGTGGCACCATGTCCTAAAAATCCGCGTCGTTGTTTCCCAGAGAATAATAAAAGCAGTATCAAGACATCGCCGGGTCGGACTAACCTCTTCATCAATCTCCCTCTCCCCAACATATTTTCTCTCTGGATTTCAAATAGTAATGTGAGCATGCAATATATAGCAGAAAAGAGAAGTAGCCGGGACAAGTTCTACAAACTTTTTAATATCATCCGATGCAGAAACCTGAAGATACTTTTCCCAAACAGTAACAGAAAAAGATCCCCCTTCCTGAGAGGTATTCTTTGTCAGCTACAGGGTTTTTTACACAAAAAATGTATTGGAAAAACCTTTTATGGCGTTTTTTCTGAGAGGTATTCTTTGTCAGCCCGGGAACACTGGGATTCAGGCCCATCTCCACTCCGCGCGGTGCTGCGAAGAAGGGCGTGGCAACGAGCGAACCCAGGCCGGCCCATTAAGCTGTATCGTGTTTTCCTTCGTACGCACGTAAGCCTGTAGCACGGGCGACCTAGGAGCGCGGGAGGTCACAGCCTCCTTTTTTCTGTTTTATTTTTTGCTACACTTTTTTACTTTTGTTTATACTTTAAAATATTACAAATATACATTATAAATAAAACTATAAAACATTTTAAATCGTGGCCAAGCATTCGAAAAAATTTAAATGCTTATGGAGAAAAATGTTTATCACTTATACGGACAATGTATATAAAAATTTGATCATGTCTTTAAAAAATTTAATCAACCATTTGAATTTTTTTTGAACAATTATCTGAAAAATTAAGATCAAGTATTTAAAAAATGTTAAATGTGTACAGAAAAATGTTGACAATGTATTAAAAAATGATGATTTTTTATCATGTATATAAAAATATTAATCAAGCATTTAAAAATGTTGAATAAGTATTTGAAAATTTTCAAGCATTTGAAAAATGTTAAATGTGTATACAAAAAATGTTGATCATGTATTTAAAAAATGATGAATTTATTTATGTATATAAAAATGTAAATCAAGCATTTGAAAAATGTTACTTAAGCATTTCGAAAAATGTTAAATATGTGTAGAAAAAATATTGACCATGTTTTCGAAAAATAGCGTTATTCGACGTTATAGCGTCGCTATAGCACATCTGGAAGGGCCACGTTACGATTTAGCTAATTTGCTCGCTATGGCGCTATTCACACTTTACTGCACTATTTCACTGTTATAGCGTCACGATAGCATATCTAAAAGTGTCACGTTATGTTTTCGTTAATTTGCTCGCTACGACGCTATTCGCACTATAGCGCGCTATTTCGCCGTTATGGTGTTGCTATAGTATATCTAGAAGGGCCACATTATGTTTTAGCTAATTTGCTCGCTACATCGCTATTCACGCTATAACACGTTATTTTGACGCTAAATGAAATAATGTTATACCATTTTAGTGTGTACCACACAACAGCCCATCAGGCATCACCGCATAGCGTTGGTCCAACTCACTTTTACTCTCTCTTAGACGCAAATGCAACCCATACAGCTTAACCTAACCAACTTGTTACCAGATTCCCATCGGCTCGTGACCGAGGGCGGCGACGGCGGCGGCGCTTGTGACTCATGACCGAGGGTGGTGCCGGTAGTTCATGAATGGCAACAACTTCTCGCCATCCCCCCTGCCAAGTAGCATCGTTGGTCGTGCCTCCAACTCTAGCAAGACAGGTTGATGTCAACCATGCGGCTGGAGCCGGCAAGTCAGCCATCGATGTTTCTCTGTTTAATTAGGAGTGTTCGCTTTCCTTACAAACTAGGAGTGCACATGCGCTGAACCTAGCTCTCGTATGCTTCTCTGTTTAGTTTGAAGTGTCAATTTCCTTGCAAATTATGAAAGCATTGATTTTTTTGATATATTTGATATTTTTATGCAAAACTCTATTTTCAAACATAGCACGCTATAACTTGTATAACATTTGGAGAAGGGTGTCGCTAAATATTGTAGCACACTATTTTTTTTCATTGATTGCATTTAGAAAATGTTAATCAAGCATTTGAAAAAAAAATGCATAGAAAAAAATGTTATCATTGTGTCAAGGCACTTAGCTTGAGATCCCCTAACCGAGATCTGTCGTTTTTGCCTCCGTCTTTCGTGACCTATACAAGTCTCGCTAAGCAGTCGCAACGACTCAATGAGGATCAAGATCGGTGAGCCTCGTCTTGATCAAACGAAATCAACCATAGATGCACTCATTAGGGTGAACACTCAATTCTTTCACATGATCGCTAATGGTAAGCATAGAAAGAAGAGGATCTTTCAGCTTGAGCAAGATGAAGGAACAATTGTAGGACATGAAAACCTTAAGCAGTATATTACTGAGTATTGCAAGCAGTTGTTTGGTCCTCCTGAGGATAACCGCGTGTCCTTGGATGAGTCCAGGGTTGAGGATGTTCCTCAACTCACAGCGGTGGAGAATGGTATTCTCGCGGCTCCTTTTTCTGAGAAAGAGGTGTTCGAGGTCATATCGCAAATGAAAAATAACAAGGCACCGGGCCCTGATGGTTTTCCAGTGGAGTTTTATAAAAAGTGCTGGCATATTATTAAGGGGGATCTGTTGCCTCTGTTTAATGATCTCTTCTCTGGATAGCTTCAGCTTTTTCAACTGAATTTTGGTACAATAACCCTTCTCCCTAAGAAAACAGAGGTTGTGAGAATTGAGCAATTCAGGCCCATCTGTCTTCTGAATGTTAGTTTCAAAATCTTTACCAAGGTCGGGACTAATAGGCTAACACAGATCGCGCATATTGTGGTACAGCGTACCCAAACTGCTTTCATGCCGGACAGGAACATCCTTGAAGGGGTTGTGGTCCTTCATGAAACGCTCCATGAGATCCACACGAAAAAACTGGATGGGGTTATTTTCAAAGTGGATTTCGAGAAAGCGTACGACAAAGTCAAATGGCCCTTCCTTCAACAGGCCTTACGTATGAAGGGATTTGATGAAGCTTGGCGGCGCCAGGTAGAATCCTTCACGCAAAAAGGTAGTGTTGAAATTAAAGTGAATGACGATATAGGTAATTATTTCCAGACACACAAAGGCCTGAGGCAAGGTGATCCAATGTCTCCTATTTTTTTCAACATTGTGGTGGACATGTTGGTAATTCTTATAGGAAGGGCAAAGGAGGCTGGTCAGGTGGGTGGCTTGGTGCCTCATCTAGTTGATGGGGGTGTGTCCATTCTGCAGTACGCTGACGATACAATCATCTTTATGGAGCATGAGTTGGTAAAAGCGAGAAATATGAAGCTGGTGTTATGCTTATTTGAACAATTGACCGGATTAAAGATTAACTTTCACAAAAGCGAGTTGTTCTGCTTTGGTAGAGCCAAGGAGGAACAAGAGGCTTATAGGCAATTGTTTGGATGTGAATTAGGGGCTTTACCTTTTACGTACCTAGGTATACCCATTCACCATCGTAAGCTAACAAACAGAGAGTGGGAATGCACCGAGTATCGGTTTGAGAAAAAAACTCATTTGCTGGAAGGGCAAAATCATGTCTTATGGAGGCCGGCTGATTCTTATCAATTCGGTGCTCATGAGTATGCCGATGTTCCTTCTATCGTTCTTCCAAGTTCCAGTAGGGGTTAGGAAAAGGCTGCACTTTTGCCGATCAAGATTTTTTTGGCAGAGTGATGATCTAAAGAGAAAGTACCGACTCGCCAAATGGGATGTCATCTGTCGACCAAAGGACCAAGGGGGTCTGGGTGTTGAGAATCTTAAGGTCAAGAACAGATGCCTTCTCAGTAAGTGGCTGTATAAGTTATCTATTGAGACAGACGCAACATGGGCACAGATTCTTCGTAACAAGTATCTGCAGTCCAAGACTTTGTACAGGTGACCATGAGACCAACGGACTCGCCGTTTTGGAAGGGGCTTATGAGAGTTAAGGTTGCCTTCTTTAGTAGAACAAAGTTTATCGTTGGTAATGGCAACAATACCCGTTTCTGGGAGGATACTTGGCTTGGTGATACACCATTGGCGCTCCAGTACCCGTCCCTGTATCGTATTGTTCAACGACATGATGCGCTGGTTGCAACGATTATGCAGTCCGTTCCCCTTAATATCCAGTTTCGTAGGGTGCTTATTAGTGATAGGTTGGAAGCTTGGCTTTATTTGGTGACTAGACTGATGGAGGTTCGGTTAGCTCATCAGCCCGATCACTTGTGTTGAAAACTTACTAGGTCTGGAGTGTTTACGGTTAAGTCGATGTATATCGATGTCATTAACTCTAGTGTCATTCCTAGTTCCAAACATGTTTTGAAAGTTAAAGTTCCTTTGAAGATTAAAGTGTTTATGTGGTTTGTAAATAAACAAGTCATTTTAACAAAGGACAACTTGGTTAAGCGCAATTGGACAGGCTCTACTAGGTGTAGCTTCTGTGATCGGGACGAGACCATTAAGCACCTCTTCTTTGAGTGCCCGTTGGCGAGAGTTTTGTGACGCACTGTGCAAATTGCCTTTAACATTACTCCTCCAGATTCGGTAGGTTCGTTGTTTGGAACATGGCTTGCTGGGATACAGTCCGATACAGCTGGACACATTCGTGTAGGAGTATTTGTGTTGTTATGGGCAATTTGGAACTGCATGAATGATTTGGCTTTTAACAGAACAACAACTATTCATTTTTTGCAGGTTTTATTCCGAGCTACGGCGCTGATCCGTTCGTGGTCCTTACTCACTCCGACGGCGGCCAGGGAGCGTTTGGTTACTGGATCTGTCCGGTGGGAGATGGTTGCGCGGGATATCTTCAACGGGTTTGGATGGCGGTCATGTAATAGGATAGGCGATTAGTTTTCCTATCTTTATTCTGCCAGCCGGTTGTGGCTCTGTGGCTTTTTTGTCTTTTTGCGTTGAGGCTCTGTGTGAGCTCGCCTTTATTTACTTTTCTAGACTTTGAGATATTGTCGAACCTATTTATTTATAAATGTGGCCGTATGCATCGTTCTGATGCAGAGGCCGGGGAGCCTCTCCTTTTCTAAAAAAATGCACTCATTAGGGTAGTGCCAAGCATCCAACAAAATGAGCGAGCCTTATCTGTCTTGAAGAACACTATGTCAAAACTAGAGAACAAGGTCTTCATTATAGGCGTTGTTGAACTGCAGAAATGGAATCAACCTCATCTTGGTGACTGCACATCAGGACACAGCTCGGTGTGGAAATGCACATAGTCAAGGTCCAAACTGCGATGGGCAGCCACCTTGAACTCCTTTACTTTGAGAATCTCTTCATATTTTCTATGCTGAAACTGATTCCAGAAGCAAGGATAAAAAATCGGGTTCTCGACCATGAATATACGGATTATGGTCACGCTCTTATCTGTACTCTAGCTTGCCCAATTGGACCATCAAGAGAACGATGATCAAACTCTTCATCTTTAGCCTCATGTACATCGTCACCTTCAATTGGAGCCTGGCGTTGTGGGGACGAGGAGCCACCGCAGGGGTTGTGCAGCTAGTCTGAGGTCATCCAGTTGGGCGTGCCTGTACATTGAGGCTGCACACTGCGTCTGGACCCGCTGCGGCCACGCGCCTCGCACTGCCGGCACCATTGGATCCAAGCCTTCCAAGTCGCCCCACTTGCGCGGAGGCAATGGATTCCTGTTGGAGTTACTCCAACAGTGGAGCTTGGGTTTTCTCACAGGACCGACAGAGTGCCAACCAGACGACTAACTCCTCCTCATCCCCGCAGGGGACGAGGTCCTAGTTGACGAATCTGGAGCTGCCGGACACCGATCCGCTGCCTGCCATGCCGAAGGTTGGAAATCACCGAAGAGGTACTGGGAGGCGGAGCAGAGCGGGCTGAAAATGAAATGAAGTGGCAAATGGCCAGGGTTTGGTCCGGAATGATAGGAATGGAATATTTTATGGTCAGGGTGGGCCGGTCCAAGGTAACGACGCGTCTGGACCTCTCATATTCGCTCCACATATGAGATATAGTTAAAGAGTGTCGGACTATCGGACGCTTGAGCTGAATATAAAAATTTCGGTTAGACCACAATTTTGTGACCGGGCAGTCCACCTATAGGAGGACCGGTTGTCAGGGTGCAGGTGGGACTGCCCGTGGGCATCCCACCTCGTTCCACCTGATCCCACTACGAATTTGTGGGAAATATTGGATAGCCCAGATGGATTAAGCGGGTGGAAGTAGGAACCCATCATCTCACTTAAGAGCATCTCTAACAGCCCCACTAAACAAGCGACGCGCCGCAAAATAGGCCATTTTAGCGCGCACGCAACCCGGCGGGTGGCTCCAGCGGGCGCGCAATAACCGTGCGCACGGTATAAGGAGTTGGGCGCACGGTCGGATACGCTATTTTGTGCGGTGTATTTGGGGCGCCCGCTTCCGCATGCGGCACATTCGAGCGCTCGCGCCGCACTCTCTCCTCTCCGCCTCCTACGCCCCGCGCGCGCCGGCGCCGACGAACTGCACCCATGGACGCACGCGCCGGCACCCCGCTCACCCCATTGTACAGCCGTGACCCCTCCCCCACCGCCGTCACCGCCGCCGCCGCCGGAAACCCTAGCGCGGGGAGCGTTGGTGTCGCCACCGCCGGAGCTCCGCCAAGCATCGGCCTCGCGCGCAGCCTCTTCTTGCCGCTGTGGATGACCATGGCGATGGATGGCGTCGCGCCGGCGCCGTCCCGTGCCGCTGCCGCACCGTCGAAGCTCCCCAATGCGGCACGGCCGAAGAAGGGCAAGACATCCGCGAAGAAGAACAAGGTGGCGGATGGCTCCGGCAGCTCAAAGGCGAGGGGAAAGAAGCTTGCAGGGCGTTTGACGGGCGCGGCAGCTACCGAAGCACCGGCGAGCTCACTCGTTGAGCCGGCCGCCGACGCGCACCATGTGTTCGACGAAATGCCCCCAAGGTAAAAAAAATCCAACTTTTATTTTCTTGTTATTTTTTCAATGCATCATATAGATAGCTTATTTGCATTGTTCAAAAAACTTTGTAGTCACAACGATGATGCATACATGTCAACTATGGGTGTTGGCTCCAACAATTCGCATTGGTCTCAAACCAATGACATCCATTTCAAAGACCATGAGTTCTAGGTGGACGAGGAGGGTGAGGGCATTGTCGACGCGCCAAAAGGAAGAGCGGGCAATTACACCAACAAAGATGACATCTTACTATGCAATACTTGGTTGCAAGTGTCGAGGGATCCATCCGTTGGAGGTGATCAAAGTAGAGATGCTTATTGGGGGCGGATGAAAGAACACTTTGATGCTCACAACGTGAGTGGAATTGACCGCTCCGAGAGATCACTTCGGTCCTGATGGTCGACAATCAACTCGGATTGTCAAAAGTGGGCGGCCGCACAAAACGCGGTTGACAAGTTGAACCCAAGTGGCACAAATGAGGATGATAGAGTAAGTGGCATTTCATACATGTTCATCATACTTGTTTTTGGTGTCCGAAGTGCTAACTTGTTTTGTTTTTCTAGTAGTACAACATTGCACAAAACTTGTTCAAAGAAGAGGAGAGGAAAACCAAGAAGGGGAAGATCAAGAAAGGAAGGTTCTTTACCTTGCCTCATTGCTACAAATTGTTGAAGGATGATGAAAAATGGAAGAAGCGTGAAGATTTGGATGATTTTCATTTGAGAAACAAACGCAAGCAAACAATTGAGTTGAATGATGATGATGATGAGGACGAGGAGGATGCATCAAGTGATGACGGCAAGAGAAGCCCCACACCCAACTCGGTTTCATACTCGAAGCCAAAACGACCGGATGGGTGCAAGAAAGACAAAACCGAAAAGAAGAAGAGGAAAGGAGATGATGAGCTCAAAAATACTATGGAAGCTATTGTGAAGGCAAGAAAAGAAGCCAACGAGGTGAGGAAAATGGCAAGGAACCAAGATGCCGCGGCCGAGGAGAGGAGGTTGGCGGCCGAGGAGAGGAGGGTGGCGGCCGAGGAGAGGAAGGTGGCTTTGGAGGAGAGGAAGGTGAGCAATGAGGAGCGAACTAGATTGTTGGAATGGGAGAAACACTTGTTCTTCTTGGACACATCTAACCTCAATGAGGCGCAAAAGGAGTATGTCAATCTTGCCCGTGAAGAAGTGTTGATCCAAAAAAGAGGCATGATTTGTGCAATGGGTGGCGGTGGCCTTGGCGGCATGGGTGGCGGTGGCCTTGGCACCATGGGTGGCGGTGGCCTTGGCGGCATGGGTGGCGGTGGCCTTGGCGCCATGGGTGGAATGGGTGGCTTCAGAGGTACCATGAGCGGTTTAGGTGCCATGGGAGGCATGGGTGCACCTTCGGCCGCCATGGGAGGCATGGGTGGCTTTGGAGCACCCCCCGACGCTATGGCCGCCATGGTAGGCATGAGTTTTGCTTCTCTCATGGGAGGCATGGGTGCACCTCCGGCCGCCATGGGTGGAATGTCTTTCGATGTGCCTCCTCACACACATTCCCATGAAGATGACATTGAAGATCTTGCCAACACCGTCGGAGATTCACGTGATGCGGTGCATGATGCGGTGCTGATGAGGAGAGGGAGGAAGATTTATCTTTGGAGGCGGAAGAATCGTCTTGGGAAGATGAGGACGAAGACGAGGAAGAGGATTGATGTGTCTTTCATTTGTGTCTTGAACTTGGTTTGCATTTTGAACTTGGTTGGATGAACTTGTGGGCATGATTTTGAACATGTGGGCATGAACTTTTATTCATCAACTTGTTTCTGTGAAATTTTATATGTCATGTTCATTGCATTTTGAATGTTTCAAACTCAATTTGTGTCCAAAATGCCATATATGCAATGCCCGGCGAGTCGTGCACGCTGAGCGGCGCGCGCGCTCTGCATTTTAGCGCGGCTGTTGGAGCTAACGCTGACGGCTGCGCTAAACCAGCCGAAGAACGCGCGGCAAACTAGTTTTTTGCACGCGGCGCGAAGCGCGGCTGTTGGAGATGCTCTAAAAAACAATTCATCCAGTGTCTGCTTTCCATCCCGCGGCTATGGCGCTAAACTGCATGTACATCTTGTCGGAGGCGCTCCCCTTCATCCAGCGTTTCAAGGGCAAGATGGTGGTGGTGAAGTACGGCGGCGCGGCCATGAATTCGTCGGAGTTGCAGGCGTCGGTGATCTGCGACCTGGTCACTAGTGCAGAACCGGCCTTTAGTGCCGGTTCGTGACGACCTTTAGTGCCGGTTCGCCAACCGGCACTAAAGAGTGGGGACTAAAGGTCCCCCCCCCTTTAGTACCGGTTCGTCACGAACCGGCACTAAAGTGCAAACACGTGGCATGAGCCATGCCCGGGTGCGCGTAGGGCTTTAGTACCTGTTGGTAACACCAACCGGTACTAAATGTTTGGGTGTTTTTTTAGTTTTTTCTTTAGTTTTGGGTTTTCAATTTAATTTAGTGATTGTTTTACATTATAATGAGTTGTTAAATCATTAGGTGAAAGTACCGCGGATTAGTTTCGACTGAAGGATCTAGCTAGCTATAAGTGATCAAGTATATGCCATATCGATATTATACTTGATCACCTAATTAGGTGATCAAGTATAATATATATGGATATGGTATATATATACTTGATCACTTAGGTAGGATCCATCCAGCTGAAACTAATCTGTGGTTTCTTTCATTAAATGATATAATAACTCATCATCATCATCATATTAATATAAAAACTCTTGCATCATATCATCAACATGAGTATATGTATACTCTAGCTAGCTAGCTAAAAATCATTGTAGTCATCATTATCACTATTTAATCATCATAGTCATTACCGCTATCTAATCACCACCAACAGTAGCTTAAAGAAGAAACATTCACTTGTACCAGAAGCAAAAATATCATCGAGTTCAACATTATTGTCATGATATTATAAGCGTTCATATATATAACACCACAAAAGCAAATCACTGTTTAAGATTAAGTTCAGAACGAAGAACACGGACATGAAAGGACAAGTACTAAGAGCAGCATGAACTAGCTAAATCATTCCTGCTAGCTACTCTCTCTCTGGTAAAATAGCATATAACATGTATAGCTCTCCTGATTCATCATACTTGAGCATGCAGATGAACCTGTCTCCTAATCGTGGGCTATGCTTCTCATTGCTGCCCCCCTAATACTTCTCTGCAATCATTAACAATTTTTCTCCAATCTTTCACTATTAAGCATTCATCGCTTCTAGAAATCCTGAATGCATTCATGTGCAATGCAGGATATCTTGGTCGTAAGCTAACAATTGACATGTGACCTTTAGTCTCGATCCCCTGAGGCACAACTGTCATCGGGAGTCCCTATTGAAGAACATTGTATAGTACTTAATTAATATACTTAGCAATGAAAGTTTAGCAAAAAAATTATGTATGCAAATAGATGCACTGAGGACAAATAGTAAAAATCTTACCATCATTCCTAAATAGATGTGACCTTAGTTCAATACCATCACTATTGGTCGCACGTTTTGATTATTAACATTTCTAAGTGCAGGAAGAAAATTTGTCTTGACAGTATAAAGATCCTCAAGCCATGAAACATAATGACTTATCTCCTTGCAGTTTAGTTCAGCTCAGGGACAGTAGTAGGTCATGTCCACCAAGCGCCGGACATGTTTGCTTGAATGGAAATAAGCTGTCAGTAGAAATTAGTTGTCAATTATTTTTGAATAAGCAATATCAAAGACAAAAATATAGTTGAGAAGAACTCACATAATGGTAGAAGTGGAGGCGTCTGCACATCGACTCATATGTCTCTATTACCTCCGATATCATTTTCCGGACGAATATCAAAGGTGATAACCATACCAGGCTCAAATGCATAAGCCTTGCATAGTGCTTGCCAAGTTTTGCATTCAAAATAGGTGTACATGTGTGCATTTTATACTTTGACGTTGAAAGTATAACCATGCTCAGTTTTCAGGTAAACTCTCTTTACCTCCATAGTTTCCATATCCTTGAAACCTATCTTATCCAAGACAAAAATTCTTGCATGGCAGGGGATGTGGTAGTAGAATAATGAAAATTAAAAATTATAAGTCAGGCAAATGAAGCATATATAATTCACGCTTAATTACAAAAATAGACTTATCGTTGTGACTTACTGTATCGAATTCGAAGGTCTCATCCAGCTTGATGCTGAATCGCTTATCATCAACAAGGAAATTTCTGTCGCACTGGCCGCTCTGGTCTTCACAGTATTCGCACATAATGAAATTTTTTCCGTCGTCAGACGACATTTCCTATGTTCATATTAGGCAAAACATTAAACACTTACTAAAAATAAACTAGTTCTATTATAATTCAACTAGTTAAACTAAACATTTACTAAAAATAAACTAGTTATCTTAATTCAATTAGTTCAACTAAGCATTTACTAAAAATAAACTAGTTATATTAATTCAACTAGTTCAACTAAACATTTAGTGAAAATAAACTAGTTATATTAATTCAATTAGTTCAACTAAGCATTTACTGAAAATAAACTAGTTCTATTATAATTCAACTAGTTCAACTAAACATTTACTAAAAATAAACTAGTTATATTAATTGAATTAGTTCAACTAAGCATTTACTAAAAATAAACTAGTTCAATTAATTCAACTAGTTCAACAAAACATTTATTAAAAATAAACTAGTTATATTAATTCAATTAGTTCAACTAAGTATTTACTAAAAATAAACTAGTTCTATTAATTTAACTAGTTTAACTAAGCATTTACTAAAAATAAACTAGTTCTATTATTTTAACTAGTTCAGCTAAACATTTACTAAAAATAAACTAGTTATATTAATTCAGTTAATTCAACTAAGCATTTACTAAAAATAAACTAGTTCTATTATAATTCAACTAGTTCAACTAAACATTACTAAAAATAAACTAGTTATATTAATTCAATTAGTTCAACTAAGCATTACTAAAAATAAACTAGTTCTATTAATTCAACTAATTCAACTAAACATTTACTAAAAATAATCTAGTTATATTAATTAATTCATCTAAACAATAGAAAACAGAAAAAAAGTAAAAAAAATGTGTGTGTGTGTGTATGTGTATGCCTGTGTGTGTAGTGTGTGTATGTGTGTATGCGTGTGTGCGTGTATGTGTTTGTGTAGTGTGTGTGTGTGTGTATGTGTGTATGCGTGTGTGCATATATATGTGTGTGTAGTGTGTGTGTGTATGTGTGTATGCGTGTGTGTATGGAGCGGGCACATACGGGCGGCGGAGACGGCGATGACGGGCGGCGAGGGCAGCGGCCGGGGACGGCGACGAGATGGGCGGCGGGGACGGCGACGAGACGGCCGGGCGGCGGGGCGGCGACGATGACGGGCGGCGGGGGCGCGCGGCGACAACGGGGATGACGACAACGGGTGGCGGGGGCGGCGAGGGCGGCGGGGACGGCGACAACGTGCGGCGGGGGCGACGGCACGGCGGCGTAGCGGCGTCGGCGTCAGAGATCGAGATGTCGCGCGAGAGAAAAGTGGAACAAAGTCGACGATAACTGAATTTTCGTAAGTGCAGTATTTATAGGAGGGGCCTTTAGTACCGGTTGGAGCCACCAACCGGTACTAAATGTCACTTTTGGCCAAGCAAAGCGGCGGGAAACTAGGGCATTTAGTACCGGTTGGTGGCCCCAACCGATACTAAAGGATAACACATTAGTACCGGTTGGAGCCACCAACCGATACAACTGGTCGTGCGCTGCCACCCGCTGTGCGCTACTTTTAGTCCCACCTCGCCGAGCGAAGGGCAGCCACACTGGTTTATAAACCCAGCCGCGGCTGCCCTTTTGAACTCCTCTATATAGCAGGCTTCTGGGCCTAACTAGGATGCACTGCCCCGTGAGCCTGCTGGCCCTTCTGGGCCTGTATTTGCACACCCTAGGTCAGGCAGGCCCACCGGGCAGCGCCCCAACATTTTTTTATATAATTTTTTTCCTGCATTATTTATTTTTGAGTAATTTTTTATATAGTTTTTTTTTCTGCTTTATTTTTTTCTTCTATTTATTTCTGAGTAGTTTTTTTGCTGTATTTAGTTTCTTTGTGAATATTTTTGCTTTATATTTTTTCCTTTTCTGCATTATTTTTTTCTTCTATTTATTTTTGATTAATTTTTTATATAGTTTTTTCCTTTCTGCTTTATTTTTTTTCTATTTATTTCTGAGTAGTTTTTTGCTGTATTTAGTTTCTTTGTGAATATTTTTTGCTTTATATTTTTTTTTCTTTTCTGCATTATTTTTTTCTTCTATTTATTTTTGAGTAATTTTTTTATATAGTTTTTTCTTTTCTGCTTTATTTTTTTCTTCTACTTATTTATGAGTAGTTTTTTTGTTGTATTTAGTTTCTTTGTGAATATTTTTGCTTTATATAATTTTTTTTCTTTCCTGCATTATTTATTTTCTTCTATTTATTTTTGAGTAGTTTTTTTATATAGTTTTTTCTTTTCTGCTTTTTCAGAGTTCGTTTTGCTGTGATTTACTGTTTCACGGTCATTTCTCTTCCTCTTCTTCTTCTTCTTCTTCTTCTTATTCCTCTTCTTCTTCTTCTTCTTCTTCTTATTCCTCTTCTTCTTCTTCTTCTTCTTCCTCTTCTTCCTCTTCTTCCTCTTCCTCTTCTTCTTCTTCCTCTTCTTCTTCTTCTTCTTCTTCTTCTTCTTCTTCTTCTTCTTCTTCTTCTTCTTCTTCTTCTTCTTCTTCTTCTTCTTCTTCTTCTTCTTCTTCTTCTTCTTCCTCTTCTTGTCCTTCTTCTCCTTCTTCCTCTTATTCCTCTTCTTCTTCTTCCTCTTCTTCCTCTTATTCCTCTTCTTCTTCTTCCTCTTCTTCTTCTTCTTCTTCTTCTTCATCATCATCATCATCATCATCATCATCATCATCTTCTTCTTCCTTTTTATATAGTTTGAGAAGTAACACAGAAAAAAATACATTGATCAGTACCGCCTTTCAGCCAAAACGCGCTACTGCTACAGAGAAGTACATAAAAAATACATTGATCATCAATGATCTTTTTGTATAGAATCTAAATTGTCAAACTGATTTAAGAACCGGCAAAGACTCCTATTGCAGCCACAGATCCTACACATAGAGTTCAATGAAGACCAAATGCTTGTGATAGTTTGAGAAGTATCATATTTTAGGTGGTCAAAATCTTGCTAGGGGAGCGCGGTGGGACTAAAAATAGCCCTGCCACAACCTCTTTAGTACCGGTTCGTGCTGGGGGAGCAAATGATGTCAGAAAGGGTTGAAAATTGATGACGTGGCTTAGAATGGTGCGTAGTGAACGCAAAAAAGTCTGAAGTTGTAATAAGTTTAAAAAATGAAGTGCCGGTGTAACAGATGAGTTTTCGTCCGAATCCGGCCCTGATACTTCGAAAGAGATTGTCTAGTTTGTACACGAAGTGCATCCAGTTTTTGCCGTAACAAAAGAAGTCTGGAGTTCTAATAAGTTATTAAAAATAAAAAAAATGTGCAATGCTCGTTAATTAGCTTCAAGCCTTTCGGAATAGGGTAGACTACACTGCACATAGCTCTGTGCAATCTATTCTATTCCGAAAGGCTTGAAGCCTAGCAACCTGCAGGTGAGCATTGCGCCTCTCCTTCATCGTCTCTGCACTCACGGCTTATAAACCTCTCCTACTGCCTCTCTCCTAGCATGGTGGGACTAAAAATCAGCTTAATTAGAAACTCTAGTACCGGTTCATGCCATGAACCAGTACTAAAGGTGTTCATGGGGCCCATAGCCTGACACAGCATCATTAGTACCGGTTCGTGGCATGAACCGGTACTAATTGTTGCCCACGAACCGGTACTAATGATGTCCGCCCGCCTAGCCATTGTTACCGGCACTAATGGACACATTACTGTCGGCTCAAATTCAAACCGGCACTAATGTGCTTCACATTTGACCCTTTTTCTACTAGTGGGTCCTCCTCTCCTATGTTGGCCTGCACCCCGTGCTCGTGCACGACGATGGTCCGGAGATAAATTCCTGGTTGTAGCACGTCGGCGTCAGTTGGTGCTCATCAACAAGGTCAAGAAGCAGCTCGTCTCCCTCATCAGCCTCGCCGGTGCCACCACGGTCGGCCTCTGCGGCAAGGACGCGCACCTCCTCACCACGCCCCTCTCCCCCAATGCCACAGCCCTCGGGTTTGTCTGCGAGGTGACGTGCATAGACTCATCTGTGCTCCACCCAATCATCGCATCCGGCCACATCCCGGTGATCGCCACCGTGGCCGCCGACGAGACCGGCCTGCAACATCAACGCCAACAATGTGACGGGGGAGATCGCAGCTACCATATGCGCCGAGAAGATGTTGCTGATCACTGACATGTCCGGCATACTCGTGGACCGGGATGACACCGAGAGCCTGGTGGAAGGAGTTTGGCATTGCCAGTTGAAAGGACATGTGGTGCCCCCATGTGTGGTTTTGGTAATTGATGACAATCTCTATGGACTAATGGTTTCCTTGAGTTATAATTGAAGGGTTTGCCCATAGGCTTTTCTTGGAGTCCATTTGTTGGTTTCAATGAGAGTTTGTGATGACCAAGGTGCTATTAAGGAATTATCTAAAGATTGGTCATATGAGTGTTGATCTTATTGCAAGCATGTCTTGAAGAAGAAGGTTGTGTGATCATTCATGTTTACCTTCAAGACATCATCCAAATGAAGAGAGTTGCAAAGATTCAAGGTTGATCAATACTAAGTCAAGAGTGAATCAAGTTGATCAACTCACAAAGCGTAGAAGATGTACCGAGAGGGATCAAGTGATCCCATGGTATGGTAAGCATTGTCCATTGCACTTTATGTACTAACCCATGGTCTATGTGAGAGTTGTATGTGGGGTTAGGTACGTATCCATGGGCTTGCATCAAGAGGAAGATATCATACAACCCATGGAAAGGATGACATCAAGTGGTGATCGTCATCAAGATTGCCGTGTGCAAGTTCAAGTGGAGCATCATGAAGAGATCAAGTGCTTGAATCTTGCCATCCATTGTGGTGTCAATGGACTTGTGAAGATGTGTCGAAGAGTGGCTCACCCATAGTGAACTATGGGGGAGCAATCATCTAGTCTTCAGCGAGCCAACGCAATCAAGAAAGGTGGTCCAACTTGAGGGAGTCAAGATCGTCTTCATCTAGCTCAAGTGGACCATGTGCAAGGCAAAGGTTTTCCCTTGATAGGTTTTATTTTTACCGGTCTTGTGGTGGTAGTTAGGAGACCGAGTTATAGGATCGTTTGCCGTACTACCAAGGGGGGCTCTCAAGTTGGTAGCTTGATCGTATCGTTAGTAGAGAGCTCAAACAATTGCATCCTTGCATCATGTTTCTTGGTTCTTGTTTGTTTATCTTTGTGAGTCTTAGAGCTTATGGTCATCTTGATGACAAGCTTGAGTTCATCGAAAACGGAGTTCGCATGCGTCTTCTATGATGTTTTCGGTGTTCGAGGTTTTACCGGTCTTATCCGATGAAGGGTTCTCACCATTTTCTTATGGGACTTTTCTCATTTGCTTATTCTTGATATTTCTATCAATATTTTGTTAGCCCATGTCGTTAGCTTTCCAACAAACTTGGTTTCATTGAATTCGGAGTCCGTTTGCAAAAGTTGTGGCTGTTTTGGTAAAGGCTGTTTTGTTCCAGAGCGGTACTACCGCGGCTCCAGAGCGGTACTACCGCGGCTCCTGAGCGGTAGTACCGCTCCAGAGCAGTACTACCGTGGCTCCTAAGCGGTAGTACCGCTCCGGACCAAAAACTCGTGTTTTCTCTCTCGTTGGGCTGTTTTGACCGTGCTAAGCGGTAGTACCGCTCCTCCAAGCGGTTGTACCGCTTGTGCACGACCTGAGCACATAACGGTTGGATTCGGAAGGCCCTATAAAAGGGGGTCTTCTTCCCCAATGAACCTTATCCTTGGAGCTCGTGTTCTTCCCCCATTGTTGACTTTCTTCGAGCTTGCTAACTCTCAATCCCTCCATGGATTCTTGCTAGTTTTTGAGGGAAAAGAGAGAGGAGATCTAGATCCACATTTCCACCAATCACTTTCTCCTCTAAGTGAGGGGAACCCCTTGGATCTAGATCTTGGAGTTCTTTGTGTTCTTCTTTCTTCCTCTCATTTTCCTCCCTAGCATTACTTGCTTTGGTGGGATTTGGGAGAGAAGGACTTGGGCACTCCGTGTGCCCTTGCCATTGCATTTGGTGCATCGGTTTGAGTTCTCCACGGTGATACATGGAAGTGAAGTTTGAGAAGCTTATTACTCTTGGGTGTTTGGGCACCCTAGAGCTTGTTCCTCTTGGGTGCCTTGGTGCCCTAGACGGTTGGTGGTGTTCGGAGCTCAATCATTGTGGTGTAAAGCTCCGGGAAAGCGTCGGGGTCTCCAATTAGGTTGTGGAGATCGCCCCGAGCAATTTGACGGGTACCGGTGACCGCCCCCAAGGGTTGCCAAAGTGTACGGGTTCGGTGACCGCCCCCAAGGGTCGCCATTTGTACGGGTTCGGTGACCGCCCTCAAGGGTCCCTTAGTGGAATCACGGCATCTTGCATTGTGCGAGGGCGTGAGGAGATTACGGTGGCCCTAGTGGCTTCTTGGGGAGCATTGTGCCTCCACACCGCTCCAAACGGAGATTAGCATCCGCAAGGGTGTGAACTTCGGGATACATCATCGTCTCCGCGTGCCTCGGTTATCTCTTACCCGAGCCCCTTTACTTATGCACTTTACTTTGTGATAGCCATATTGTTCTTTGTCATATATCTTGCTATCACATAGTTGCTTATCTTGCTTAGCATAAGTTGTTGGTGCACATAGGTGAGCCTAGTTGTTGTAGGTTTTGTGCTTGACAAATTAACCACTAGGTTTATTCCGCATTTGTTCAAGCCTAAACCGTAATTATTTTAAAGCGCCTATTCACCCCCCCCTCTAGGTGACATCCTCGATCTTTCAGTTGGTATCAGAGCCTCGTCTCTCTTTGTTAGGCTTAACCGCCTAGATTGTAAAGATGTCGACTAGGGGATTAGGATTCTCTGACACTCTTAGTTTCGATGGCACAAATTTTGATGTTTGGGTAATTCGCATGCTTAATCTCTTTAGGGTCATGGACCCAAATTTAGAGCAAATTGTAGATATGTGTTTTTCTCCTCCAAAGGATCCCCAAAGATTATCTTTAGAGGATGAGAAAAACTCTTATCTCAATGCTCAAGCTTCTAATGTGCTTTTTGATGCTTTGAGTAATGTAGTTATTTTTCAACTCATGCCGTTCCGGGATGCTCATGAGTTGTGGACAAAGCTTCAAGATAAATATGGTGTGTCCAATATTTGTGGGGATGATTGTTCCCCCTCCACCTGCGGTCGTATAGTCTTCTCAACTTCTTCTACTTCACCTACATGTGGTTTTCCACAAGGTAATGATATGGTGAGTAGTGTTGGTCATTGCAATGATGATAATATGCTTACTGTGGATGATCCTTCATCACTATCTTATTGCAATGCTCCCTCTTTGGGCTTTAACACTTCGAGCACTCCAAATGTTTCACATGCTTGTGTTGATAATCCTTGCATATCATGTAGAAATTGCTTGACTAGATATCATGATGATATGCTTGCTATGTCTTGTTGCCATGATAAAAATGCATCTATTTCCTCGAATTGTTGTGCTAACAATGTAGAGGAAACCGAACACTCCATGGAACAAGATGTGGTGTTTAATGGTGCCTCAAGGGATCCTACATCATCATCTATTGCTTTTTGCCTTATGGCTAGGGCGTCAAAGGTATCTCCTACTTTGTACCCCAATATGTCTCTTGATGATGATGTTGGGGATAATGATGAAGAGAATGATAATGTTGCCTCCTTAAAAACTAAGGGGGAAATGATTTTTAAAGATCTTCATAAAAATAAAATTGCTCGTTCCAACTTCATGGAAATAATGTCCATTGCCATTGATAGCAAGAAATACATTGAGGAGTTGGAATCTCATCTAGAGGAGCATGAGGTCACCATTGAGAAAATGGAAGGTCATGGGCGTGACTACGCTAATGAGATTGCGGACCTCTCTCAAGCTCTTGAACTTGAACAAACCACCAAGGAATCTCTTGAGGAGACTTTTGCTCTAGAATTGTCTAGAGTGAAGGAATCTAATGATAGAGCTCTTGAGGTGGCCAATGTTTTTGAAACTAAAAATGGTAAGCTTGAAGTTGCTCATGCTAGACTCCTTGAGGATTTTGAGCACCTCAAAAATGGCTCAAGGGTCATCAAGGGTGAGCTCATCAAACTCACCGGTCTCATGCTCAACTTGAAGCTTCTTATTTAAAAGAGCTTTCCAAGTTGTCCTCTCCTATTGTTGTAAATGATGATGCTTGTGCTACTAACTCTATTACTTGTGAAGCATCCATTTTTAAGGAGAATGTTGAGCTACGGGCTCAACTTGAGGTGCTATCTAGCAATTATGCGAAATTGGAAGAAAGTCATGAAAAGATCTCAAGCTCTCATGATGATCTTCTAGTATCCCATAATGTGCTAAAGATAGCTCATGAGGCCATGATTGCTAAGGTAACATCTAGTGAGACTCATGTGGATACTAGCACTACTTCTAGTCAAAATAGTATATTGCCATGTGCTAGTCCTTGTAATTCATCTACTCACAATGTTGGTACATCTTGTGATGAATTGCTTTCCTTGCCTTGTTGCTCTAATGATGAAGCTTATACTTCCTCTAGAACTTGTGTTGAGACTAACCATGTAGAGGAAATCAAAGAGCTCAAGGCCCAAGTCACTTCTTTGAAGAAAGACTTGGAAAAGAGTCATCAAGGGAAATCCACACTCAACAATATCTTGAGTGTGCAAAAATCCCCCAATGAAAAAGGTGGACTTGGATTCAACTACAATAAGAAGAAGAAGTCCAAGATGAACAAAAGGAAGGGCCAAGAACAAGTCAAGAATTCGTCCAAGATTGTTTGCTTCAAGTGCAAAGTTGAAGGGCATCAAGTTAGATCTTGCCCATTGAAGAAGAAGGCCATTAGTGTCAAGCAACAAGGGAAGAGGGCATGTCGGTGTCAAAACCGGCGGATCTCGGGTAGGGGGTCCCGAACTGTGCGTCTAGGCGGATGGTAACAGGAGACAAGGGACACGATGTTTTACCCAGGTTCGGGCCCTCTTGATGGAGGTAAAACCCTACGTCCTGCTTGATTGATATTGATATTGTGGATGTTTACAAGAGTGGATCTACCACGAGATCAAGGAGGCTAAACCCTAGAAGCTAGCCTATGGTATGATTGTAATGGTTGTTGTTGTGTCCTACGGACTAGAGCCACCCGGTTTATATAGACACCGGAGAGGGGTAGGGTTAGATAGAGTCGGTTACAATGGTAGGAGATCTACGTATCCGTATCGCCAAGCTTGCCTTCCACGCCAAGGAAAGTCCCATCCGGACACGGGACGAAGTCTTCAATCTTGTATCTTCATAGTCTTGGAGTCCGTTCGATGATGATAGTCCGGCCGATGATAGTTCGGCCGATGATGGTAGTCCGGCTATCCGGGCACCCCCTAATCCGGGACTCCCTTAGTAGCCCCCGAACCAGGCTTCAATGACGATAAGTCCAGCATGTGTGTAGTCTTCGGCGTTGCAAGGCGGGTTCTCCTTCAAGTTCTACGTACCTGCCGAACAGTGTCCGGCTTCCTCATCAATGTTGCGCGTCTTGGCTTCCACGCCCAATAATGGCCTTCTTCCACGCGTCGCGCGAATGTGAAAAGCCAGGGTGTCTTTTATGTTTTACCCCCTAGTTGTGCGAATAATCTGCCTATAAGGGAGGCAAGAACCAGATCCAAATCACCATCTTCCTCCCGCAAATACTCATCAGAGCACTTTCGACCAAGAATCCATTCCATCATGGACCGTCAACGCGGCTCCTATTCTCGCGCTCCCAGCCCTTTGCCAGGAGATTGGAGGAGATGCTCTGTTCCGCACAACGAGCTGGTGAAGCTCCAAGCGGGGGGATATCTCCCTCCGGCCTTTATGGTTCCGGTTCGAGCCAGGCTGGCCACCTACAAAGGTGGGAAGCAAGCGGAGGTTACCCCAAGTCCCAACAAAGGGGAGCGGGTATGCTTCGTCCCTTATCTGATAAGGGGGCTCGGATTTCCTGTACAACCATTCCTCCGCGGGCTCCTGGAGTTCTACGGACTCCAGCTTCATCACCTCACACCCGCCTAAATCCTTCATATTGCAGGTTACATAGCTCTTTGCGAGCTATTCCTGGGCGTCGAGCCCCATTTCACACTGTGGAAGAGGTTGTTCTGCCTTGTACCCCGCTCTCACGAGGGGTCCATATATCAAGTGGGCGGCGCCGAAATATGGCGCATTGCCGGGACCGGATATCCATCTGGAACCCCTAAGAAGGCGTCCGAAGACTGGCCTTCGGAATGGTTTTATATAGAAGATGCTCTGCTGCCGGACCCTGTTCGGATCGGCCTCCTGGAGTTCAGCAATGCTCCTCTGAAGAAACGCCTTAGTTGGCGTCCGCGGAGCCCCCAACTGGAGGAAGACAAGAGCGTCCATTATTTGATGGGCCGAATAAGGTTACTGGCCCATTTCGGGTTGACCATGATTGGAGTCATGGCAACATGCATTATGCGGGGGGTGCAGCCACTACAATACAGGGGCCACCCCATGTGGGATTTCAACGGGGAGGACGATGCCACCCGTCATGGCTGCAAAGGGCCGGATTCGGTCGAAGACCTGGTGACGATCCTGTCCGGCCTGTATAAGGGGGAGAAGGAGGATTTCCTTCGGATGAACCCGTTAAATGGGTTCTCCATGAATAATCCCCGGCCTTGGGTAAGCGAACACTCTGCGTGCCCGACCCATGCTTTTTGAAACTTAAGTTTCTTATATTGTGTTCTTCTTTCGACGCAGGAGCTGCGCCGGATCGTGGAGGACATGCTAAGTCCAGCTCCGCAACCCGAGGATCCAGAGAGATCCCGGGATCTAGCCTCCGAAGAGGATCCGGACATAAAGGTGGAGCTAATCGACGGGGTGTTCCACCAGCTCAGCATGAACAATGCTTTAGTCGCCATCATGGCCGACTATCCCGGACTATATCCGGCTTCCCAGGTGATGGCGACCGAAGTCCTGACACCATCATTCCTTCCTTGCTTATTTCTGACCACCGTATATGATGGCGCTGTGCAGGAGGCGCCCCTAGGGCGAGAAGCCGAGCCCGCGGTGGCTGACCAACAAAGGCCAGTCCAGACCAGTAGGCGGAAGAGGAGCGCGGCGCGGACTGAAACGTCGCCGCAAAGGTGTAGCTCACAATTCATTATTTAGAGCAACGTTCCTAGGAAGCGTTTGAGTGCTCATGACTTTTGTAGGGAAAAAAGAGCCCACCGGACTGCGGGCGTGGAGGTTGCCAATCCAACCTCTACCAGCCAGGCTCCAGCACCTGGTCTAGAGGGGGAGGCGAGCGCAAGGCACGAGCCGGACGTTCCTCCGACGGAGGACGCCGACAGACTGTCCACCACCAAGTCTGAGGTGGAGAGTGCCATGAATCACAGGCGCCGCCGAATAGTATTTCGTGACGCGTGCTTCTCCCCGAGGCGTTGAATGCCTTTAACGCGGGGGACGCGCACCTTCGTGCTGCTCAAGATGGTTTTACCAGAGCCACGGAGCAGTATGTAAAAGACATACGGGTAAGAGAATTTAATAGTTATATATGCCAGTAGCCCCCGAGACTTAAAGTAGTTATATTAACTGATTTAAGGATCATATGAAACGTAGGATCTTACCGAGAAGAATACCCAACTGTCTCAGGAGCTGCAAGAGTGCAAGGCCCAACTTGAGGCCGCACTCTCTGGCGCAGGAGGAAACACAGGGACCTCTCCTGGTAACGCATTATTTTAGAAAGATAAGTAGCGTTTGGCCTTTGCGCAAGTCTAAAAAATGACGTTGCAGGTGCTGCCGGACAAGATCCGGACAGGCAAGAACTTCTGCGCCAACTAAAGGCCGGCGAGAGGGTGCTGCATAAGGTGCAGCATGAAAGGAACAAGCTCCAGGATGCCCATGCCCAGCTTGGAGAAGAGCTGAAAGGCGTTCGGGCCGAGCTGTCGGGCTCCGTTAAGGAGAATCAGCGGCTTCGTCGCGGCATCTATAGTAAGTGCTTGAGCGAACTCCTTTGAAAAGAAGAGTTCGGCGAGGAAGTCAATTTGACAGAATATGTCTGCAGGTATGCTCACAGGTCGCCCTGCGGAGGAGATGCCCGTATCAACGGGTGATCAACTTCCCGAATTGTTGCAACTGATCGAACGAGTTCGGCAGGCAATGAGCGGCGTCATCCAGGCTTTATGGCCAGCCTTCTCCTTACCCGAGGGTCTTGGGGAGCTTGCGGAGAAGCTTCAGGGAGTGCGGCAGCGCTTCCATTTATGGAAGATTTCGGCCTGCCGCCAAGGTGCCAGGGAGGCCTGGGCCATGGTAAAGACGCGGTACAAGAAGGCGGATCCCAACCACATGGCCGAAGTCGGACCTGTGGGGCCCGATGGGAAGGAGATCCCTGTGAGTTTAGTATACGGCCAAGTAGAGTTGGCCGCTAAATTTTCCCAACAGGACTGTAAATTAGACAACCTGTTAGACGGGATTGAGGAAGAATACAATCAGTCGATTTGACAATGTATTATAAAATGACATGTAAAATGCCTTCTAGCCGGATTGTAGATCGTTTGTCTTTGCCGACCTTTTCGCTTCGACCTCGGGACCCTAGAGTCCGGAGTGTGTCCGAATACCTTCTCGGTTATGAAACAACCGGGGTATGCATGGAGACCAGGCGTAGGGGTCATTAGTGCTTTATCAGACAAGTGCCCAACTAGTTATGTTATATTACATGGGTAGTAAGAAACATCTTCCAGGGAGAATAGTTCCGTTAAGGGTTCCTTTCCTCTGGGGGTGGCATGCCCTAAAGTGCATGTCCGGACTGCGAAAAAAGCAGAAAAACATCTGGGGGCAGATAAATAAGTGGATAAAAAATCATCTTTTAAGTCACCGACCGAATATTCCCTTAAGAACGCTAGCTTTCGGCTTCACCCAGTCTGAGGTACACATCCGGCTGACCCGGCAGTAACAATCGCAGAGGTGCTCCCTTTACCTCCTAGCCGAACAATCGGGAACGTAGGGGTAAGCACAGGAGCCAGGCAACCCAGCTTGGCCAAAACTTAAGTCATATCGATGCATATAATGGTGAATAAAAGGTACATGTGGAGGCTTGACACATGTGCTGGGCATGAAGCCCTTATAATTAAGCTTCTGGTAAAGAAGCCCCCAGGTATAATGAGTGCGGATAGCACATCAATTGCGCGCGATCGATGCGCAAGTAGGCCTTTTAAGGCTTTGATGAATAGGGTTGAGAAGAAAAAGATAAACAAAAGGCAGCTGAAGTAAAAAAAAATTGGACGGGGGGAAAGGGACGAACTCTTAGTCCGGCGCTAGGCATAGAATCTTCGGAGGCGGGCTGCGTTCCATGGGTTCGGCTCGAGTCGGTTATCCGACGCATTTCGTAGACGGTACGCTCCGCCGGTCAAGACTTTATCGATGATGAAGGGGCCTTCCCATTTGGGCTTGAGCTTGTCCTTTTTCTTGTCCGGCAGGCGTAGAACTAGTTCGCCAACGTTGTAAGTCTTGGCCCGTACTTCTCTGCTTTGGTATCTTCGAGCCTGCTGCTGATAGAATGCGGAACGAGCCTTGGCGACGTCGCGTTCTTCCTCCAATGCGTCCAAGCTGTCCTGCCGATCCAACTCGGCTTCTCTTTCTTCGTACATGCGCACTCGAGGTGAGTCATGAATGATGTCGCAGGGCAAAACTGCTTCTGCGCCGTATACCATAAAAAATGGTGTGAATCCGGTAGTACGGTTAGGCGTTGTCCGCAGCCCCCAGAGTACGGAGTCGAGCTCCTCTACCCAGTGCGTGTCAGATTTCGTAAGGGACCGCACTAGTCTGGGTTTGATGCCGCTCATTATTAGACCATTTGCTCGTTCCACTTGACCGTTGGTTTGAGGATGATAGACTGAAGCGTAGTCGAGCTTGATGCCCATATTTTTCACCATGATTTAACCTCATCGGCCGTGAAGTTCGTGCCATTATCGGTGATGATGCTGTGGGAGACACCATAACGGTGTACTACCCCGGATATAAAGTCTATCACTGGTCCGGACTCTGCCGTTTTAACTGGCTTGGCCTCTATCCATTTGGTGAATTTATCCACCATGACCAATAGGTACCTTTGCTTGTGGGTTCCCCCTTTAAGTGGTCCAACCATGTCAAGCCCCCAGACCGCGAACGGCCAGGTAACGGGTATAGTTTTGAGGGCGGTGGGTGGCATGTGGATCTGATTAGCAAAGAGCTGACAACCGACGCATCTTTGGACTAAGTCCTGAGCATCTGCCCGGGCCGTCGGCCAATAAAATCCTGTACGGAATGCCTTTCCTACAATGGCCCGGGCTACGGTGTGGTGTCTGCCTAGTCCGGCGTGAATTTCAGCCAGGAGGTCTCGCCCTTCCTCTTCGGAGATACACCTTTGAAGGACTCCGGTTGTGCTTTTCTTATAGAGTTCTCCCACATGGACCTTGTAGGCTTTAGATCGCCGGACTACGCAGCGGGCCTCATTATGGTGTTCGGGGAGTTCCTGCCTAAGCAAGTAGGCTAGGAACGGCTCTGTCCATGGGGCGATTACTGCCATTATGTCGTGAGCTGAGGGTGTTGTTTCGTCGGCTGGATCGCCGGTTATGTCAGATTGCTCTGCGGCCGCCTCCGGTTTGTTATTTCCGGACTCCTCTTCCCATAGTACGGATGGCTTGAACAGCCGTTCCAGGAAGATATTTGGAGGGACATCGTCACGTTTTGCGCCGATGCGTGCCAATACGTCGGCCGCTTGGTTATTATCTCTGGCTACGTGGTGGAATTCAAGTCCTTCGAACCGAGCTGACATTTTAAGGACATCATTGTGATAGGCTGCCATTTTTGGATCCTTGGCGTCAAAGTCTCCATTTACTTGGGATATTGCGAGGTTTGAGTCCCCGCGCACCTCTAGGCGTTGGATGCCCATGGAGATTGCCATCCGGAGGCCATGTAAGAGGGCCTCGTATTCGGCTGCGTTGTTGGAGTCCGTGTACATTATCTGAAGTACGTATTGGACTCTGTCCCCGGTTGGGGACGTTAGTACGATGCTAGCCCCCAATCCGGCCAACATTTTGGAGCCGTCGAAATGCATAATCCAATTGGAGTATGCGCCGTACTCTTTAGGGAGTTCGGCTTCAGTCCACTCAGCGACAAAGTCAGCCAAAACTTGTGAATTTATAGCTCGCCGGGGTTTGTAAGTTATGTCGAATGGTAAGAGCTCAATGGCCCATTTTGCAATCCTGCCCGTTGCGTCACGGTTATTTATAATGTCATTCAGGGGTACTTCGGAGGCCACTGTTATCGAACACTCTTGAAAGTAGTGTCGGAGCTTCCGGGATGCCATGAACACCGCATACGCTATCTTTTGATAGATCGGGTAACGGGACTTGCAGGGGGTTAAAACAGTGGATACGTAGTACACTGGTTTTTGAAGAGGGAATATATGCCCTTCTGTCTCTCGTTCTACGACGAGCACCGCGCTTACTACTTGATGTGTTGCCGCGATGTATAACACCATAGGTTCGCCCAGGTTGGGCGCAGCCAGGACCGGATTCGTTGCCAATATGGCCTTTATTTCTTCGAGTCCGACAGTGGCAGCATCCGTCCACTCGAAGTGTTCGGTGTGCCTGAGGAGGCGATAGAGGGGCAATGCCTTTTCTCCTAGGCGGGAGATAAAGCGGCTAAGAGCCGCCACGCATCCAGTCAATTTCTGGATCTGTTTGAGGTTTTTTGGAATATCCAACTGTGATAGGGCTCGGATTTTGGCCGGATTTGCTTCAATTCCTCTACCGGATACAATGAAGCCCAAGAGCTTTCTGGCTGGTATGCCGAAAACGCATTTTTCCGGATTCAGCTTGATGTCATATGCTCGGAGGTTGTCGAATGTGACCCTCAAGTCGTCTACTAGAGTTCCGACGTGTTTGGTTTTGACGACTACGTCGTCTACGTATGCCTCTACTGTTTTGCCGATCTGGGTGGCCAGACATGTCTGAATCATGCGCTGATATGTTGCGCCGGCGTTTTTAAGTCCGAAGGGCATCGTGTTGAAGCAGAATGGTCCATATGGAGTAATGAACGCTGTTGCGGCTTGATCCGCTTCTGCCATCTTGATTTGATGATAGCCGGAGTATGCGTCCAGGAAGCACAATGAATCGTGCCCTACAGTGGCATCGATGATTTGGTCGATCCAGGGGGAGGGGGAAGGGATCCTTTGGGCAGGCTTTATTTAGGTCTTTGAAATCGACACATAGGCGCCAGGATCTGTCCTTCTTTGGTACCATTACCAGGCTTGCTAGCCAATCCGGATGTTTGATGTCTCTGATGAATCCGGCTTCCAATAGTTTGGCTAGTTCTTCTCCCATTTCCTGTCTTTTGGGTTCGGAAAATCGTCGAAGAGCCTGTTTGACTGGCTTGAACCCTTTTAGGATGTTTAGGCTATGCTCTGCCAGCCTGCGACGGATTCCTGGCATATCTGAAGGATGCCAGGCGAAAATGTCCCAATTTTCCCGAAGGAATTCTCGCAGCGCGACGTCTACATCAGGGTTCAACTGTGCCCCGATGGAGGCCGTCTTTGTCGGGTCCGTTGGGTGGACCTGGAATTTTATAATTTCGTCTGCTGGTTTAAAGGAGGTGGACTTGGATCTCTTATCGAGTATCACGTCGTCTCTGTGCAGCATAGCGCGCAGCGCGGTGAGTTCCTCTGCCGCTAGGGCTTCGGATAATGCCTCCAGGGCTAATGTGGCTGTTTTGTTTTTGGCGCGGAGTGCTATGTCTGGATCACTAACGAGAGGGATTATCCCGCCGGGCCCAGGCATTTTGAGCTTCATGTACCCGTAATGGGGTACGGCTTGGAAAATTGTGAATGCCTCTCGTCCTAATATAGCGTGGTATCCGCTGCTGAGCGGGGCCACTTGGAACGTGATTTCCTAGGACCTGTAATTGTCCGGTGAGCCGAACACCACATCGAGTGTGATTTTTCCGGTGCAGCATGCTTCCCAGCTAGGGATTATTCCTCTGAAGGTTGTGCTGCTTCGCTCAATGCGGCTCCAGTCTATTTCCATTTTTTGAAGAGTTTCCTCGTAAATGAGGTTCAATCCGCTGCCGCCATCCATGAGTACCTTGGTAAGTCGAAAGCTGTCCACTATTGGACTGAGGACCAATGCGGCTAGTGCTCGGGCTGTTCGGAATTTAGGTTCGTCGCTGGCGTTGAAGGTGATGGCCGTGTCGCTCCAAGGATTTGTTGTTGCTACTTGGTAGACTTCGGCAAGGCTGTGGATTGTTCGTTTCCGCATATTGTTTGATGTGAAAGTCTCAAAGACTGTTGATACCGTACCGGTATTGTTGGTGTGGTTTCGCGGGGCTAGAAGCTCCTCGCCACTTTTGGCCACCTGCCGTAATATCCAACATGCATGAAGGCTATGTGTTGGGGTGGCGCCCTTGGTACTGCGAATTGTACAGGGTTTGCTGAGCCATCCCTCCAGTACGGTTCCGTTCCCTTTAAGGGGCTTCTGTTTTTTGGTTCTTGTACTTGGTGCCTGAGTGTAATGCACCCTCTTGTTGCGGACTGGGGCTATGTTCGGGGCCGGATTATCCCAAAACCTATCTTCGGTTTTCCGGAAACTTTCTATGGCACAGTACTTTCGCACTATGGATGCCAAGTCGGTGAAACGTGTGATTTCACGATGGCTGATGGCATTCAAGATTCCCCTGTCCGTGCAATTGTTGCAAAAGATCGAGATTGCGTTTTCCTCTCGACAGTCCTTTATCCGGTCCATGACCAGGAGGAATCTGGCCCAGTAATGATGTACTGTTTTGGCTAGCTCTTGCCGGATTAGAGATAGATCGCATATATCTAGACGGGCGGGCCTAATTGAGTCCGGGACCCTGCCCATCTCGAGGCTCAAGGGCCGAGAAGTTTCCGAATTTGGAAGCTTGGAAAGTGGAACGTTGTCCAACGAGTCCGGTTCGATGCCTGACTTTATGTTCAGTGCTTGATCGGAATCCGCTCCTCCATGGGAATCCGGCATGGAGGGTTCGGTAGCCCGGACACGACTAGTTTTCAATATGGGAGAAGGATCGTCGCGATGTTCCTCCACCACCGTGACGTGGTGGGTAAGCTGGGGAGAGTTAATCTCTCTCATATCGGTTTTAACCCCGATCCGATTGTAGTCTGTAGCGACTCCCATGGCGGCGATCCGATCCAAGAGTTCGTTTACTGACGAGAGCTCTGCTGGATCTAACTGCTCGGCGAATTCCGAGTTGACGTGAAGATTGCTCTCGATGACACGAGAGGTCATCGTTGAAGCGGCGGCCGGAAAGGCGGTCATAAGAAAACCTCCTAGCCGGATAGTTTGGCCGGCGGCCAAGGCTCCATCGGCGAAGATGCCGTCCTTGAAGACAGGAAGAGGCATCCTTCCTATCGGTGACGGCACAGAGGAACTCTCAATGAAAGCACCAATGTCGGTGTCAAAACCGGCGGATCTCGGGTAGGGGGTCCTGAACTGTGCGTCTAGGCGGATGGTAACAGGAGACAAGGGACACGATGTTTTACCCAGGTTCGGGCCCTCTTGATGGAGGTAAAACCCTACGTCCTGCTTGATTGATATTGATATTGTGGATGTTTACAAGAGTGGATCTACCACGAGATCAAGGAGGCTAAACCCTAGAAGCTAGCCTATGGTATGATTGTAATGGTTGTTGTTGTGTCCTACGAACTAGAGCCATCCGGTTTATATAGACACCGGAGAGGGCTAGGGTTACATAGAGTCGGTTACAATGGTAGGAGATCTACTTATCCGTATCGCCAAGATTGCCTTCCACGCCAAGGAAAGTCCCATCCGGACACGGGACGAAGTCTTCAATCTTGTATCTTCATAGTCTTGGAGTCCGGTCGATGATGATAGTCCGGCCGATGATAGTTCGGACGATGATGGTAGTCCGGCTATCCGGACACCCCCTAATCCAGGACTCCCTCAGGGCACAAGTTCAATCTCATGCTCAACATCAAGTTGAAGAAAGGCCTCTTCCCAAGAAGACTCAAGTTAATGCTTCTCAAATTGAGAAATCAAGTGAGAAGAAAGTGAAGAGTAGACGTTGCTACTTATGTCGTGAGAAAGTTCACGTCGCTTCTTCATGCACTAGTGGTAACTTATCCAACCCAATTATTATTGATGATATCTATTCTCTTGGTAAGGATAAGGTTGGCAATGTGTTTGCCAAGTTTGTTGGTACTCAAAGTGGTGTCAAGCAAAGAACCATTTGGGTAGCCAAACCTATTGTGACTAACCTCTTAGGACCCAACTTGGTTGGGGACCAACAAGCTCAAACTTGATCAATAGGTGTTGTTGGAGGGCATTGGAGACTTGGCTACATTATGAAGAATTAAGGGGACTTCATCACTCTTATTGTCTCAACCCAAGTCAATTGAATCATCAAGTTTATATCTTATATCCAATGTGCCTCCTTGCGGTAATTTGTACTTAAAATTGCTTACATTGAAAGTTACTTGCCCCCTTGCATGTTTTGGTTTTGTTCCTTGCATGTGTTTGTATATGTTGTGATTTCAACTTGCTTATCTTGAGCAATCAAGTATGTGTGTGTTGGTTTGCACACCATGTACGTGTGTGTCATGCGCTGAGCCTTTATGCTTCTTGTTTGTATCCTAGTTGGCTCGTGTGAGAGATTAATGGAACATCCCATTTTGGGGGAGTGATGTGCTTTGTGCACCTCACAATCCTATAAATGTGTGTACATGAGGAATACCATCTAGTATTGATATTACAAGATTATCTAGTCGATAGGTGGTATATCTCTCATGAGAAATTCAAATTCTAAATAGTCCATTAATTATCTCTTGTTTGTTCCTCTTATTGCCTCTTGTTAAGTTCTTATTGGTATCACATTATGGGGGAGTAATATGCTAAGTGCATATTACAAGCCTAGAAAATGTGTACATTTGAGATATTGTCACCTAGAATTGATATTGTAGATTATCTTGTTCCTAGGTGGCATGTTAGCTCTACAAGTTGCAATTTGCTTGTGTTTGTTGTGAAGATGATGTTGGATGTCCTTGTTATCTACCACCGGGAATTATTTCCAAATACTTCTTGTCTTTTGACAATTGGTAGTCACTTATGTGTGGTAGAATTTGTTGATCATCTTTACTTTGGCTTTTGTTTTTCCTTTTCTCTTGCCAAGGTTTGTGTCAACTCCTGGTGTCTTCCCTACCACTTGTGGATCTTGTTTATTTCTTGTTCTTGTCTAGTGTTTTCTAGATATATTGAAAGTAGTGATCCCACCTTGTGCATTTTGTATTCAAATGCAAATCCTATATAATGCACAACTCGTGGGGGAGCTATCCTATTTTCTTTAGAACACTCTTCTTGTGATCCTTATCAAGTGTGTTTTGGTGGAAGGCAAGCCATTTCTTTTTGGTACTTTGTGCCATCATGAAACTTTGTTGAGAGCTTGGTTTGTTTGGAACCATCCTCTCTTTGGGAGTTTAACACCTTTAGTTTAGTGTGTATCAATGGATATCTCATTCCTTGATGTATCTTTAATGATATCTTCCAAGTGATGATTTCTCCATTTGGTATCCTTTTCACTTGGCATTTCTTTCTCTTTAGATTTCGGGTTTTGAAAGTCTTGAGCATGCATGTTTACTTCATGTATTTTATTTGGCATGCTTTCTTTCTTTGACTCAATATATAGGGGGATCTCCACCAAGTCTCAAATCGGATGAGATGTGTATGAAATTCATTTTCATATCTATATGCACATATTTATGTGGAGTTTGTCCTATGTATTGGTTTTTCTAACTATTTGGTCCCAATGAGTTTGGGTACCGTTTAGTTTGTGTTGTTCTTCTAGGAACATTTGGAGATGCATTGGATGCTCGGCTCACTCACAAGGAAGGTGTTGTCACCATGTGCATATTGGAGTCAAGCTAGGATGATCAATGAACTACTATCTACCTTCAATTGGTATCTACTACATCCTTCCAATGATATCTCGGTAACAAGTATCTATTCATGCTTTCTCCTCTTGCATTCAACCTTGTGTAGGTTGCATCTTGGCATGATATTCATTTCATATCTTGTGATACTTGTTTCCTTTCTCAAAGCATCCCAACGATGATCTCTTGTTGCTAGTTATGATGCCTTTGATGGATGTGTGTTTGTACTTCATTTATATACAATAAGACCATATCTAGCCAAGTGCTATGCTTTCAAGCAAATATCTTATTGGTATATTTATGACTTCCTTGTGGATCTTGTTCCTTCGTGTTGTAACTATTTCGGGTGTACATCCTTCTTTGTAGATATATATATCATCATGGTTTCGTCTACATAGAACTTTATACACTTGAGAGAAATTACATCTCTAGTTGATATCTTTTCTTTCACGTCCACCTTGTCTTTCTTATGTTATTTCTTTGGTGGCCCCGTGAAAGCTTTTGCCTTGAGTGCGTGTCCTCTATCGTTGCATCTTATTGCACTCTTTTGTGGTGAAGATTATTTTCCTCTTGCTTATCTTTACGAGGTTTTGCCATCTTAATTGGTGTCCCTCGTCTTGATGAGCCTCCCCTCGTCTATCTTCACCACGGGTTGTCACAAGCATAGGTTCTCTTTTGCTTATTAGTAAGCTTGTGAACCCATTTGCCAGTTGTGTGTGGGAATGATAGGCCTTGCACCGTGTGCCTCATTCTTTCAAGACTATGTTGATGCTTAATGCTCATCCTAATCTTAGTCTTCTCAAGTGCTTCGCCATGACTCACACACATCATTTTGGTTGAGCCTATTCTTAAGTTGCCTCTTTTACATGTTGCTCAACCATGTGCTTGTTGCAAGCGATAGGCTTTGTTTCCTATATGCTCACTTGCACTGGATGTGAGTTTCTATTGATTTTGGGGGAGTTATGATCCTATTTTGTGCACTTTGTATTCAAATACAAAAATTCTTATGTGTGCACAAATCATGGGGAGCTTCTCTAGTTTCTTTAGAACACTCCTTTGCGCTTTTCATAATATCTTTATTCTTGTGGCATGTAGGATCATTGGTCTAGTTGGTTCAATTGATATCCGTTGATTGCTTGCTTCAATTGGTATCTTCTCATTGCTTGTGTCTCTCTTTGTTCACTACTAGGAAAAGGCCTACTAATGGCGCACCTAATTTGGCCATTAATGGCGCATTAGAGGTGCGCCATTAGTGCCACGCCATTAGTATATTTTACTAATGGCGCACCACTGGTGCGCCATTAGTATCTGGTATCCTAATGGCACACCACCGGATGCGCCATTAGTATATACAACAGTGCGCCATTAGTATGCCTCCCAGGGGGCCATGTATACCCAGGTGCTTTGGCATACTAATGGAGCACAACAGCAAGATGCGCCATTAGTAACTTTGGCATACTAATGGCGCACTGTTTAATGATGCGCCATTAGTATCCTTTGGCATACTAATGGCGCACTGTGATGTGATGCGCCATTAGTATGAATATTAGGTTTTTTTTCTGTTTTTTGCACAGGTTACAAAATGTATAATTGGACAAAATATAGACAGCACACATCAACAACGGATTCATCGAATACAATAGAAGATTAGTCTCTGAATACAATTCATCATATTAGTCTCTGAATACAATTCATCATATTAGTCTCCGAATTGAAAAGACCGAACAAAGATAGAACATTATATTACAAGTCTCGAGACCACGAGTAGCGAGTTTGTCTTCACATTACAAGTCGATATCGATCATCTAAACTACCATCACATAGAAGAGAGCTGCGGTCATCACGATGAGCATCATCACGATGAAACTCGTCTTCATATGGTTCCTCCAACGCACCCTCCCCTCTCCCGCTAGATAGCGGGCGTATCTAGATTCGGCCTCGGCCCTAGTTGTGTACCCTTTGTAACTGTTACCGCTGAATCGGTGAACCTGTCTCCGACACTCCTCCCAGTCGTCGTAGACTCCGGGAACCTTACCCTTGTACACGACATATGACGCCATCGCTATGCACTAGCCAAACGAAACGTTAGTACCAATTCACAGACAATACATAAGCAATATATAAGTATGCAACAGAATGATCGGAAGAGAAAAGCAAGACATTAATAGCATCGATTACATCTAAGTTGAACGACTCTCGAAACCAAAGAGACATACTACAAGTTCATTAAAGTTTAATTACAACATGAGCCAATCGATGTTTCAGAACTAGACACAGCATCACTGCTTTCGACTCGACTCAAGGGACCGGAGCGTGGATGAAGCCGCCGTCTATCGTGGGAGTCATGAAAGAACGGGCGTTGTCGGCCTGCATTTGTAGCATTGTGTCGATGTCACTGTTGGACGGTTGATTTCTGAGGTAGAACTGCCTCGAGGTACGAAGGACATCTTGATGGATGATTTCCGCAAACTCCGACTGGATGCGAAAGAATTCTTGTCTGATGTCCGCGTCCTGGATTGCCGACACGCTCGTGGCCCAATCTTTGAGTTTACTCGGTAGCAGAAATTGATGATGGTCCCGTACGATCGCCCGCATGTGATGGATGGCATAGTAGGCACCCTTCTGACCGCCAGGTGGCTGCTTGACGCAGCAGAACATCGTATTGTGGGAGAACATGTGCTTGCCGTACTTAAGAATAGGCCTGGTGAAGGTGCCTCCAGATTTGGCGTAGCCGGGGAGAACATCATCAAGAACCTTCTTGACATTTGTGTAGTCTATGTTCGACTGACGGTCCAGGTCGAAATACGTGGCCATGGAATATTTGGGGCTTAGGAGGATGAGCGTGCAATGTGTGTCACTGCAGAAAACACGAAATGTTAAAAGAAAAACGATCGAAATCTAAGAATTCATATGTTACGGGCCGGTTGAGGGGAGGACTTACTCAGGAAAGTAAGGCACGAGGAAGTTATCCTTATCTTGGTTTGCCAGAATGACGCCTTCGAGGTAAGAGCTCGCTACTTGCCGGTCCCCAGCGCTGCCTAAGATCTTGGCACACATGTAGAAGGGGTCGACTATCACGATGTCCGGGGTCTTGTCGCGAATGATCCGCATCTCCATACTCAGCGAAAATAGCCGAACGAAGGTGTAGTGCAGCGGATGAAGGTTCATCATAGCGTGGATGTCATCAAACCGCAGGACGATCATACGCCCGATGGAGTTATCCACAAAGCCCTTGCCCTCTGGCACCTTGGCCGCGAAAACTGGGTATGCCACATCCTTCTCTCTGAGACGCCGCTTCTCCAAAGAAAGAACACTGTCATGCAGACTCCGCATAGCACCGGTTGCAGCATTGAGCATATTTGTCGGTAGCATCGCCCTACCCGCCACATGCACCCTCCTCGAGATATCCTCAGGTGAAGGTGGCCCGTCCTGAGCACGGATCGTACTCGGTGCCGGCTGGCTCGCACCCTTGTTAGTCTTTCTTTTGCGTGCCTTCTTCTTCTCCTGTAATGGGACCGAGTTCTGCTCACAGACCGCCTTCTTGAGTGTGTTTGGGCTGATAATATTTCGCACCTCGCCTATCTGAGGCTCGGTGAAGTCGGCAGCTGGAGGCGTCTCCTGAGAGCTGAACGGAAGACGACGCCTGTTGCAACTTGGCTTCTCCACCGTACCAACTAGATCGCGCACGTCTTTTGTTGGGTTGGGTTCTTGAGAAGGAGGCCCCATGAAGTCGCCATCGTACCCCTGTTCGGCAAAGTACTGATCGACGTTGCCAAATGTATCGTCGTCGTCGTCATTCTGATCCTGTGCCATATGCATGTTTGGATCTAGTGGCATAGGGATGTCCGGCACCGTTGCGGTGGTCTTGACATGGGGCCGACTTGGCATCGGCACGACTGGCGGTGTTGTCTTTGGGGTGGTGTCCACCGCCCCCAAACGAATCTGGCTCTTCGGCCAAAGCAGGGGCCAGCTCAGGCAGGCGCTGAGGGTCATCACGCCATCATCGTCGGCCCCGACGGGTCGAATCGGAGGTAACAACTCGTCGCAGCCTGGCAGCACCCGAACCAGTTCAACCCTAAACAAGTTGGGTGGCATCTGGGTACCGTGGAACAAGGGGTTGCCCGGTTGAACGATTTTGCCCTTGGCGACATCGACCAACTCTTTGTTCACGAAGTGCAGGAGAGTGCACGGAACGTCGGCGGCGCCCTGCGAAAACATGTAGGGCGTCAGGGATGCCCATTCAAAGGCAAGGAGATGAAGTCCTCGACCGAGAGAGGCTTAGTTAGTTACCGTGATGATGGCGTCGAGCTCGGCTAATGTCGATGCACCGCCAACGGCGGGCGTGCAGTTGACGGAGGGGCCGCTTGCTGCAGAGGTGCCGGCCGGCGTACACCCGGGTGCATTAAGCTCCCGTGCCGGCATCGGAGACACCAATGCCGCCTGCACCGGAGACACCAATGGCCCCGCCATCGCATTCTGCGAGTTGCTGGCCGTGAAGCTAGGAATCGGGGCGGCCCCTGTTGGCCGCCCGCAATCCACGCACTCAACCCCTGGATCAAGGTAGGCACAATGGCGGTGATCGTCGCTCCTAGTTGTTGTTGCACTTGCTCTTGGACAATCTCCGGAATCCGCGCCACCTGTGCCTTGAGTTCTTGAACCTCGCGCGCCTGGCTTTCCGAGCTGGTCTTTTTCTCCTTCCGCACACCAGCGGTATAGTATGACCCCCATTTTGTGGACAAGCCTTTGCCGGCCACACGACCAGCTGACGTCGGCTTACTGAGATTACCCTTGTTCTTCATTACATTCAACGCCCTATTTAGCGTGGTGTCCCAAGGGTTGCTCTTAGTCGACCCCGCGCTACTGCTTTCAGTCGCCTACGGAAGGAATGCGAACCATTTAGAAATTTGGCTTCATTAATTAGAATGCAACCATATGGAGCTAATTACGCGGGGGTGTATTCCTTACCAGAACAAGCTCAAGCGCCCTGGTCTTCGGATCCGTGGTAAGCTCCTTTGTTATCGGGTCCTCCTTGTACCGGGCCCTGACATAGTTCCTGGTCTGCTTGTTACCGCTGTATTTCTCGAAGCGGGGCGGTAGGCCTTGCTCGGCACGCTCCGCGTCCTCCTTGTCCCATATAGGCTCCGCCACTCTGTAACCGCCGGGACCGAGTTTGTGTTCCCCTAAGTTCAGCTCCCGCATTTCTTCCCCCCACTGACTTGATTGGGAGTTTGCGGTGCTCGAGCAATTGATCTTGAAGTCGTTGTAGTCATCTTCGGTGATCGAAGGATTTTTCTCCTTGATCTTCTCATAACTCTCACCTTTCTCGATCATTCTCTTCACATTGCTTTTCCAAGTAGACAGGGCCTTGCTCATCTTCGTGAGGGCAGCATTGTTCACTTTATTCCCTTTGAGGCTTGTGTTTTCAAAATCAGCGGGGAACTTGTATCGTTCGTGCAGCTTCGTGAAGAGGAGGTTGCGCAAATTCCCTCGGTCAGGAAGCCTTAGGTTCTCGGTGTTGATCGAGATGGTGCTCCGGAGAATGCACCCGAGCTGAAGCGAGTACCCCTTGACTATTCATTCGGGCGCCGTTGGATTCCCGTCGGAGTCCACTTCAGTAACTTCCTCCTTGAGGGTGCGGAGCACGGTCGGGCGCCGGTCCTTCCGTTGCCTTTTCGGTTGGCTACCATCTGTGCGTGCGCCGCCATCATCAGTGGTGGCATCCTCGGCGGCACCATTAGTGGTGGCATCAGTGGGGTCATCCTCGGCGGTACCATCAGTGGTCTCAAGATCGGTGGGGAAGGCGACGTCCTCATACAAGTGAGGTTGTTCCTCCATCTCCTGGGACAGCTCCCAGAATGCCTTGCCGCCCGAACCCCCGGCCTCATCGTTGTTGGCCATGTTTCTCTCTAAATAGGAACAAAGTTTGGTCAAAAAGTTGGTTATTGTCAAGGAACAAGATCATGGTCTCATCATTTAGGGTTTGTCGACACCGAGGCATCCTAAAAGCTAAGCTTTTATCATTGAGGGTTTTTCGACACCGAGGCACCCTAAAAGCCTAAGCTTTCATCATTAGTCACAAGTACCCCGACCCATGCATTAGTCACAAGTACCCCGTATGTCCTATTTTTAGCAAAGTCATGCTATAATTCACGGAAAATTTCAGCATGACCTTTGCTGAAAATAGGACATATGGAGTACCCGAATTTGCTGGAACAGAAGTTAATCGACATTCCAGCAAACTCAAGGGCCTCTCGGGTGGACAAGGCAAAAAAGGCCTTCATCACAACATGGAAAATACATTGGCATGTGAAGAGGTGAAACAATATATGCATCTCCAAGTAGTATCATTCAACATTTTGGACAAACCACTACAAGCAATACTGGATCAGAATGTTTTTTATACATAACTGCTAAAACCCTAGGAGTTAACCGAGCCACCAACAGAATGTGGACTTAAAAAGAGAGAGTCACGGACAGTGACATGATACATTTTCATAAAATTAGCTAGTTTTACTTATGGTGCACAAAGGAACAAGTACTGCAGTGCACTTAGAAAAAAATGAGCACCGCAAAACAAGAAGACTCGTTTCAGGTAAACGGAAGCTGTCGGCTCCATCAAGCTAAGGCCTAGTTTGGCAACACGGTTTTTCCAAAACCATGCATGCAAAATTAGACCATATCAAAACAATCAAGTAACTCATCAATAGGAATTACAACCAAGTTGTGTGCAAGTGCACTACTTGGCTTTTGTCAGATCATAACTTTGATCAACCAACTTGGCATAGGTAAATGTTCATGATATACCCCTACTAACCCTCTAACGATGGAGGTTATTAAGCACATGAGCTACTACATATCCTGATTAATGTTCTTAGCCCATGTCAATGTGATGCACTGCACATGATACTTACTTCTCACCTACATCTCCCTACATTGCTGCTACTGATGTATCTGTCACCTACGTACATCAATCCGAAAACAGAGACACTACATTGCAAGGGATCCATCCAACTAATACACCAGATTATCAGTGACTCAACAAGTCAAAGTTGAATGGGTCAAAAAGTGAACAGTGCATGTGGGTCCACATGTCATATGCTATACCTATAAACAAATAAATAAAACAAACCTAATTAATGGGGGACCAAACGTCATCTGTTACCAGACTAATTTAGCACCACCTAGCTCTAATCAACAAGGGACAGCCTGGTTGCACGGCTAGCCCCACGGGTGTGCACACAAACGCACACATAGCACATAACCAAGCTTGGACGGGGCAAGCTCTCTGGTAGTCTCGTGGGTTTCTTCACGGTTCAGTTTCGTTAGTTGTTTCTTCAGCAAACAACCTTGCAGCTATGAGCCAGAGCGACCGGCAAACAGCAGCGGCAGCGGTTAAGGAAACAACAGCGACGGCAGTAGCTATGCAGCGGCAGTAGTAGCAACAAATAGCAGTAGCAAGAAGGCAACAGCATGGCTCGGCAGCAGCAGTAGCAGTTAGTAGCGGAGCAGTAGCTAAGCAACAAGCAGCAGGATGAGCAGCGGCAGTGCATCAGCAACCGCAAAGCAGCAGCCGAGCAAACGCACGCGCATCATGGCGCCAACATGGCCGAGCTCGGGGACAGCTGTGCCAGGCAGCGGCGGGCGCAGACGGCGTCAGGCGCAGCAGGGCGAGCGTGGATGGGGATGGGACGGCTTCGGCCAGGGCGGGCGACGACCGGCGAGCGGGCGGCGCAGGCGCGGCCGGTGAACAGGGGGCCAACATGGCGCACGGTGACGGTTGCCGCGGCGACGGCAGAAGGTAGCAGCGAGTGGGGGCGCGGCGTCTAGCGGTGAAATACGGCCTAAATCAGAGGAAGAATCAAAGGGGATCGAAGGGAATCGGACGAGGTGGCCTCACCGGGCCCTGTAGTTGTGCAAAGGCGAGCTCGGGGGAGGCTCGGTGGAGCGAATCGACGGCGGCGATGGCTGTGGCGGGGAAGACGGCTCGATCCCGAAGTTTGACGGTGCCCCGACTGCGGCGTCGGGAGAGGAGAGGGTGGCGTCGCGGCGTCGGGGCGTCGCGGCGGAGAAGAGGACGACGAGGCGGCGTCGAGGCGGCGTCGGGCCGGCGTCGAGGCGGCGGGGCAGCGGCGTCGGGAGAGGAGAGGGGAAGGGGATCGAGGGCGAGGGCGAGGGAGAGAGAGGGGATAGGTTTGGGCCGGGATATGGATGGGGGCGGCATAATACTAATGGCGCACCACCCCTCGGTGCGCCATAAGTACATCCATACTAATGGCGTACCTCGCCCTGGTGTGCCATTAGTATTTTTTTTTGATTTCTGCTCGAGCCAACAGGTTATCTTCCACCTGACTTGATCCACATCAAGTTCCCTCTACTAGCTCGACTGGTCAGCAGCCAGTTCTCACACCAGGAGGTCCTGGGTTCGATTCCCAGCCTCCACAATTTTTTTATGCAGTTAAAATGCTATTTGATACTTATTTGTGTTTAAATATGTTCAAACTTGTTTAAATCATAACAGTAATTTTTTTTATAAGACAGTAATAATTTTTTAAAAAATATCATCAAACAGTAATGCCGGTGGAGCGGGGGAGGGTGCGGGGGGTGCGGGGGATCGGCGGCGGCGGTTGAGTAGGGGAGGTGTGTGCGGGGGGTCGGCGGCGGCGGTTGAGTAGGGGAATCGAGGGTGCGGGGGGTCAGCGGCGGCGGCCGGTGGACCGGGGGGTGCTCGGCGGCGAGGGGGACCGGATCTAGCGAGGTGGGATAGCGATCGAGATGGAGGGGGATCGAGATCGAGTGTCCATGAAATTAAAAAATATTCAAGATAGTTCAAAAAGTGCCCATGAAATACAATCGAGAAATGAAGGCTACGATTTAAATAAATCGATCTTAGCTAGCTATCTGTTCACAATCTTCTTGCCCTTCTTTTTCACAAATGGAGTTCTTCTGTGGAATGGACGTCCTTTAGGTAGGGTGGTCCTGCTTCTTCTTGTGGTGTATGCTGCTACTTCATCATCGTCGTCATGTTCGATCCTCGAGTCGCCATACTTGTCGAAGTCTTGCTCATTGGCTACTCCATCCATTCCGATGATCTTCCTTTTGCCTCTCCTCACGACAACACGACTGGGCTTTGGCGGGTCGGTAATGAAGAAGCATTGGTCCACTTGGGAAGCCAGTACCCATGGCTCATTTTTTGCGGTGACATTTGCGCCCGCGGTCTTGGATTTGGCTTCGGGTATAACCATGGTGGTGAAATATCGGTCTTCTTTTAGGACGCTCTTGGCCCATCTGACACGGAACATCGACACCTTCTCTCCAGCATAGCTCAGCTCCCAGATCTCCTCGATCCTTCCATAGTATCTGTCCTTGTCCTTACCGGTGTAGGATTCCATCCTTACCCCGGAGTTCTGATAACCATCGCTCTTCATGTCCTTGTCCTCGGTGTAGAATGTGTAGCCGTTGATATCGTACGCCTCATAGGTCATCAGGTTGTGCTCGGCGCCTTGTGACAAGGCGAATATGAGTTGTTCTTCCGCGGAAGAATCTTCATGTAAAGGGTACGACAGAAGCTTCTGCTTGAACCAACGCGTGAAACATGAGTTGTGCTCTTTGAGTATATCTCCGTCCGTCCTCTGTTGGCCTCGGTCATTGTACGTCTTCTCAATAAAGGTTTTGTGCTCTACCACCCAAGGATCGACCACGTCTATGTGTTGTAGCGCGACTAGGTTTGCTCTTTCAAAGTCGGCGAGTCGACCCTCGAAGTCGACATGCATTTCGTGGCGACCCTCACGGTGACCCCATCCAGCGAGCCTGCCGAGGTGCCTGTTGACGGGCAGACCAACGGGGTTCTCGATGCCTAGATAATTCGTGTAGTAGGAGATGCACTCTTCGGTCAGAAAGCCCCTGGCTATACTTCCCTCTGGACGTGACATGTTCCGAACATATCCTTTGATGACACCATTCATCCTTTCGAACGGCATCATGCTGTGCAGGAACGTCGGCCCGAGTTGGATGATATCCTCCACGATATGGACCAGCAGATGCACCATAACGTCGAAGAATGCGGGCGGGAAGTACATCTCAAGCTCGCATAGTATCACCATGATCTCTTCCTGTAGCCTTCTGAGTTGCCTCACGCCAATCGACTTCCGAGAGATGATGTCGAAAAAGTTGCATAGGCCAAATAGCATTTCACGGACGTGCGCGTCCATGATCCCACGGATTGCAACTGGAAGTATCTGCGTCATCAGCACGTGACAGTCGTGAGACTTCATCCCGCTGAACTTCTGCTTCACTGCGTCTAGGTATCTGCTTATCTTCCCCGCGTAACCGTAAGGAAGTTTTACTCCTAGGAGGCAGGTGAAAAACTGCTCGATCTCCTCCTGGCTTAGAGTGAAGAACGCGGGAGGGTAGTCATTTCTGGTCTTCTTGGCCTTTTTGCCTTTGCGACGACTTTCTGTGTCCTGCTTCGCCTCATCATCATCATCATCATCATCATCATCATCATTAGCGTGAAGCTCCTGCCTGATGCCCATTGATTTCAAGTCTGCCCTTGCTTTCGGCCCATCTTGGATCCTCTCTGGCATGTTGAGCAGGGTACCAAGCAGACTCTCGCACACGTTCTTCGTGATATGCATGACATCAAGGCTGTGAGGCACACGGTGGATCTTCCAGTACGGCAAGTCCCAGAAAACAGACCTCGTTTTCCATACCTTCAGCAGCGGCTCTGGCGCCTTTCGCTTCTTTCCCGGCTCTGGCGCCTTTTGCTTCTTTCCCGGCAGTGGGCAGTCTTTCCAATTTTTCAACAGCTTGTCTATTTCCTCGCCGCTCCTCGTACACGGGCGTTTTTGGGGTTCGGTTTCACCATCGAACAGATCCTTGCGTTTCCTCAACGGGTCATCGTCGCGAAACCACCTTCGATGTCCCATGAACACGGTTTTCGAAGACCTAGGATCTCTATCTAGCTGGTGATACGTTGTGTCATCCATGCACCTTACGCATCCAGAAAATCCGTGGACTACCTGCCCCGCGAGATATCCGTAACCGAGATAGTCGTGCACCGTCGTGAGCAGTGCGGCTCTCATAGGGAAATATTCTTTCTCTACGGAGTCCCACGTATTGGCTGGCGTTTTCCACAGCGTGTCAAGCTCCTCTTTCAGCAGCCCCAGATATAGATTGATGTCGTTCCCTGGTTGTTTCGGCCCTTCAATTAGCATACTCATGTGAATGTACTTCCTCTTCATGCACAACCAGGGGGGAAGGTTGTACATCCACACAAACACAGGCCAGGTGCTATGTGTGCTTCTCTGGCTGCCAAACGAATTGATTCCATCAGTGATCGCGCCCAGCACGATGTTCCTTGGATCGTTCCCAAATTCTGAGTCTTCGAAGTTCAACGCTTGCCACTGGCTCGCATCCTTAGGGTGACTCAGCATCTTGTCTTTTTTATCTATCTCCGGATCATTTGCGTCATCTTCTCGCTTCTTCTCCTCCCTATCCGCGTGCCAACGCAGGAGCTTTGCTACCTTAGGGTCCACAAAATACCGCTGCAGATGAGGAGTGATCGGAAAGTACCACACCACTTTTCAAGGAGCTTTCTTCCTCTTCTTGTATCGAGTGACGCCGCACACCGGACATATGGTAGACTCCGCGTGCTCGTCCCGATAAATGATGCAATTGTTCATGCACACCTGGTATTTCACGTGCGGTACATCCAGAGGACACACGATTTTCTTCGCCTCCTCCAAACTGGTCGGGCACTTGTTCCCCTTGGGAAGACGTTCGTGCCAGAATGACATGTTCTCGTCGAAACATGCGTCGGTCATTTTGTGTTTTACCTTCATCTCCAGAGCCATGAGCGTTACTTTCAGGCGGGTATCCTCGGGCCTGCATCCTTCATACAATGGAGTAACCGCGTCTAACTCAAGTTGATCCATCTTGGCTTTCTCTCGGGCGGCAGCTCTTGCGTTATCCGTCTGCTTGAGAAGCAGCTCTTGAATATGAGGGTCCTGCACCCAGCCCATCGATGGTCCAGCATTGTCTGCTCCGCCGGCATCATCATCTTCATGATCATGCCCGTCGTCTGCTCCGGCATCTTCCTCATCATCATGTCCTGCATCTTCTACATGATGACTGTGTACAGCATCACCGTCGTGATCATCTCCTGGGGATTCTTCGTCTTCTCGCCCGCCCGAGCCACGGTGGTTGTCTTGCTGCCCTTCCTCATTTCTTGCCCGGCCCCCATGGACGACTTCGTAGTCATCTTCATCACCTTGCCACCGATAGCCATCCATGAAACCATGCAAGAGCAGGTGGTCCCGCACCTACCCGGAATCCGGGCCCGCAATAAGGCTCTTCAGCTTGCATCTTCGACACGGACATATTATCTCCATCTCGTTCTTTTGAAGCATCTCGGCCTTCGCGGACCTCAAAAACCTATTCACGACGCCTTCGGTCATCGTGCGGACCATGGTCGCCTGCGGGGTAGAGCAAAACGATATTTTAGAACCAAGAAAAAATTTGGCATGACTTTCCCTAAAAATAGGACCAAAAAGAATGCTTAATGCCAAAATTCTCGCCGAAACGGAAATGAATCAACATTCAGGCAAAATATTGGCAACTATCGCATTTCAAATACCGGTACACCTCCAAACACAAACACATATGCAACACCACAAACATATGCAACACCACGAACATACATAGATCTAGCTAGGCCATAAAAAGTGCATGTGCACATTGTTGTAGGGAGAACAACATAAATATAGCTGCACCCCTTACTTACCTATCAAAACAAGGTAATTTAACCACTTAATTTGAATGAATCTATGGTGGAAATGAGGTGAAAAAGAGGAGGCACCCGAGACAAGGAGGAGGTGGAGAGAATGAAGTGGGGAGAAAGTGAGTGTGGGTAGGAGAGGCTGTCCAAAATATCTTGTTGCTGCCCACTTACTAATGGCGCACCAGCACTAAATGCGCCATTAGTAATCCAGGTTACTAATGGCGCACCTTCTGGCAGTGCGCCATTAGTAGTTTTGCAAAAAAAAGAAACATACTAATGGCGCACTGTTCTACAGTGCGCCATTGCTAGTTTAAACTAGTAATGGCGCACGGTTGAACAGTGCGCCATTAGTAGTATTGCAAAAAAAGGAATAAAAAATATAATAAAAAAAACAACATTAGTGGCGCACTTTCCGACGGGTGCGCCATTACTAGTTACAACTAGTAATGGCGCACTGTGTCTGGATGCACCATTAGTATGTTTGGACAGGCGCACTAGTTCAAAAAAAAATTTGGATACTAATGGCGCACCTTGGGCCAGGTGCGCCATTAGTAGTTTCAACTCTAATGGCGTATCAGAAAGTGGTGCGCCATTAGTATATACTAATGGCGCACTCCTTGTCTGGTGCACCATTAGTGTCAATCCCATCTATAGCCCTTTTTCTAGTAGTGGTTATGTCTTTGTGGCATATCTTTCTGTTGCAATCTTTGGGCATCAATATAGTTTGTCTTCCTCCAAGTATTGACAGTTGGATATGTGTATTGCATTCCACTCTCTTGTTGAGAAATACACAATTTATGGAGGACCACAATTTATATTGGCTTTCTAAGATTTTCGCCCATTTTGGCAATCGATGCCAATGGGGGAGAAGTTTCAGAGAGTTTTGTGGAGTACCTTTGGTTTTTGTTTCCTTAGCATTTGCATCTCACACGCATGCATTATTGGTTGGTGCATTGAATGGTGATGCATAATTCCTTGTATAAACTCTCTTGAAAGTGATTGTCATCAATTACCAAAATGGGGGAGATTGAAGGGACATGTGGTGCCCCCATGTGTGGTTTTGGTAATTGATGACAATCTATATGGACTAATGGTTTCCTTGAGTTATATTTGAAGGGTTTGCCCATAGGCTTTTCTTGGAGTCCATTTGTTGGTTTCAATGAGAGTTTGTGATGACCAAGGTGCTATTAAGGAATTATCTAAAGATTGGTCATATGAGTGTTGATCTTATTGCAAGCATGTCTTGAAGAAGAAGGTTGTGTGATCATTCATGTTTACCTTCAAGACATCATCCAAATGAAGAGAGATGCAAAGATTCAAGGTTGATCAAGACTAAGTCAAGAGTGAATCAAGTTGATCAACTCACAAAGCGTAGAAGATGTACCGAGAGGGATCAAGTGATCCCATGGTATGGTAAGCATTGTCCATTGCACTTTATGTACTAACCCATGCTCTACGTGAGAGTTGTATGTGGGGTTAGGTACGTATCCATGGGCTTGCGTCAAGAGGAAGATATCATACAACCCATGGAAAGGATGCCATCAAGTGGTGATTGTCATCAAGATTGCCGTGTGCAAGTTCAAGTGGAGCATCATGAAGAGATCAAGTGCTTGAATCTTGCCATCCATTATGGTGTCAATGGACTTGTGAAGATGTGCCGAAGAGTGGCTCACCCATAGTGAACTATGGGGGAGCAATAATCTAGTCTTCAGCGAGCCAACGCAATCAAGCAAGGTGGTCCAACTTGAGGGAGTCAAGATCGTCTTCATCTAGCTCAAGTGGACCATGTGCAAGGCAAAGGTTTTCCCTTGATAGGTTTTCTTTTTACCGGTCTTGTGGTGGTAGTTGGGAGACCGAGTTATAGGATCGTTTGCCGTACTATCAAGGGGGGCTCTCAAGTTGGTAGCTTGATCGTATCGTTAGTAGAGAGCTCAAACCATTGCATCCTTGCATCATGTTTCTTGGTTCTTGTTTGGTTATCTTTGTGAATCTTAGAGCTTATGGTCATCTTGATGACAAGCTTGAGTTCATCGGAAATGGAGTTCGCATGCGTCTTCTATGATGTTTTCGGTGTTGGAGGTTTTACCGGTCTTATCCGATGAAGCGTTCTCACCATTTTCTTATGGGACTTTTCTCATTTGCTTATTCTTGATATTTCTATCAATATTTTGTTAGCCCATGTCGTTAGCTTTCCAAAAAACTTGGTTTCGTTGAATTTGGAGTCCGTTTGCAAAAGTTGTGGCTGTTTTGGTAAAGGCTGCAGCGGTACTACCGCGACTAGAGCGGATGTAATTTTTTACTACCGCTCCAGAGCGGTACTACCGCGGCTCCTGAGCGGTAGTACCGCTCCAGAGCAGTACTACCGTGGCTCCTAAGCGGTAGTACCGCTCCGGACCAAAAACTCGTGTTTTCTCTCTCGTTGGGCTATTTTGACCGTGCTAAGCGGTAGTACCGCTCCTCCAAGCGGTAGTACCACTTGTGCACGACCTGAGCACATAACGGTTGGATTCGGGAGGCCCTATAAAAGGGGGTCTTCTTCCCCAATGAACCTTATCCTTGGAGCTCGTGTTCTTCCCCCATTGTTGACCTTCTTCGAGCTTGCTAACTCTCAATCCCTCCATGGATTCTTGCTAGTTTTTGAGGGAAAAGAGAGAGGAGATCTAGATCCACGTTTCCACCAATCACTTTCTCCTCTAAGTGAGGGGAACCCCTTGGATCTAGATCTTGGAGTTCTTCGTGTTCTTCTTTCTTCCTCTCATTTTCCTCCCTAGCATTAGTTGCTTTGGTGGGATTTGGAAGAAAAGGACTTGGGCACTCCGTGTGCCCTTGCCATTGCATTTGGTGCATCGGTTTGAGTTCTCCACGGTGATACGTGGAAGTGAAGTTTGAGAAGCTTATTACTCTTGGGTGTTTGGGCACCCTAGAGCTTGTTCCTCTTGGGTGCCTTGGTGCCCTAGACGGTTGGTGGTGTTCGGAGCTCAATCATTGTGGTGTAAAGCCCCGGGCAAGCATCGGGGTCTCCAATTAGGTTGTGGAGATCGCCCCGAGCAATTTGACGGGTACCGGTGACCGCCCCCAAGGGTTGCCAAAGTGTACGGGTTCGGTGACCGCCCCCAAGGGTCGCCATTTGTACGAGTTCGATGACCGCCCTCAAGGGTCCCTTAGTGGAATCACGGCATCTTGCATTGTGCGAGGGCGTGAGGAGATTACGGTGGCCCTAGTGGCTTCTTGGGGAGCATTGTGCCTCCACACCGCTCCAAACGGAGATTAGCATCCGCAAGGATGTGAACTTCGGGATACATCATTGTCTCCGCGTGCCTTGGTTATCTCTTACCCGAGCCCCTTTACTTATGCACTTTACTTTGTGATAGCCATATTGTTCTTTGTCATATATCTTGCTATCACATAGTTGCTTATCTTGCTTAGCATAAGTTGTTGGTGCACATAGGTGACCCTAGTTGTTGTAGGTTTTGTTCTTGACAAATTAACCACTAGGTTTATTCTGCATTCGTTCAAGCCTAAACCGTAATTATTTAAAGCGCCTATTCACCCCCCCCTCTAGGCGACATCCTCGATCTTTCACCGGTGTAGAGCAGATGGTGGCCGAGGGAAAGCTGGGTGGGGGCATGATACCCAAGGTGGAATGCTACGTGCGCATGTTGGGACTGCAGGAGACCTCGCCATCGCGTGCCGATGGGGTAGAGGCTGCGAGGCAGGGGAGAGCGGGAACGTACTGCGAGGTGGAATAGGAGGTGACGCGCCAACATCGCGCGACGGCGCCTCCTCTGTTCGTTCCTCTCTATCCACGCACGAGAGTGACAAAGGGCTGGTGGATTAAGTGGGATTCCATTGGGCTAATAGGGGCAGCCCACCTAATTTTCTTCATGTCCAATGAAAACCCATTAGAACTGCAGCATCCAAACATGGCCTTAGAGCATCTCCAGCCGTTGGCCCCCCAGGACGCCTAAAAATCGCCTCCTAGGGGCGAGTCGGCGATACATTAGGTACTGGGGCCGGTTTTGCGCCCAGTCGTCGGCCCCAACTCGCCCCCAGGGTGCCGCGTTGGCCCACTTTTTAGCCCCATTTCGGCGAATAAAGCCCATATGGGCGAGAATAGGCCCATATTCGGCGTGGTTCGCCGTGGCTCGGCGTTCAATTGTCAACATAAATATTTTTTATCACATATTTCATCACAGAAAAATCAAATACTTGAACAAAATAGTATAACAACAAATAATTCAATACAAATTATATAGTTCAACAAATAAAACTCATATTTCATCACACGTCGCGCCCGGCGTCGCCCTTGATCCTCCATAGGTGCTCTATCAGATCTTGCTGCAGTTGATGATGCACCTGTGGGTCCCGGATCTCCTGACGCATACTGAGATAGGCAGCCCAGGTTGTTGGTAGTTGGTGATCAACTTGGGCAAGAGGACCCTGCCTGTGGTATGGTTGAGTGTCAAACACTGGCTCTTCCTGCTCGCTCCCAATGATCATGTTGTGCAAGATGACACAACAGGTCATGATCTCCCACATTTGATCTTTCGACCAGGTCTGAGCGGGGTACCGGACAATAGCAAAATCGAGATTGGAGCACACCAAATGCCCGCTCGACATCCTTCCTGCAAGCCTCCTGAATCTTCACAAACCAGGCATTCTTGCCTCCTAGCATAGGGTTTTTGATGGTCTTCACAAATGTCGACCATCTCAGATAGATGCCATCAGCTAGATAGTACCCCTTGTTGTAGTGCCTCCCATTGATCTCGAAGTTCACCGGAGGAGAATGACCTTCAACAAGCTTGGCAAAGACAGGAGAGCACTGCAGCATGTTGATGTCATTGTGAGTTCCTGGCATACCAAAGAAGGAGTGTCAAATTCAGAGGTCATGTGTGTCCACGGCCTCAAGTACCACACTGCAACCGCCTTTGACGCCTTTGTACATCCCCTGCCAAGAAAATGGGCAATTCTTCCATTTCCATTGCATACAGTCGATGCTTCCAAGCATCCCAGGAAATCCTCTTGCTGCATTCTGTGCTAGGATCCGAGCAGTGTCTTCCGCATTGGGTGTTCTCAAGTATTGCGGTCCAAACACTGCCACCACTGCCCAACAGAACTTGTAGAAACACTCTATGCTGGTGGACTCAGCCATGCGCTCGTAGTCGTCCTGTGAGTCACCGGGAGCTCCGTATGCAAGCATCCTCATCGCTGTCGTGCATTTCTGGATCGAGGTGAATCCAAGTTTGCCCGTGCAATCCATCTTGCATTTGAAGTAGTTGTCGAACTCCCGGATGGAATTCACAATCCCGAGGAAAAGTTTTCTGTTCATCCGATAACGGCGCCGAAATGTTCTGTCGCTGTGAAGTGGAGCATCGGTGAAGTAGTCGACGTAGAGCATGCAGTAGCCTTCGAGATGATGTCGGCTCTTCGCTTTCACCCACCCCGGCACCGAGCCACCTCGTCGCGGCTTTTCATTGCTCGCCAGCAGCTGGGTGAGGGCGGCGAGCACCATGAGATGCTCTTCTTCCTGGACGTCGGCCTCGGCTTCCTCCTCCAGCAGCGCCGTGAGCACTTCCTCGTCATCCGAGTCCATCACCGCGGCAGGCAAATCACCGAACATCTTGCGCCCGGTGGGCGTGCACCCGCCGGTAAACTACCCCTCCGCGGCCGGAAACGCCCAGCTATTGTCGGAGGGGCTGCCGCGGCGAACCTCTGCTATTTTTCCGGCGGGGAATGGCTATCTACCGGTGAAGGGCGGCGGGCGGCGCCGGGATATAGCTAGTGGCGGCCGAGAGCGCGGGGGGTGGGAGGCAGGTCGGGAAAGAAAATCTTGACTTTTCACCTGATGGCGTGGGTCGGCCGCGCTTTTCCCTTGCGCCGGAGCCCCCAAGCGCCCCCCAGCGCGCCAGGTTTGGCCTGCGGCCGTCGGGCGAAAAAAGGGGCCGAACCGGTGCTTTCCATCGTCCTGAGGGCACGACTAGATCGTCTTTTTGGCGCCGGCGCCGAAAAAGTCGCCTGGGGGCCTGTTGGGGACGCGGCTGGAGATGCTCTTAGTCCCACTCCCACCTGCAGCCTGAACCGGTTGTATATAGAGGACCTACAGCCCGACCGAACCATACGTCCTCATTTCGGTAGAAAGAGAAAACTTTGCGAATGGCCACGCTCCTCTCTCGTTCGCCTCGGCGCCTCCTCCGCTTCCTCAAGCCCCAAACCCTACTCTCCCCGACATTGACCTCGTCTTCCCCTCCCCACAATCTCCCGGCGAGGATTCAGCCGCTGGGACTCAGAGAGTCGGTGTAAGATTTGAATAAAACTATTGTTATTGATTTGCCGGCCACATAGAGCGGTATATATAAGAGTTTACAAGCCAACCATACCTATTACAATACGACTAGGACTATTACAATACGACTAGGATTAGGTAACTTGAGAGCCAAGTAATAGTCTAACATCCCCCCGCAGTATCAACGGGAGGCTCGATAACGTTGAGACTGGATCGAATATTACAAAAAGATGTAGATGGCAGTCCTTTGGTAAATATATCAGCAAACTGAGCCGTTGAAGGAACATGCATCACCCGAACTTGTCCAAGAGCCACCTTCTCGCGAACAAAGTGTATATCAATCTCAATATGTTTAGTCCGACGATGTTGAACAGGATTCCCGGACATGTAGACAGCTGATATGTTATCACAATAAACAATGGTAGCATGTGGAAGTGGTCGATGCAACTCGGAGAGCAACTGACGAAGCCAGATCGTATCAGCCACAGCATGTGCAACCGCACGATATTCAGCTTCAGCGGACGAGCGGGAGACGGTTACCTGCCTTTTCGAGGACCAAGAAATCAAATTGTCACCAAGAAAAAAACAGAAACCGGATGTAGATCATCGAGTGTCGGGACAACCAGCCCAGTCTACATCAGAATACGCGGTGAGAGAGGTGGGGGATGAATTGTTTATGTGGAGACCATGATCCAGAGTACCTTTGAGATACCGAAGGATGCGTTTGATATGATTATAGTGAGGAATTCGAGGATCATGCATATAGAGACAAGCTTGTTGGATAGCAAAAGAGATTTTAGGACGAGTGATGGTAAGATACTGGAGAGCACCGGCAAGACTGCGATAAAGAGTAGGATCAGAGAAAGAATCACCATTGGCTGAAAGTTTGAAACTAGTGTCGACAGGAGTATGGGAAGGATGACAGTCTAGCATACCAGCACGATTGAGAAGATCCAGAATGTATTGACGCTGGGAAAGAAACAGACTAGATGAATCACGAATCACTGCAATACCTAAAAAATGGTGAAGAAGACCAAGATCGGTCATAGAAAACTCAGACCTTAGATGAGTAATAATGCGGTCCAAAAAAGTTTGAGAAGAAGCAGTGAGAATGATATCATCAACATAAAGAAGTAAGTAGGCAATGTCAGAATTATGATGATAGACAAAGAGAGAGGCGTCAGAAAGAGAGGGAATAAAGACTATGGTTTGAATAAATGAAGAAAAGCGTTGAAACCATGCACGGGGAGCTTGTTTGAGACCATAGAGAGATTTTTGAAGAAGACAAACATGGTTGGGATAGGAAGGGTCTTCAAAACCAAGAGGTTGCTGACAATAGACGGTCTCTTGAAGAGAACCATGAAGAAAGGCATTTTTTACGTCTAATTGGTGAATAGGCCAGGTGGAGGAGACAACAAGGCTGAGAACAGTGCGTATGGTACTGGGCTTAACTACAGGAGAAAAGGTTTCATCGTAGTCAATACCATGCTGTTGGGAATAGCCTCGACATACCCAACGTGCTTTGTAGCGGGAAAGAGTACCATCGGAGTGAAACTTCTGGCGAAACACCCACTTACCAGAGACAATGTTGGTGTTGGAAGGGCGAGGAACAAGCTGCCAGGTATTATTTTCAGTAAGGGCTGAATATTCTTCTTGCATAGCTGCAGCCCAATTAGGATCAAGAAGTGCGGTTTTGTATGATTTGGGAACTTGAGATAGGGAGACGGTGGCATGAAGGTTGAGACGGTCGATGGGTTGACGAAAACCCGATTTGGAACGAGTGCGCATAGAATGATCATTGACTGCTGGGATAGTGGGAACAGCGCGAACGGGAAGAGGAGCTACACTGGTGTCCGGCTCAGCGGAAGATGCGGACAATGGAGGGGATGGTGGCGGATCGGCATGAGTGGGTGATGGTGCCGAAGGGGATGATGGCGAATCGACATGAGTGGGTGATGGTGCAAATGGGGAAGGAGGCGGGTCATGGGTGGGAGTCGGCGATGTGTCAAAAAAGGCAGTGGCATTTGGTTGGTTTGGGGAAGAGGTATTTAGAGAGGCAGTGGCATTTGGTTGGTTTGGGGAAGAGGTATTTAGAGATTGAGACATCAAGAGAGGTGCATAGAAAGGGAAACGTGTAGGAGGAAGGCTAGGTGTGGATGTAGTGGTGTGTGATGGAGTAGGACGTTGAGCAAATGGAAAGATGTGTTCGGCGAAGGTGACATGCCGAGACACAAGAACCCGACCGGTGTATAAGTCAAGGCAACGATAGCCTTTGTGCTCATCCGAAAAATCGAGGAGAACACAAGGGAGAGAGCGGGGAGAGAGCTTATGAGCAGCGGTAGCGGAAGTGTTAGGAAAACAGAGACAACCGAAAACACGAATGTCGGAGTAGTTTGGATGGCACAGAAACAGAGAAAAATAGGGGGTGATATTGGGATTGGCTTTGGTAGGACGGATATTGAGAAGATATGTAGCGGTGTGGAGAGCCTCAGCCCAGTATTGGGGTGGCATGGAAGATTGAAGAAGAAGGGTACGGATAATATCATTGATAGTACGAAGAGAACGTTCAGCTTTGCCGTTTTGAGGAGAAGTGTAGGGACAAGAAAAACGGAGAAGAATGCCATGGTTAAGAAAGAAGGTGCGATTTTTAATATTATCAAATTCACGACCATTATCACATTGGATGAAGCGAATAGGGAGGAAGAAGTGCACAGAGACGTATCGCTGAAAATTGAGAAAGAGAGCGTGAACGTCGGATTTGTTGCGTAGAGGAAAGGTCCAGACAAAATGTGTAAAATCATCTAATATGACAAGATAGTATTTAAAACCAGAGACACTAGCAATAGGCGATGTCCAAAGATCACAATGTATTAATTCAAAAGGATAAGTGCTTGAAGAACTAGACGAACTAAAAGGAAGACGCACATGCTTGCCTAATTGACAGGACTCACAAACTGAAGAATCGTGAGAATCTCTATTACAAGGTATGGTAAATTCACTAAGAACAGATGCTAAAACTGCAGGGTTGGGATGCCCTAAACGCCGATGCCAGAGATCGACAGATGCCAGCATGGAGGTTGGAGAAGCGGCAGCAGGAACACCATTGAGAGAGTATAAGTCGCCGGAGCTATTGAACCGCGCGATCTCGACCTTGGTCTGATAATCCTTCACAGATAAGCCAAAGGGGTCAAATTCGACAGAAACAAGATTATCACATGTGAATTGACGAACAGAAATTAAATTTTTGATAAGGGCAGGAGCAACAAGTACATCACGAAGAAGAAGAGGTTTAGTGGTGGAGGGAAGTTGAGCCTGACCAACACAGTAGATGGGGATAGAAGAACCGTCACCGAGGGTGATGGATTTAAAGAGGGGTGAAGTGCAAGAGGAGAGAAACGTACTATTTGCAGACATATGACTAGAAGCACCGGAATCGAAAATCCAATCCGTACCTGTGTTGCCTTGGGCGGCAAAATTATTCATGGCCTGGATGAAGGCGGCTTGGTCCCAGCTTGGCGGTGCAGCAGAGGTCGGTGTTGGCAGCAGAGCCGGCTGGTACGACGGCGAGGGCAGTAGGGCCGGCGATGGAGGCGATGGTAGGAGGGCCGGCTGGTACGACGACGAGGGCAGTAGGGCCGACGGTGGGGTGTAGTAGTGACCTCCGTCAGCATAGTAGGGAGCGCCATATGTTGGAGCAGCATGGTAGGCATGGGCCGGCTGGCGAGGCATGAGGAATCCTGGAGCACCAGTGTGGGGCCGCACGCCGGGCTGCCAGGCACCGGTATAAGCTGGTGGAGCGCCTAGGGGAGCCGGAGCGGACCATGGCATAGGCCAAGCTTGGACGAGCCCCGTCCAGGGATCATGTGGAGGACGCCAAGGCGTAGCTGCTGGTGGCGTACTTGGAGCTGGCGAAGGTGGAGGAGTAGGCGCCGAGCGCGTCGAAGGTGGCCTGTAGATGGGGTTCTTGCCGCGATAATTAGGGCTGGGACGCCAGCCCGGCGGCGGAGCGGACGCTGCCGGGGAGGGAGGCACCGCTGGTGGAGGTGGCGCCGCGGGTGCCGGAGCACGCGGAACGGCGGCGAAGAGCTGAGGGCGAGCGTCCTTGTTGGATTGAGCACGGTCGGCCCACTGGAGGATGGAGCGCACCTCGGCAAAAGTTGGCTGAGGCCGCATCATGGGGATGAAGGAGGCCTGCTTGTCGAACTTTTCGCTGAGCCCGATGAGGAGGATGTTGATGAGCTGCCGATCTTCAACGGGATCACCAAGTTCACGGAGTTCGTCGGCGATGGACCTGAGGCGTTGGCAGTAGACACTGAGAGAGGAGTCGCCTTGCACCGTATTCCTGAGCTCGGTGTGGAGTAGATTGGTGCGAGCATCGACGTTGTCTTGGAACAACTGCTGAAGAGCCACCCAGAGACCGGCGGCGGTGGCAGCATCCCGAAAGACAAGGTTGAAGATCTCGGTGGAGACGCGCATGTAGATCCATTGGATGATGGCGAGGTCATCCTTGACCCATTGGGGATCATGGGATTGCGGCACGGCGGTGGCGTCGACATGGGAGCGAAGGTTGCAGCGCCCGAGGTGAACTTCGAAGAGGTGGCGCCAATGGTAGTAGTTGTGGGAGTTGAGATCGAGGGTGATGGGGATATAAGGACTAATATCCGAGATTGTATCGGCGAGGGAGAGCACCGGGGGCGTAGGTGGTGGTAGTAGAGCTAGGGTAGAGGAGGAGGAAGCTGTGGCGGCGGCGCGGGCGAGGGTAGTGGCCCGGCGCTCAAAGTAGCCGGGCGGCGGCAGCGGCGGTGGGGTGGGCGGCGGAGCCATACCCTAGGACCAGGAACTCTAAGATACCATGTAAGATTTGAATAAAACTATTGTTATTGATTTGCCGGTCACATAGAGCAGTATATATAAGAGTTTACAAGCCAACCATACCTATTACAATACGACTAGGACTATTACAATACGACTAGGATTAGGTAACTTGAGAGCCAAGTAATAGTCTAACAGTCGGGATGGAGTGCGCCGCCGCTGTGGCAGTGGCACCCGAAAACATATTTTAACATTCCTGCGCCCCGGCCCGCTTATCTGGTACGTCCATATACACGGGGATCTGGGCCAGCCGTTTCCGTAAGATGCACAGGCCACGGTTATATGGTGCGTGTTAGTTGTGACCCGGGACGTGATCCACCTACTACATAGCGTAGGGCACTGTACACCGAGATAAGGACAGACGCTATCGGACACTACAGGAGGCGGCCCGTGACTCTGTGTTTCATCTGCGTCCCCCCTTGTATCTAGCATGCTGGGCGGCGGGGGAGGGGAATTCAGCTAAAGCAGCTACTCGCGACTCCGGCGTGAGTCCCATATCGGAATCCGCCCAGCCGCCGTCGGTAGAGGAGGATAAGTTCTTGGGAGATATGAACGAGCAGACGCACGGCTTCCCACCATTACTGCTCGGGCGCTGGTGTGCTCCTGATTCTTCCAGTACAAGATGGAGTAGTACACACACCAGATAAGATTGGATTGCCGGTGGCGATGTTGAATCTGTGGTCCGGCACAAAATCTACACGAAAAGGGGATTCAGAAGCCTGCTCATACGGGAAACATAGTTGGATTAGATCCCGCCCCAGACAAGCAACGCGAAGAGTAATGGAAGCAGCTGCATCAGTGCGTACCTATGGCCGGCCGCCGGATTGATGTTGCAGCCGAGCGCCGGCGCCATCGAATCGCCGCCCTGCGGCCCATCCATCTAGCTATAAGTCAAAGAGCAAGAGAAGAGAGAGTCAGATGTGTTCACGGGCTTGCAGCAGGGGAGGGGGCGGCGGTGGAAGACAAAGCTACACTGAGCCATAGATGGAGCAGTAGTGCAGTACCCACGTGACCACAGCGACCGTAATAGCCTGCTACCACAGTGACAGTTTCAACAAAACTGGCTTACTTGTCGGGCATCTCGAGATACAGTGAAAAGATTCTACCGCTGGGATAACGCGGCCCCCGCGCAGATGCTCTAAAAATCCGCATCCCAGTGGCACCGGCACCGCGCCCTATGGACACACTCCAACCCTCAGAACTCCGGGGCCTGCGACGCTGGCCTAGCCGCTGCTCCAGGCGCATCATCCCTCCCGTTGCGCATGAGAAGGGGTCGCGCGGTGTCGACCGACGTCGCCCAGGTGTCTGCCGACAAGGGCGTGGGCGCCAACGGGGCACACCAGGCGGCCGCCAAGGAAGGTCGTTCATCCTCAGATTTAATCTCTCTCTCTCTCTCTCTCTCTCTCTCTCTCTCTCTCTCTCTCTCTCTCTCTCTCTCTCTCTCTCTCTCTCTCTCTCTCTCTCTTTTGTGTGTGTGTGGCAAATTTCGTTCTAGCATTGATGAATGTGCCAAGGATCACTTCTCCATTCTTGTTTCCGTATCTTTGCTCTTGTGTTGGATGCGGTCTTTTCATTTGGATCTGTCGCCTGTTAACACTTAACAGGTGAGGGTTACACTCATAGAGATGCATTACACGGTGAACTACCAAGGAAAATGGATATACTTATAAATTTATTGATGTTTTAATCTTGGTTGCTAATTATTATGGCATAAAGGCTGCTAAAGAAAATTACAACACAAAGTTTGCAGTTCCTGCCTAAATGCAGTGCTTTTTCACACAGTATATATTACGTTCGGTCAATTTTTTTAAGATAATATGCTAGCCTCTTAATTGTTAGCAGGGCTTATTTCCCTGAACTGGAGAGACTTACTAAGGTGAGACCAACCCACTTGACTGGCTGACAAAGCAAATGCGGCAGCTGTTTAGCCACTTACAACTATGTACTCCCTCCGTTCCGATTTACTCGTCGTGGTTTTAGTTCAAATTGAACTAAACCCACGACAGGTAAATCGGAACGGAGGGAGTAACTTAGAATCTGATTTCATCTTTCAACTGTGACTGATTTTCTGTATGCTTCTGGTATAATGCTGAATATCTTTCCACAGGAGATGGAGATCCTGAGACAAGTTTGTGTAGCAAGGCCATTAAAATCATGACGTACAATGTGTGTTTCGGGAAGGATTATGAACTGCACAGCAGGATTCTTGCTCTTGGAAATATTATTCAGCACCACAGCCCAGATCTTATATGCCTCCAGGTACAGAATTTCTCAAAGCAATCCATTACTTCTTTTGTTTTTTCTTCTGAACAGGCCTCATGTGAGTCTGCAGGAGGTTACACCAGAGATACAAGGGCTTCTGGAAAAATCCGCCTGGTGGCCAGAATACAAATGCTTCATGTCACGTGAGATGGAATATTACATGAAGGAGAAGGAGGACATCGCCCGTTCCAATATGGGGAAAACATTGTCGAAACGAAAAAAATATATGGAGAGATCATATTTCTGCATGCAGGTATAGTCTTCTCTTAGTTTCAAAATCATGGTTGGAATTCATCGCATTTCATGGTTTTGATGCTGATATACAGTAATTCTTTTTTTACAAGAAGATGCTGATGTATTTAGTATCTCAGCGTTCCGTTGGTACTTTGTATAGTATTTTTTTAGGGCTGTTGCACTGACGTGAGCTAAGTCACTATCCTGTGGAGATTGATAACACTAACAAACCTTGTATTAGACGAGGAGAGAATCATGATGAAGCAAGGTGTTTGATTTCGCAAAGAAAAAAGGTGTTTGATTTGAATCCATGAATGGTGGATTGTTGCCATTTTCCCTTTTCAGATTTCGGAAGTGTATCTTGTGATGGTTTTAAACTTTAGTTTCGCTATTGCTGATTCAGTCATTCATTCTAATTTGGCCAAAGGACCGAAATTTCCAATTGAATTTAACTGAGATCCGGCCAAATATGTAGAACTGTAACGTCTATGGATGGTCAGGTACTATGAATTAGGTGGATGAGGAATGGATGCTCTGTGCTCCACCCCATTGCCACGGATTGTCCCCAATTTTCTGAAACTTTGAAAGAGGAGGCATTGGGTGGCAAGATAAAAGATGCTTATACCTTGCTAATTGTCGCGGAACCTATGGTAGGTCTGAGTAACTCTTACTTTCTTACCTCTCATGTGAAAAGAGAGACCATGTTAAAATTGCTCATACATGCTCGAGCTCCTTTTATTTCTTCAGAAAATGTTACCTCCTTTTAGTTCTCCAGAAAAGGTGCTAATGGCGTAGCTCTCACTCCACTACCGACCGTTTCAGATATCCCACGATTCGAGATAGGCGCCTACAAAGTCAAAATAGAACCCCGAAAAGGGTTGGCCCGGCAACAGTTTTTGGGTTGGGTCAAAAACTCAGCCAGATATACCGAAAAAGGCTTTCGCCCCGCTTTATAAATAAAGCAAACCGCCAATGACAAACAAGCAGAGTCAAGTTCACACAAACACACGCACCCAAGTCACACGACCAAGTACAAAGGTTCTGCTGAGGGCACAGCTCAACAAGCCCAAACAAAAGATAAAAAAGGCAGCAAATGCCAGGCGGAGGAGACGTCTAGTCCGGCTCCGGCGGAGGTGGCGGGGGGGGGGGGGGGGGGGGGGGGGGGGGGGGCGACAGACGGACGACCATCGATCGGAGGTCGGCGATGAAGGCTGAGATGGCGTCATGGTCCAGGGGACGGCTAAGCGGCCGCCAAAGCTGCAAAAAACCCGAGAGTTTAAAGAGCGCGTCAGTAGATCGACAAAGAGGAGTGTGCTGAATCACGAGCTTATTGCGGACAGTCCAGAGGGTCCAGGCGAGGGCCCCAATCTCAAGCCATCTAATGTGGCGAGAAGTCGCGGGGGACGACTGGAGTTCGTCAAATAAGTCAGGGAAGTTGGTGTGGCACCAGTTTCCGCCGACCACCTCGCGAAAGCAACTCCAGAGGAACTGGGCGGACACGCAGGAGAAGAAAATGTGGTTTGAATCTTCGGGAACCCCACAGAGAGGGCAGAGGCCTGTGCCCGGGCCGTTGCGCTTGAGCACCTCCACCCCGGACGGGATCCGGCCCCGAATCCATTGCCACATGAAGATACGGATCTTCAGCGGCAAGCGGATGGACCAGACAAGCGAGAGGAGGGGGAGCAGCGGAAGGCGCGATGGCCAGGTAGAGCGATTTGGTGGAGAATTGGCCCGAAGGTTCGAGGCGCCACCGGACAAGGTCAGGTCCACCATCCAGCGAGGGTTCGTGAAGCGCAATACAGTCGAGTAACTCACGCCAAGCGGCGGATTCCATTGGACCAAAGGCCCGCCGGAAAGCAAGGCGCCCTAAGTCAAGAAGGGCCCTAGCAACGGAGATCACGGGGTCAACGGCAATGGAGAAGAGACCAGGGAAGCGCGCCGCGAAGGGAGAGTCCCCGGCCCATCGATCAAACCAGAACAGCGTCGAAGATCCCGCACCCACCGAGATGGATGTCCCGATACGAAGGACTGGCAGGAGCTGGACGATCGACTGCCAGAACTGAGAGCCTTCGGACTTCTGGCAGAAGGCGAGAGGCTGCCCACGCAGGTATTTGTTCCGGATGATGTCAAGCCAAAGACCACCATGTCCTTGCGAGATTCGTCAGAGCCAGCGGGAGAGGAGGGCAATGTTCATCCGTTTAGAGCACATGATGCCAATGCCCCCCTGCTCCCGGGGCTTGCAGATGTCAGGCCAGCTGACCATATGGTATTTCTGCTTCTCCTTATCACCCGCCCAGTAAAAGCGGGACTGAATCGTGGCGATCTCCTTGTGGAGGGTCTCGTGGAGGCTATAGAAGCTCATTAGGAACAAGAGGAGGCTGGAGAGAGAAGAATTGATGAGAATAGTTCGGGCTGCTTTGGACAACACCGCCCCTACCAAGGTTCGACACGGGTTTGCAGCTTGGCCACAGAGGGGCGCAAGTCCGTGACGGTAAGCCTGGAGTCACTAATGGGCGTTCCCAAGTAAGTAGTGGGAAGAGTGCCCATGCGGCAATTAAGCCTGTTGGCGACGGCCAAAGACTCGGCAGGGGAGTATCCCATCACCATCACATCGCTCTTGTCGAAATTGATCTTGAGACCCGACATTTGTTGGAAGCAGAGGAGAAGGAACTTGAGGTTGGCGATATCGTTGTCCGAGCCTTCAACCATAATGATAGTGTCGTCGGCATACTGGAGAATGGATATCCCAGAGCCCCCAGCGAGGTGGGGAGTGATCCCGCGAATATGGCCCGCGGCTTTCGCCTTATCAAGGATGGACGCTAGCGTGTCAACAACCATATTGAACAAGAACGGGGAGAAGGGATCGCCTTGTCTAACCCCACATAGGGTGGGGAAGAAGGGCCCAATCTCGCCGTTGATGTTCACTACCGTACGACCGCACATGACCATTTGCATGACACGAGTCACCCATCGGTCGTCAAAGCCCTTCCGAAGAAGGACCTCCCTACGGAATGGCCAGCTAATCGTGTCGTAGGCTTTATGAAAGTCAATCTTCAGGAAGACCGCCTTGAGGTTTTTGGAGCGGACCTCATGGAGGACTTCATGAAGGACAAGGACCCCATCCAGGATGTACCGACCCTTAATGAAAGCCGTCTGGTTGGGGTGCGTGATACGGTCGGCCAGCAGGGTCACCCTATTGGCGTACCCTTTAGCCAGGATCCTGAAGATGACGTTGATGACCGTAATCGGCCGAAATAGGCGGATGTCAGAGGCCCCGGAAACCTTCGGGATGAGTGAGATGATCCCGTAGTTGAGTCGCCCGAGGTAAATGGAGCCAACGTAGAACTCATCGAACATAGCCATGACCTCTGGTTTAATCACGTTCCAGAAGGCCTGGAAGAATCGCACAGGAAGGCCATCCGGGCCTGGACCATAGGAGGCATTCATGTCCTTAATGGCCTCCCAAATCTCCTGCTCGGAGAAAGGGGCCGTAAGGGCCGAGTTCTCCGCATCAGACACCAACTGGGGACCGGCCCAACAGTCATGAGCCAGAGAAAGGCCGCTCCGAGGAGCGGCAGAGAACAAGGATCTATAGAATCCGTCGACGTGAGACTGGATGTTGCGGGGGGTCTGAAGAAGAGTCTCCCCCTCCCACAAGAGGGGGATGATATTGCGTCTACGGCGGCCATTGGCAATGGCCTGGAAGTATGCCGTATTCGCGTCGCCTTGCAATACCCACTTCTGCGCCCCCCGAAGGCGCCAATAGGCCTCCTCATCGGTATAGATTACGGAGAGCTGGTCTTCCAGGTCATACTGAGACAGCCACTCATCCGGTGAAAGCCCAACCAAATCAGCGCGCGGGTCAAGGGCCTGGATCGCCGATAACAATGACTTCTTCCGCTCACGAAGGTCGCGCCCTAAATTAGCCCCCCACCCCTTCATGAGCTGACAGGCACGCTTCACGCAGAAGTGCCAAGAGTCAATGGCCGAGGGGGGCGGAGGGGGGGATGGGCGCGGGCCTCGATCCACCGAGCGCTAACCGCCGCTGTGAAACCGGTTTGAGAGAGCCAGAATGTCTCGAACCGGAATCTAGGGGGGATAGGAGGGCGCTCATCAGCAGAAGAGAGGAGAAGGGGGACGTGGTCCGAGCCAATCTTGGTGATGGCGCGGAGGGAAGCTAAGGGGCAACGCATGTCCCATTCCGGGGACACTAGGACCCGGTCCAGGACGGACTGGGTCGGGGAAGCCTGCCGGTTGGTCCACGTGAATCTGGCACCAACACGGTCAATCTCACGGAGGCCAAGGTCGGCAACAAAGTCATTGAACATCTGCATCCGGGCGAAGCAGACATTGGCATTGCTCTTGTCCTCCGCCACGCGGAGGAGGTTAAAATCGCCACCAACCACCACCGGAAGGGGAGCCGAGGAAATCTTCCGGTGGAGCTCCGCGAGGAAGGCGACAGACCTACTGTGGTCTGCGGGCCCGTAGACAATGATGACCTCCCACTTGAAGTTGAGGGACCTCTCGAAAAGTTCCATGCTCACGAAGAACTCCCCCCGGTCCATGCTGCCCACCTCAAAGGTGGCATCCTTTACACCTAAAAGGATGCCACCCGAGTGACCGGCGTTCCCACTAGAAGGGAGCCAGTGCCAGGCAAAGAGATGGGAGCTAAGGTGGTCGAGCTCAGGGAGCGAGAAATCAAGACGCATGGTCTCCTGGATGGCGACAATGTCAATGTGTTCGTCACGCATGTACTCGATGAGTTGGCGGCGTGGGCCATCATGGCCGAAACCGCGGATGTTCCAGAATAGAGCGCGCATTAAGGCGCCATTGGGGGCTGCTTGACCCCAGAACACGAGAGGCACTTTGGGCCCGGAGAGCCGCAGTGCGGGAACGGGTGCGGCCCCTGATCTCGGTCACTCCCATCGGGGGGGGGGGGAGGGCCGATCTGCCGCGGCGCCGCCGGCAGAGAACTCTCCCCGGAGGGGGGAGGGACAGGGGGCAAGAGGAGAGCCGCACGGGCCTGCGCGAGCTTCCCATCCAGGATCTCACGGGCGCGGATCGCCGCAATCTGGAGTAAGGGGGGGCCAGATTCCCCCCGAAAAATGATCGCAGAATCCGAGGCCACCTTCGCAAGGTTGCCAAGGGGGATCGACTCGAGGGCAGAGAAGGAGCAAGATGATGCCGAGGGGGGGACGGTGGGCGTACCTGGCTCCAGGTTCCGAGCAGCGGCCCGGATCTCCGCCCGCTCCGAGATGGGCAGAGCCGGGCTGCCCTCGGGGTGAGCAGCATCCAGCCGAGCACTCTGACGAGACGCCGTCACCGGGGAGGAAGCCGATCTACCCCGGCGAGAGTAGGCAGCAGACCGGGGAGGGGGTGGTTGGGCGGCCACGGGAGTGGTCACCCTGGTCTCGCCCTCCAAGGTCAAGTCCCTAGCGGGAGAAACCAGAAGATTGGGCCTAGCGCAGCGGTGGAGGGTCGGTGTCGTGGACGGAGCTGAAGGAGGGGGCGGCAGAGGCGGGAGAGCCTCGGGAGGAGGAGGCTTCGCTGCCGCGGGGGGGGGGGGACGCCGGGGCGAGGGCGTCGATCCCCGGGGCCACAGCCACCTCAAGGGGCGCCCACGGCGCAGGGAGCAGCTGACCGGGAACGGGGATGGCAGCCGGGAGGGGGGCCATCCACGGACCCGGTGAGACAAGATCAGCCGAAGTGGGGGAGCGCGGGGAAGAGGCCGGCCAGACGACCAGGCCGACACTGGAGATGTTGCTCTCCTCGGAGGGAGAGGCCGCATGGACCAGGGTGTCGCCGAGCGCCCGGAGGGGGGCAGCCTGGCGACTCTTGCCCCCGGCCGCTGGCGGGAAGGTGAGGGGGAGGGGGAGAGGGAGTCCTCCGATCCCCCCTCGTCATCGGAGTGATGCGAGCAAGCATGGTGGCGGCCGCGGTAGTCGCCGTTCGTCCCCAGGTTGCCACCCGGGAGGCCGGCGTCCAAGAAGCGGGGGCGGCCTATGTGGTTGGGAGGCTCAGGAGAGATCCTGAGGTCGAAACCCTGGTCGCTGAAAAACACGCGGACGGTGGTGCGGAGCTTGGAGGAGTCGAAGCATTTGACCTTGACCCGAACCTCCTGCTCTTTGCGCAGCGAGAGCTCATCGACCACCACCACCTTGCCCAAGAGGCGGGACATCTGGCGGATGACGAGCTCAGACCGCGTGATGTCAGGGAGGCCGGTGACAAGGATCCAAGCGGTGTCCAGAACGGCCACCGCTTGGGCATCAAGAATCGGCTCAGAGATGTCGACGACCAGCTGGTTGAGGGCGAGTGTGATCCGGCCACTGCGGGTCGCGTAGGAGTAGCTGACGGAGTCGGGGAAGACGACGGTGAAGATGTGGCCCGCGGAAGGGGTGACCCCCCAGTCCCACTGGCGGCGGTAGAGGTGGTTCAGCTCTGCCTCGATCATCTCGGGGGAGGCCACCTCGTCCACCACGGTGACGACCGCCTGGAGGGTCGGCGAAGGTGGCGGGGCATCAGGGACCTCGAGGTGGAAGAAGCCAAGTCCCTCGATGCCATGGCCGTACATCATGAGCTTCGACACCACCGGCCTATCGGGACACAGGAGAGTGGGGTGCCCCGGGTCCTTGCAGAGGTAGCATCACTGGGGGTTGACGCAGTTGACCTGAGAGTGGCCCCCCACTCCACAGTTGAAGCAGGGGGGGGGGGGGGCGGGGGATGCCGGAGACGAGCCCGGGGGTGGTTGCGGAGCCCAGGGCTGCCGGGGGCGGCACGGGACGGGCACCACGGGCACCCCGGTGCTTTTTCTTCTTAGCAGGGCCCGGGCGACCACGAGCATTGCCACCACCCGAGGCCGTGGCAGAGGGAGCGGCCGAGGCCGCATGGGGAGGCACGTAACGGCGGGGAGCATCGGAGGGCGTAGGGGCCAGAGCGCGGGGAGAGGCAGGCCTCGCGGGCCGGGGAGGAGAGGTCGAGCGTCCCCGGCGCGGAGGAGGGGACGGGGAGTGTCGACGCGTATGCCAGTCACCCGAGGTGGCCGGGAGAGGGGAGCGGGAGCGACCCCGGCCCTCCCGGCGGGGCGGGGAGCGATGGGACGGAGATCGGCGACCCTCCCGCAGCTCCCGGAGCTCCTCTTCACGCCGCAGGGAGTCAGGGAAGGGCCGCGAGCTGTCTTGGTGTTCACTGGCGCGGCGTTTGGCGTGGACCGCCCCATCGCCCCACTCCCACGGCATGGGGTGACGCGGCTGGGAGGGGGGGAACAAGAGAGGCGAGGAGGGACCGGGCGCTGGAGGGCCGGGAAGGAGCCGGGCCGGGGATGGGGCGGGGACGGGAGGGATCGGGGTGACGCCGAGGGGAATCGATCCTGGGGGACGAGACGCGGTGGCTGCGGGGGGAGCTGGGTGGCGAGGAAGACCGTAAGGGAGCCAAATCGAGCTCACGATCTCACTGGGCCTAGGGCAAACATGCGGCCCAGCCGCCGGGAGGGAGCCCAGGGAAGGGGAGCGCAGGCCCGCAGATGGCCCGTGAGCAGGGATGGGCCGGGGCCCAGGATCCCCGGGGCGAGGGCGGCCTGGCCCACTGGGCGGGCACTCACCCTCCCCTGACGGGAGACCGATCCTAGGGCCGGCGCCGCCGCCGGCACGCGCTGGCAAGGCGGCGCGGGGGGAGAGCAGCGCATAGTACCGCAGGGAGGACGACCCGAAGCAGGCTATGAAGGGGCGGAAGGGGGAGCTCAGCGAGGGCGCCGCCGACGCCGAAGGGGGAGACAGGGCCACGGAGGGCAGGGGAGGCAGCGGCCGGACCGCCGCCGACGGGCCCCACCAGGAGGAGCGGGCGCCCCCCCGGTCGGAGCGGCCAGCCACGCCCCAGGCGAGCCCGCGACGGCGGCGAGGCGCACCACCACCCAAGGCCAGGCCTTTGGCCCCGTCTGCCCGAGATCAGCCCGAGGGCGTCGCCGGCGGCCGCAGAGCCCGCGAGGCAGCAGCAGAACCCCGCTCGAGGGGGGTTGAGCCACCAGCCAGGCGAGGCGCCGCGGTGCAGCGGGAGGCCGAGGCGGGAGGGGCGGCGGGGGAGGCGGGCGGCGGGAACGGTGCATCATCCGCACAGTCCGCCCAGCGGAAGCGGGACGAGGAGGGAGCGGCGGAGCCGGCCAACGCCGGAGTGGCCAGGGGGGAGGCCGCACTGGCCGCGGCATGCCAGCAGGCTCGGAGAGAGCAGAGGCGGAGGCAGCATCGGGGAGGGGAGGCGCACCGGCGCCGTCGCCCAAATCGCCAGAGCAGCCCAACGCCATCCCCGTCCTCTGCCAGATATCGGGCTTCTGCTTGCTCGTGCTAATAAACTCCACGCGCATAGTATTGTTCTCAACACAATCCCTAATTAAGTGATAGCAGAGATTGATATGCTTGCTGCGATTACGGAGAATTAGTTTCTTGCATAGCGAGATTGCTAACTTGTTCATGACGAGCCCAGGTTCGGGCCCTTTTAAAGGAGGTAAAACCCTACGTCATGCTTGATTGTATTCGATGAGTATAGGGGTTACAAGAGTTGATCTACCTCGAGATCATAATGGTTAAGCCTTAGTTGTCTAGCCTATGAATATTATGATCGTCTCTACGGACTAAATACTCCAGTTTATATAGACACCGGAGGAGCCTAGGGTTGTACAGAGTCGGTTCATAGGAAAAGGAAATAGCATATCCGGACACCAATCTTGACGTTCACGCATACTGGAGTCCTACCCGGACACGGGGATGATCTTCTGCCTTTATCTTCATGGCCCACCAGTCCAGCCCGTATCGAATAGACCGGACGCCTGAGGACCCCTTAATCCAGGACTCCCTCAGTAGCCCCTGAACCAGTCTTCAATGACGACGTGTTCGGCACACGGACTGTCTTCGGCATTGCGAGGCGGGTTCCTTCTCTTGAATATCGTACGTCAGCTTCCCTCATAAAAGAACTGTATCCGGCTCTGCATAGTCAATACAACCCTTAGCCACTAAGGCAAGATGTTAAAATAGGAATAGTGTCTTTTAGTGACAACTTTTTTTGGTGAAGCGTCACACTTGACTCTTCAGCGTTTTGAATCATTTTCACACCTCCCGTTTCGCATTTCGAGGTCAAGCCTCCATTGGCACGTCTTGTCAAAACAGAGGGCGTGTCCGCTTATTGCGGGATCCTCATCAATGGGATTTGGGTAACCCAACCGCACCTTACGCACAATTTTATTGGGAATAGGCGAGGTTTAAGGCTTAAGAGAGGGATGGTTGGCATTTTCACCGTCTATAAGAGGACAAAGATTTCTCCTTTCTTCCCCACGCCTTCCTCTAGCCTTTGTCTTCCAATCCCCAAGCTCTAGCGCCCAAAAAAGCTCCGATCTTTCCCACCGCCACCACTCTCCCTAGCCATGGTCGGGTCCGTCTCCAAGGGCAAGTGGGAGGCCTCCTCTGTCACCGAGAAGGATGTGAAGGATCTCCGGAGCGCGGGCTATCTGTCCGCAGATATCGCGCACAGGCTCCCTGACAAGGACCAGGTCATCCCCACTCTGTGGCCCGGCGAGAGGGTCGTATTCATCCCTCACTTCCTTAGAGGACTAGAGTTTCCCCTCCACCCTTTTGTCTGAGGCCTTATGTTCTACTACGGGCTAGATTTCCACGATCTAGCCCCGAATTCCTTCCTCCACATATCGGCCTTTATCGTCGTGTGTAAGGCTCTGCTCAGCATCCTGCCACACTTCGGCTTATGGCTCAAGATTTTCAATCTGAAACCCGAAGGTGGTCGATGGACAGCGCACGGACTGCGACGGGGCCATGGTAAGCAAGCTGCCCAACGCCACATGGCCCAAAGGGGCATTCATCGAGATTGTCAAGGTGTGGCAGCAGGAGTGATTCTATATCACCGAACCTCGCCGCGCCAACTGGGTGGCCATACCCGAGTTCAGATCCGGACCCCCTACAATACTTACCTCGTGGACCACCAAGGGCCTTGATTGGGGGTCCCAGACGGAGGTGAAGATGTTGCAGAAGTGCATCACCAATCTGTTGGGTACGAACATCAGCCTCACGAACGTGGTTCAAATAATGCTCTTCCGCCGCGTCCTTCCCTGCCAACGCTGAGCCTCCCCCATGTGGGAGTTCAATCCGGAAGGGCCGTGGACCCTGAAGCGCTTCTTCGGCACTACGCACGAAGAAATATGGAAGCTTCTCTTCAAGGCTCGGAAGAGCTGGCCCATGAAGACCGAGGACAGCAGGCTCGACATCGAGAATCTGGCCTCAGAGGTAATCATTAGTTTTTCCAAAGACCTATTCGGTTGATGTTTTAATCAATAGAGATCTTATCACCTGCCTTCTGCATAGGGTCGGACAGCAAAGGTGGAGCGGATCGACTGTCCGGCTCCGCTGCCAAAGGACCCAGCAATTCCCCAGCTAACGTAGATGCTAGTCCCGGCGCTAGAGAAGAAGGGCAAGGAAGCCAAGGGCGGCCCCCGCTGAAGAGGTCCTTCGGACACTATGTCCGGAGAGACCGAAATCCTCTCCTCCCATGAGGGATACGAGGAAGAAGAGGAGGAGAAGGAGGTGGAAAGTGATGCATGCTTGAACTATGTCCGTATTTCCCCAAAGAGGAAGGGATGATGCAACATAGTGACGGTGGGTATTTCCCTCAGTGATGAGACCACGGTTATCAAACCAGTAGGAGAACCAAGCAACACAACATAAATAGCCCCTGCACACAAATAACAAATACTCGCAACCCGACATGTTAAAGGGATTGTCAATCCCTTTCGGGTAACAGTGCCTCAAACTGGCGAGAAGATGTGATAAAGTTGTGATAGATAGGATAAATAGATCGCAAATAAAATAAAGTGCAGTAAGGTATTTTTGTATTTTTGGTTTAATTTATCTGAAAATAAAAGCAAATGAAAATAGATCACAAAGGCAAATATGACATGAAGAGACCCCGGGGCCGTAGGTTTCGCTAGTGGCTTCTCTCGAGAAAAATATCAAACGGTGGGAAAACAATTACTGTTGGGCAATTGATAGAACTTCAAATATTCATGACGATATCTAGGCAATGATCATTATATAGGCATCACGTCCAAGATTAGTAGACCGACTCCTGCCTACTTGAACTATGTAGACATGACCGAGACACCTCTCCATTCAATAAACAATAGCGGAACCTGGATGCCCATATTGGCTCCTACATATTCTACAAAGATCTTTATCGGTCGAACCGTTATTACAACAAACGTAATTCCCTTTGTTTATCGGTATGTTACTTTCCCGAGATTCGATCATTCGTATCTTCATACCTAGTTTAATCTTGTTACCGGCAAGTCTCTTTAGTCGTTCCATAATACATCACCTCGTGACTAACTCCTTAATCATTTGCTTGCAAGCTTATGATGTGTATTGCCGAGAGGGCCCAAAGATACCTCTCCGATACTCAGAGTAACAAATCCTACTCTCGATCTATGCCAACTCAACAAACACCTTTGGCGATACCTGTAGAGCATCATTATGATCACCCAGTTATGTTGTGATGTTTGATAGCACACAAGGCATTCCTCCGGTATCCGGGTGTTGCATAATCTCATAGTCGAAGGAATATGTATTTGACATGAAGAAAGCAATAGCAATAAACTTAACGATCATTATGCTAAGCTAACGGATGGGTCTTGTCCATCACATCATTCTCCTAATGATGTGACCCTGTTATCAAATGACAACACATGTTGATGGTTAGGAAACCTTAACCATCTTTGATCAACGACCTAGTCTAGTAGAGGCTTACTAGGGACACGGTGTTTGTTTATGTATTCACACATGTATTTAAGTTTCTGAGCAATACAATTCTAGCATGAATAATAAACCTTTATCATGAATAAGGAAATACAAAATAACAACTTTATTATTGCCTCTAGGGCATATTTCCTTCACTCCTTGCCTTTTGTGTCGGCATTGGTGGCCTCGATCTCTAACTTTTTGAGTTGAGTGGCCTCCTCGACGTCAAGCTTCCTCCTCTTCACGACCTCCTCCATGTCAAGCTTCTTCATTTGAAGATCTAGGTATATCTTCATTTGCTCTTCCTCTCCTCCCCCACTTCCTTTTGGCTCATCATGTTCTCCAAAGTTCCTTGCAAGGCTATAGAAGACGCATCACGCTTCTCGTCAGCCTTCGAGCCTGTCTTGCCCCTAGACCTCTTGAGCATGTCTCCCTCATCAGACACGACTGCCTTCTATCCTCTCTTCTTCTTAAGAGCGTTGTACTGGTCTTTGAACTTCGGGAAATCTTTTGTATGAGCACCCAACAATGCGTGAGAGTGAATGGCTTGTCTTTGTGCCGGGCCTGGAGGGCTTCCAAATATTGGAATGCCTGCACAATCAAACATGCTGACACAATTGTAACACGAAAGGACATACAATGTATGAAGCTTAAATGGCATGCCAACATGAATGGACACATGATTAAAAAGCGAGAGGTTCATACCAAGTCACCAAGGCTGGTCATGGAACGGGCTTTGACGCTATCAAGCTGAAAGTGCTAGTATTCGACTAGAGGGGGTTGAATAGGCGATTTTTGTGAAAGTCTTCAAAACACGAGTGCTTTGAAGACAAACAATAGAAATGAACCTAATGATATGCAGCGGAAGGTAGACTACACTAGACAAGCCATAGTCAAGTAAGCAATGAAGTGAAAGCACGAAGACTATCAGCAGCTAGGTAGTAAGGATCAGGATGGAGGATAGTCTAAAGCCAAACAGTAAACAGTCTTCACTCAGCGAAGTCAATCAGACAAATGGGCAATGACTTCACGAAGACAAACTATAAGTAAAGAGAGGTGAAACCAGTTACTCGGAGAGGACAAGGATTTGTTGGACTAGTTACAGTTGCTGTGACAACTGTACGTCTGGTTAGAGAGGATGAGATTCAACTCAGAAGACCGCATCTTCACCTTATTCCCCTTGAGCTAAGAACACTTAGTCCTCGCCCAATCACTCTGGTAAGTCTTCAAGGGAGACTTCCAAACCTTCACAGACTTCGTTCACTGACAATCCACAATGACTCTTGGATGCTCAGAACGCGACGCCTAACCGGCTGGAGGATTCACAGTCCTCAAGTGTAATAAGTCTTCAGATCACGCGGACAGAAAGACTTCAGTGATGCCTACCACTCTTTGGCTCTGGGTGTTTTGGGCTTTGTCCTCACAAGGATTACTCTCTCAAAGGCTTCAGAGGTGGGTTGCTCTCAACGACAAAAGTCATGCACTAACTCTGAGAAGCCACCAATTTATGGTGTAGGGGGTGGGTTATTTATAGCCAGGAGGCAACCCGACCTGATTTGTCCAAAATGACCCTGGGTCACTAAGAAACTGACATGTATCCAACGGTCAAATTTCAAACACACGCGGCAGCTTGACTTGGGCTACAAGTAAAGCTGCCTCATCCAGCTCTGGATAAGGTTTGCTCTCATTGTCTTCGCTCGAAGACATAGGATTTGGGTTGAGCATCACTTCAGTCACTCTGACTTTGTTCACTTGGACCCCACTTAATAGTACGGTGGTTCCTATGACTCAAAAAAGAAGAAAAGGAAACAACGAAACAACTCAGTCTTCGCACTCCATAGTCTTCACTCAATGTCTTCTCATGTCATAGTCTTCAGTGTGAATATCTTCACACACCACCATTGTCTTCAATGTCTTCATACATTTTTAGTGGTCATCTCTGGTAGGTAAACCGAATCAATGAGGGACACTACCTGCGTTATCCTGCAATTCTCACAAACACATTAGTCCCTCAACCAACTTTGTCGTGAATACTCCAAACCAACTAGGGGTGGCACTAGATGCACTTACATTCTCCCCCTTTTTGGTGATTGATGACAAACTGTTTGAAGTTTTCAATGGGAAAGAAGTATGTGAAATTGTAAAGGATAGGGTATTGTCTTCATAAGTGGCAAGGGCTCCCCCTGAAGATGTGCATATAAGTAATTTGCTTTTGGAATGCAAATGCACATGGCAGGTTGTACTTGTGGAGATCCTCTTTAACTTATGAAGATAATTCATCATGCATGAAATGATATAACTAAGAGAATGACATGCATAATGAAAAATGGACGTCTGCGGAATGATCTAAGTGTGGATTGATTTGAGTGCGGAACTTATCATCGCACATGAAAGAGCAAATGAGTAGCAGACGACCATCGAGTTTAAGTGTTACAACTCAAAGAACGAAATGTATAAAAAGCAAGAGTTGTAAACACTAGGAAAAATATAAGCACCCGCCCATATGAACCCGCTTGAAGACTATCAAACTCATATGCTTCTCCCCCTTTTGTCAGTAATGACCAAAAAGTTTTGAAGACATAGAGCATCTACTCGTCCTCATGAGGAGTAGGTGAAGTAGTAGGGTTGTCGTTGTTGTTTGGCGGTGCAGACGAACTTGGTGCAGTGTCGATGCGTGCAGAAGTAGGGGCGGTGAAGTAGCATCGTCTTCATCATCGATCACATTGGCATGCACAGTTGCCGCGGAGGAAGAATAGTCAGAGTCTTCAAGAGATGGAGTTCTTCGTAGGACAGCATTCCGTGGAGGAGAATGTTTCAGTGAAGCCATCGTCTGGAAGATCTGCTTCAACACTGAGCAGGGTCAAACTCTTCCATGATCGCCGACAAGTTTCGTGAGTGACAAATGCATTCTTGGTGGCAAGATTTCGAATGCGATTTACGTCCACCAAGAGGCTTTGCATCTGATGCTTGAGCCAAAAGTGATGCTTATCTTGTTTCTGATGCAGTTCCACAAGAAGTTCTCGGTCATTTAGGACACGAGAGTGCTTCCTAGGCCTTTGAGCAATTGTGCTCTCAGTAGCTTCAGTTGGCGCATGATGAGGTAGACGAGTGTTCCCAGCCATTGGATAGACACGAGTTACAGCTTGGACTCCTTCCATAGGCTGAGTGAAGCTTTGGTGTTCAACATTTTGAAGACAAAGAGGCTTCTTGGTAGGCTCAGGGTATATGGCTTCAACTGACATATCAACCTCTGGTAGAAAGATCACATGATTGCGAGCAGAGGGTTGATAGTTGATAGCAGAGTGTAGCTTGATGAGGCGCATGACCCATGGAGCATAGAATTTCAGGCCAAACAGATCAGATGCAGATGCAGCCAGTTGACGTAGGAAGAAATCTTGTGCATTGAAGCTGATGCCATTGAGGATGTAAAAGACTAATGTCTTCATGTCTCCTTCAAGTTTTGCAGCTGATGAATGTCCTTTGATCGGCCATAGAGTCCGCCTAATGATGTGATATATGGTGCGCGGCAGATACTCAAGGTCATCAACAAAGAACTCCTTTGGGTATTCAGCGTCATGTGGCAATGTCTTCATCATGCTCAACATCTGGCTCATGTTTGGTTCTGGCTTATGGAAGATGCTCTCCAGTGCATTGCGGTGGTTTTGACAACCAGGTTCATACAGCTCTCCGGGAGTGGATAGGCCTATAAGCTCAATGATGTCAAGAGCTTTGGCTTCATGATGAACATTTCCTGTCATCCACTCGAGAACCCATGTCTTTGTATCTCTGTTGTAGCCGCGAATGTGGAGGGTAGCATAGAATTGAAGCAAAAGTTCTTCATTCCAATGTTCTTTGTCTGTCACAAAGCTGAGCAGACCAGCATCACGAAAGCAGTCAAGTGCTTCTTCTAAGCATGGCAGTCCAGCAATGGCTTCAGTGTCGAGGCGCATATGAGGGAAAATGCTCCCTTGATCATACAGAACACAGGAGTAATAGCTTCATTGCTGATGACTCCAGAACCGATCAGATGATATTCTTGGCCTTGAATAAGGGTTCTTTGAGCTATGAAAGAAGGTGTTGTGGCTTTTGAAGCCATTTGCATTGAAGGACACGATAGATGTGGCAGTACCTGGAAACCTTGGCAGTCTTGGCTTTGGTTTCTGGACCTGAGGCCTATGCTCAATGTGATAGTCAAACTGAGGACCAGAGACATTAGGCGGAGGGACCAGAATGGGCCATCTTACTGTGATTAGCTCGCCATGGTTGTAAGCTTGCTCAATTGTATAGTACCTTGGTGGCGGAACAGGAGCAGTGGCAGCAACAGTGGCTTCAGGCGTGTTGCTTGGTGCAGGCTCCACATTAGCTTCAGCTATGACTACATCATTGACATCATTCGTGTTAGTGGTGGCAGCCTCAACATTTTCAACCTCCACTTGATGAGCTGGAGGGTCTGGCACAGACACGTTCACTTAAGAAACAGCTTCTTCAGTTATGGGGGAGTAGGGACACGTTCTTCTTGATGTTCGTCATCGGCTGATGCAGCCGGATTGTCTTCAGCAGCTGGGGCTTCAGACACGGAGACATTCACAGTTGGAGTGGCTTCTGAAAACACCTGACGTGCAACAGATTGGTGGTGCACTTCTCCTTCTGGAACGCTCGGAAGAGGGACTTGAGGCCTTGGTCCTTTGCGAAGCCTTTGTAATACAGGCGACGCCTTGGGAGATGGAGTAGGCAGGCCCTCATCCTCTTCAACTTGCACAGATGGTGTGACTTGTTGTTGTTGGGGAGTACTTGGGGAGTCTTGTTGTTGCGGGTGATCAGCCCATGATGCATCCTGAGCAATTGGTGTCAGAGGACGACCAATGCTGATGATTTTGCTGTTCATGAGAACAGGTGATGATACCACATTGTGTTCAATCTGAGGAAGAACGTCATCATCTTCAACATTGTCATGGTGATCAATGTCTTCAGCAGTGATGGGATCAACTGCTGGAATCTCTTCAGCTTCATGAGCCTCTGTGGAAGCAGGCTCATGAACAATCATACATAGTTCTTGGTTTGCAGATGCAAGACGAACCACAGAGATGGGTTCAACAACAAGGGGCTCTGTGGGAGCAGCCCGATTCTTCTTGGTTTTGCGCTTCTTCTTGGAGGGAGCAGCATCAGAGGCTTCGGTGTTTTTCCTTTTTTTGGCTTCAGCCTCTGCAGCCCTCGTCTTCTTCTGTTCTGAAGCGGTTGACATGACCTTTGGCTTCGAGCCAGTCATGCTGCTAGGGAAGACTATGCGAGGTTCATCTTGCCTTGATGGTGCAGATTGGACAGTCGATTGCTTCTTCTTCTGGGTCGATGCCAGGACAACCAAGAGCCTTGCGCTTCTCAGCCTCATTGTAGGCAAGCACACACTTGTCAGCCAGACTCTTCATGCGCTCTCTAGAGCCTCGAGCTTCTTCACGCTTCTTGTGAAAGGCTTCTTTGAGCTCGTGCAGCATGATCTTGAAGTTTTTGACATATTGCACGTTGAGCATGGCTACATGCTTCTTGAACTGAGCCTTTTCAAAGTCAATCTTGTGCTTCAGTTCGACGATGCGCTGAGCAATAGCTAGCTCAGAAGCAATGGAGCCATTGAAGGTGACACTGAGGCCAATTGGAAGTTGCAAGTCATCAAAGCTGAGATTTGGTGTGTCAAACCACTTATCAATGAAGTTATGGATGATTGCCACGTCAAAGAGAGGCACATTATTGAAGATCTCTGCTTCTTCCTTGCTCTTGATCAGTTGCTCAAGAGCATCATCTGCAAGATCGTCATCGCTCGACAGATCAATGTGCTCTTCTCGTAGAATAGCAGCAGGAGTCAATGTCTGATCAGTACTCTTGATGATTTTCTGTTTCTTCTCCGTCTTCTTGGAGATGCGTGATAGATCTTCAGACTGCACACTGTCTTCAGGAGGTGCAGTGGCCAGTGGCTTCGCACGTGAAGCTTTTGGAGGAACAGCTGATGTTGAAGCCTTAATTTTCTTTGGCTTCTGCGGCCTTGGAGGAGGAGCTGGGGCTTCATCAGTATCAGCATCATTATCAGAATGATCCACTTTGGCACCTTGTACCAAGATGTATGAGATGAGGCCATCAAGGTTTGAAAAGGGGCTGATTTCATTTTGTTCTGCCTCACGTGAGCTGTCATCACGGGGAGCAGAGGGACCAGGGTTGAACTCTAATCCCCTTGACTTCTTGTTCTCCTTTGCCGATGCCTTTGCATACTGGAAGTTGCGCATGAAGAGATTATTGTCACGACACCAGAGCAATGATGATGGATCGGCATTTTCAGGCTGTGGTCCACGGACCATACAAGGATAGAATTCTTGTGCAATAGCTTCAGCTTTGTTCTTGGGGGGGAGGCCTCGATAGAGAATATCACCCCAAGGACTTTTGATAGCATTTTTCTCAGCGTACTCCTGGGTCACGAACTTGTACTTGAACCATTGTTCAGCCCAATAGTGTCGAATCCATTAGATTCGGGTCTTGTGCTGATTATAATCCTCTTCAGGATCTGTCTTGTAGATTTCTGCGAGGTCATCACGCAAATCTTTTGATGTTCCCCCTCGACGCTGTCTGCCACCCTTCCTTACTGATTTCTCTGCAGCCATGAACTTCAAACTGAATAGCTTCAATATGTTCAAAGGCTTCAAGGGCTTTCGCTTGCTGGTCAAAGAGCAACTAGCTTCAGGAGAGTTAATGTGTTGCTGTAAGAATTCTGCAAATGAATGCAGACTATGAGAACCAAGGGATTCTCCCACGGACATGTACCCGTGACAGCATTAGAGATGCGAGGGAAGGGGAAGAGGTCATATGCATTCTCAGAAGATTTTGAAGATAAATCAGTTTGAAGACATTGACCTCATGTTGCGAAGACATTCACTTATATGTTGAGAGTTGGTCCCAGATTTGTACGAATCCGTGAATAAGTACAAGTGAGGAATCTAACTATATATGAAGCTTAAGTGAATATACTAGGCAGTATGAGATGTAGATAGAATAGATCTAACGTTGTGTAGACAGAAACCAATTTTGGTATATAGGATGAATCATTGAGGATCAAAAAGATGGTAAAAATAGAGTTATATTTACCACACGAAGAACTGCTAGATGGGATGAATAGGAGACCGAGCAGTTCAATCCACCGTGCCCTAACTTGGCGACGGGGGACACCTACGACAGCGGCGGAGAGGATGATGCCCGCGGCCGGCGTGAGGACGGCATCGGAGAACTCGCGGCAGCTAAGCGCTTCGTCGCCGGCGTCGTCGAGAGCTAGCGGTGGCGCTAGGGTTTTTATGAGCTGGAGAGGTGGAAGAAGGTTTTCTTGACCACAGGGGACACGTGTTTATAAGTAGGTGTGCGGCATAGCGCAATTACGCATGTGCCCTGCCTGTTCACATCCGTGGGACACGTGGCAAGCATGCAACATACTCAGAGTTGTCCCACGTTCCCACGCCCACCATGTTTGTCGGATGGTTTTTCCGGCTTCTCCAGATTTCAACAATAAAGATGAATCATTTAAAAGGACTTGATGTTTGTCTCTGTGTTTTCTGCTGACAATGATGCAGAGAAGACATTTGACAGTTTCAATAGAATGCATATGATTTGGATAGATAGAGTTTGAGATAGAAAGAATAGACAGATTAGGGTCCAATCACATTCACTTAGTTCAAAAGATTCAACGATGAAGACATAGCTATAAGTGAATGTTGTAGAGGACAGAATACTAGTATATATATATGAGAAAGCAATCAAATCAATATAGTGAAGTAAATCATGAAGATTAGTTGAAATTTTGAAGATAAATCAATATGCGAAGATATTCAACAATAACGCCATGAGTGAAACACTTCAAACCAAGAAATTTGGTGGTGGCGTTACCCACCGTATAGGAAGTATTAGACCCAGACATGGCGCACAATTATCGTGGCGGTCCGAAGTCAAATTCCACATTAATGTATTCACACTCAGAATGTAAGTCTTCATTGATTGAAGATATACTTTACTTCGTGTGTTGCACATCTAAGTCATCAACATGCATAAGTGTTAGGATGTGTGCCTGATCACAGGACATTTGAGGATTCCAAGATATTTAGCTCACACCGTAACTTGCAAAACCTTTTCTCATCCAAGGGCTTTGTGAAGATATCTGCCAGTTGCTCTTCAGTGTTGACGTGAATGATGTCAATATCTTTCTTAATGACATGATCTCTGAGAAAGTGATGACGAATTTGAATGTGCTTTGTCTTCGAGTGTTGAACTGGATTGTTGGCAATCTTGATGGCGCTTTCATTGTCGCAGAAGAGAGGTACTTGTTTCAGATTGACGCCATAGTCCTTGAGAGTTTGCTTCATCCACAGAAGCTGAGCACAACAAGATCCAGCAGCAATGTATTCAGATTCAGCAGTTGAGAGTGATACACAGTTTTGCTTCTTTGAAGACCAACAGACAAGTGATCATCCCAGAAAGTGACATGTGCCTGATGTAGACTTGCGATCCACCTTGTCACCAGCATAATCAGCATCCGAGAATCCAACCAGATAAAATTCTGAGCCCTTTGGATACCATAATCCGAGTGTTGGAGTGTAAGCCAAATATCGAAGAATTCGCTTCACAGCTAAGTGATGTGATTCCTTTGGTGCCGCTTGGAATCGAGCACACATGCAAACACTAAGCATAATATCTGGCCTAGATGCACATAGGTAAAGTAAAGAACCAATCATGGAGTGATATACCTTTTGATCGAACTCTTTACCATTGTCGTCGGGACCAAGGTGGTGTTTGGCTGGCATTGGCGTCGTGTAACCTTTGCAATCTTGCATTCCAAACTTCTTCAGACAGTCTTTGAGATATTTTTCTTGAGATATGAAGATGCCATTCCTTTGCTAACGAATTTGAAGACCAGGGAAAAACTTCAGCTCACCCATCATGGACATCTGATATTGCTCTTGCATCATATATCCAAACTCATCACTATACTTCTTATTGGTGCAGCCGAACGTAATGTCATCCACATATATTTGGCACACAAACAGTTCACCATCATATGTCTTCGTAAAGAGTGTAGGATCGAGGGATCCAGGTTTGAAACCTTTGCTCTTCAGGAAGTCTTTGATCGTATCATACCAAGCTCGAGGAGCCTGATTGAGGCCATACAATGCTTTGTTCAGTTTGTACACCATATCAGGATGTTTTGGATCTTCAAAGCCAGGTGGTTGAGCAACGTACACTTCTTCTTCAATCTTGCCGTTGAGGAACACACTCTTCACATCCATTTGATATAGCAAGATGTTGTGGTGATTAGCATAGGCTAGCAGTATGCGAATAGCTTCAAGCCTTGCTACAGGAGCAAATGTTTCATCGAAGTCAATTCCTTCAACTTGAGTATATCCTTGAGCCACAAGACGTGCTTTGTTTCTGACGACTTGGCCATGCTCATCTTGCTTGTTTCGATATATCCATTTAGTGCCAATAATGTTATGTTTGCGAGGGTCAGGGCGCTTGACAAGTTCCCAAACATTATTCAGCTTGAACTGTTGAAGTTCTTCTTGCATGGCTTGAATCCATTCAGGTTCCATAAAGGCTTCAGCAACTTTCTTGGGTTCTGATATTGACACAAATGAAAAATGCCCACAGAAATTTGCTAACTGTGTTGCCCTTGAGCGAGTAAGTGGACCAGGTGCATTGATGATATCAATTATCTTCTCAATTTGTACCTCATTTGCAACACGAGGATGAACTGGACGAAGCCCTTGCTCATGCTGATCATTGTCATCATTGGGAGGATTGTCTTCGGTCTGAGCATTGTCTTCAGGTTGGTTTGGTGCAGAAATGATAAGTTCCTCTTCAGGCTGTGCTTCAGAGGGCATGATTTCAGCAGTTCCCATCAGCTTGATAGATTCGCTGGGAGGAGCTTCATCTAGTGTGCTTGGCAGGAGCTCTCGTTGTGAACCATTGGTTTCATCAAATCGCACGTCCACAGTTTCAATGATTTTATAGTGATAGAGGTTGAATACTCTGTAAGAGTGCGAGTCCTTTCCATAACCGAGCATGAAGCCTTCGTGAGCTTTGGGTTCAAATTTTGACTTGTGATGGGGATCCTTGACCTAGCACCTAGCACCAAATACTATGAAGTAACTGACATTTTGCTTCTTGCCAGTAAGGAGATCATAGGATGTTTTGTTCAGAAGCTTATGGATGTAGATACGGTTGATGATGTGACAAGCTGTGTCAATAGCTTCAGGACAGAACATTCTTGGTGTCTTGTACTCGTCGAGCATTGTTTGAGCCATCTCAATGAGGGTTTTGTTCTTGCGCTCTACAATGCCATTTTGCTGAGGTGTGTATGGAGCAGAAAACTCATGAGTGATTCCCATTGTATCCAGATAAAGATCAAGCCCGGTGTTCTTGAATTCAGTGTCGTTATCACTTCTGATATGCTTGATCTTGACGCCATAATTGTTCATGGCTCGATTGGCGAATCGTCTGAAGACATCTTGCACTTCAGTCTTGTAGAGAATTATGTGCACCCATGTATATCTTGAGTAGTCATCAACAATGACGAAGCCATAGAGACACGCTGTTGTTGTGAGGGTAGAGTAGTGAGTAGGGCCAAATAAGTCCATGTGCAGCAGCTCGAAGGGTTGAGATGTCGTCATGATTGTCTTCGAGGGGTGCTTCGCCCTAGTCATCTTTCCAGCTTCACAGGCACCACACAAATGATCTGTCTTGAACTTGACACCTTCGATGCCTATGACATGCTTCTTCTTGACGAATGTGTGTAAGTTCCTCATGCTAGCATGCCCCAGCCTCCGATGCCAGAGCCAGCATTCTGAAGCTTTTGCAAGAAGACATACGGCAAGCTGTGGACCTGCTGAGAAATCTACCATGTATAGATCATCTTTCCTATACCCTTTAAAGACTAGAGACTTGTCAGATTCCATTAGTACAAGGCAACATATTTTCCGAATATCACAATCATGTTTAAGTCACAAAGCATTAAGACAGACATTAAGTGGAACCCAAGGGATTCAACAAGCATCACTTTATCCATGTGTTGATCCTTTGAGATTGCAACTCTACCTAGACCCAATACCTTGCTTTTATCAGTGTCAGCAAATGTGATTTGACTCTTGTCGGATGGACGTAAGGTTGAGTCCATGAGAAGACTTCGATCACCAGTCATATGATTAGTACATCCGCTGTACATAATCCATTTTGAAGCATGAGGTGTCATACCCTACAGTGCAGTTAGGAGGATAGGCTTCACAAGCTATGTTGTGAAGCATAAGCATTTGTCGCACACTAGGATTATCACAGCTTAGATCAAAGTTAGAACACACAGTATGACAGGTAAGCAATTTATATGTGGAATACATGGTAAGTCATTTTATCATGCGTCCCTTATAGTGGTTTAGGTCCCCAGCAATAGCATCGGACGCCTTTGATTGCTGGCTGGAGACCATATTCTGCAAAAGAGAGTTAATTCTTCTTCACCACCCACATCTTCAGGGGTGGCTTAGAAGCAATGAGTCTAAGTGCAACATCTGAGAATTTCGGCTTTGGAGCCCTAGCAAATAGCCTTGCAGGAGATGAATGATACTCATATGAATAAGCAGAAAAGTTCTTAGTTCTATGAACATAGCGATTTGAAGACACACGCTCATATTCATAAGTTTGAGTACGATTTCCCTACAAAACATTAGCGTTAGGGTGACTCAGGTGAGTCCTGTATCCGTATGAAGCCGTTGGACCATATGATGCCTTTGGTCTGGGGTTTGTCTTCTTCCCTGGTGGTGTCATGATGACATTCACTGGAAGATTCTCAAGACAACTTTTGGGAACCCAGATCTTCTTCATAGGTGGTCCATTCCTGCAGTTAGTACCAATATACCTGGCAAACACTTCACCATTCTGATTTTTGAATAGTTTATAGTTTGCATCAAGGATTCAGCAATGATAATAGGATTAGCACAGGTAAAGCCAGATAAGGTGGATGGATCCACTGAAGGTTCCTTTGCAGCAACCCATGTGGTTTTGGGATACTGCTCAGGCTTCCAGTAGGAACCATCAACATTCATTTTCCTCTTGAACCCAACACCGTCTTTCCTAGGGTTTCGGTTCAGAATCTTCTTTTTGAGGACATCGCAAAGTGTCTGATGTCCTTTCAGACTTTTATACATCCCTGTTTCAAGCAATGTCTTCAACCTAGCATTTTCATCAGCAATAGTAGTGGTATCCTCAGCAGAGGGGTTAGTTACCACATCAGTAGTTGAAGACAAAGCAACAGTAGCAGCAGTGGAATATTCAGCAACAGAGGTAGCATTATCACGCTCAATGCATTTTAGACATGGTGGTTCAAAACCATCCTGTGTAACGCTGATTTGTTGAGCAAGTAATGCATCGCGCTCCTTCAGAAGATCTCCATAATCCACTCTTATCTTTTCAAGATCTTGCTTTCTTTGAAGACATTCAGAAGAAAGCTTCTCATGATCAGACAGGAGAGCATTATGTTGATCTTGAAGGGCGTCAAACTTGGAATGAAGTCTTTGAAGAATCTCAGCCAATGCGTTTGACTGATCCATTTCTTCGCCCAACATATCATCGCTCTTACTAAGCATGTTTTGAACCTTTTCCAAAGCTCTTTGTTGTTTAGTGGCAAGGGAAGCAAGTTTGACATAGCTGGGCCCAAATTCATCACCTGATTCATCATCACTAGTTTCAGAGAGGTAGCATTCAGTTACCTTAGCACCCCCTGCCATGAGGCATGGTGAAGATGAAAACTATTCAGGTGGAAAGGTCATCTCTTTAAGAGACTCCTTGTAATCATCAAGCCAAGGATCATGACGATTAAGATGACCTTCATAGACCTCAGAAAGCCGGTCCCAGATTAGCTTCACGTGATTGAGGTGCATGATGTTCCTGAACTGATTTCGGGACAGACAGGAGCAAATGGCATCCTTCGCTGTGAGGTTCAGTAGAGTGTACTTGCGAATGTCATCAGCCTCTGCCATCTTGCATAGATCAGTAAGACCAATCTCAGTGACGGTCCACAGTTTGCTATTCATAGCCATGCGTCGCTTATTCATCATGGCCTTCCACTGAGGATACTCATGACCGTCAAAGGTGGGACAAGATACGTTCCTCAATCCTGCAGTCGACATAGCTAAACTCCATGTGGTTAAACCGAATTACACAGAACAAGGGAGTACCTTGCTCTGATACCAATTGAAAGTGCTAGTTATCGACTAGAGGGGGGGTGAATAGGCGATTTTTATCAAAGTCTTCAAAACGTGGAAGTTTCGAAGACAAGCAATAGAAATGACCTAATTGATATGCAGCGGAAGATAAACTACAACAGGCAAGCCATAGTCAAGTATGAAATAATGTGAACGTACAAAGACTAATAGCGGCTAGGTAGTAAGGATCAGGATGGACGATAGTATGAAGCCAATCAACGATAGTAGTCAAGAAATGAAGTCAAACAGATAAGACAAATAGGCAATGACTTCACGAAGACAAACTCAAAGTAAAGGAGGGAAGAGATAGAACCAGTCACTTGTTGAAGACACAGGATTTGTTGGACCAGTTCCAGTTGCCGTGACAACTGTACGTCTGATTAGGGAGGCTGAGATTCAACTCAAAAAACCGCGTCTTCACCTTATTCCCCTTGAGCTAAGGACACACAGTCCTCGCCCAATCACTCTGGTAAGTCTTCAAGGTAGACTTCCGAACCTTCACAGACTTCGTTCACCGGCGATCCACAATGACTCTTGGATGCTCAGAACGCGACGCCTAACCGGCTGGAGGATACACAGTCCTCAAGTGTAATAAGTCTTCAGGTCACACAGACAGAAAGACTTCAGTGATGCCTAACACTCTTTGGCTCTGGGTGTTTGGGCTTTGTCCTCGCAAGGATTTCTCTCTCAAAGGCTTCGAGGTGGGTTGCTCTCAAAACGACAAAAGCCGTAAACTAACTCTGAGCAGCCACCAATTTATGGTGTAGGGGGTGGGCTATTTATAGCCACAAGGCAACCCGACCTGATATGTCCGAAATGACCCTGGGTCACTAAGGAACTGACACGTGTTCCAACGGTCAGATTTGAAACACACACGGCAACTTTACTTGGGCTACAAGCAAAGCTGACTCATCCAGCTCTGGATAAGATTTGCTCTCATTGTCTTCGCTCGAAGACATAGGATTTGGGTTGAGCATCACTTCAGTCACTCTGACTTTGTTCACTTGGACCCCACTTAACAGTACGGTGGTTCCTATGACTCAACAAAGAAGAAAAGGAAACAACGAAACAACTCAGTCTTCGCGCTCCATAGTCTTCACTCAATGTATTCTCATGTCATAGTCTTCAGTGTGAATATCTTCACACACCACCATTGTCTTCAATGTCTTCATACATTTTTAGGGGTCATCTCCAGTAGGTAAACCGAATCAACGAGGGACACTGCATGCGTTATCCTGCAATTCTCACAAACGCATTAGTCCCTCAACCAACTTTGTCGTCAATACTCCAAAACCAACTAGGGGTGGCACTAGATGCACTTACAGGCTTTGAGTATGGATTCTTGGCACTTTCAAAGAAAGTATTGTTTGCTCTGAAGCTGGTGACACTGAAGGATCCTGGTGATGTAGCAGCACCTGGAAGTCTTGGCGGCCTAGGCTTTGGCTTCTGAACTTGTGGTTGTTGCTCCACATGATAGTCATATTGTGGTCTGGGAGCTGTGGGAGGAACCAAAATGGGCCATCTTACCGTGACAAGCTGGCCATGATCGTAGGCCTGTTCAATTGTGTGAGGCCTTGGTGGTGGTACAGGGGCTTCAGCATTCACAGTGACTTCATGCACCACATTAGCTTCACGCTCCACATTGTATTCGGCCATGACAACGTCATTGACGTCAGTAGCAGTGTTTGTGGCAGACTCAGTGTTTTCAACCTCCGTTTGTTGCTGAACCGGAGGGTCTAGTACAATCACATTCTCATCGGGAATGACTTGGTCTATGGCAGGGGGTGTGGCAACTCTTTCTCTTTCTTCTCTTCTTTCTTCTTCTTCGGCTGATGCAGCCGGAATGTCTTCAGCAGCTTTAGCTTCAGACGCTAGAACCGTCACAGAAGGATTCTCTTCAAGGAACACTTGACGTGCCACTAAGCATCTTCTTCTGGGATGGTGGACATGGAGACTGATGGACTGAGACCTTTGCGGATCCATTGAAACACGGGCGACGCCTTTGGAGATGGAGTGGTCTCCATGTAGTTGTCATCATTAAGTACCGGATAGGTAACTTGAGATGGTGGAGTGTGGGGTGTCTCAACTTGAACTGGTGTTTCTTCTTGCGGGCGCTCAGCCCAGGCATCATCTTGAGCAATTTGCGTCAATGGACGACCAATGCTTATGTATTCACTGCATGTTGGAGTAGGTGATGATACCAACTGGTGCTCGAGCTGAGCAAGGACTTCATCATCAACAACAGTGTCTTCATGACCAATGTCTTCAGCTGCGTTGGGGTCAATAGCTGGAACTTGTTCATCTTCATGAGCATCTGTGGAAGCAGGCTGGTGGATCACGATACGTCGATCTTGATTGGTGGAAACTGGAAGAGCGACAAAGATGGGTTCAACAATGAGAGGCTGAGAGGCCGCAACATGCTCTTTCTTTGAAGACTTAGTTCCCTTAGTCTTCAACTTTTTCTTGGAAGGGGCATCGTCAAATGCGTCCTTGTGTTTGCGCTTCTTGGCTTTGGCTTCAGTACCCTTGTCTTCTTCAGCTCTAAAGCTGCTGAAGTGACCTTAGGCTTCGAGCCTATCATACTGGCAGGGAAGACAATGCGAGGTTCTTCCTGCCTTGGTGCTTTAGTTTATGTCACAGCAGGCTTCTTTTGTTTGGCAGCCATCCTGGGATCGATGCCAGGGCACCCAAGAGCTTTGCACTTCTCAGCTTCATTGTGTGCTCGCATTTCTGAGCTAAGTATTTCATGCACTCTCGTGAGCCTTTAGCTTCATTGCGCTTCTTGTGGAACTCTTTCTTGAGGTCATGCAGCATCTTCTTGAAGATTTGAACATCTGCCACGCTGAGCTTGGCCATGTTCTTCTTGAAGTCAGCCTTCTCATAATCGATTTTGTTCTTGAGCTCGACAATCTTCTGAGCCAAGGCCAACTCACTAGCAATGGCTCCGTGGAATGTGACGCTGATGTCCACCGGAAGCTGAAGATCATCAATACTGATGTGCTGGTCGTCGAACCACTCATCAATAAAGTTGTTCAGAATGTCAACATCAAAGAGGGGCAGACTATTGAAGATTTCTGCCTCTTGCTTGCTCTTGATAAGCATCTCAAGAGCATCATCACCGAGATCTTCATCGCTGGACAGCTCAATGGTGTCATCCTTGTTGCACAGAATAGCAAAAGGAGTGAAGGGTTGCCCAGTGGCCTTCTTGGGCAATGGCTTCTTGGTCCTCTTGGACACGCGAGATAAATCTTCAGACTACACACTGGATTCAGGCGGTGCAGTATTCAGAGGCTTCCTGGTTGAAGCTTTTGGTGAAGCAGATGGCTTTGAAGCTTTTGCCTTCTTCTTCTTTTTCTCCTTTGGAGGTGAGGGAGCATCATCAGAATCAGCTTCTCCAGCAGATTGCTCCACAGTTTCTCTCTGGGCAGCAATGTGAGACAAAAGCCCATCAAAATTGGCGAAGGGGCCGTTTACGTTTTCATTAGATTCACGAGTCTCATCAGGTCTTAGAGCGGAGGGGCCAGGGTTGAAGTTGAGGCCAAACTCCTTTTGGTTCTTGACAGCAAAATCTTTTGCAAATTGATAGTTGCGCTTGAAAAGATTGTCTTCACGACACCATAAAAGAGAAGATGGGTCGGCATTCTCAGGTTGTGGTCCTTTGGCCATACAAGGATAGAATTTTTGCTCAATGGCTTCAGCCTTACTCTTTGGCACCAAGCCGCGGTACATACAGTCACCCCATGGGCGCTTGATGGCATTCTTTTCAGCATATTTAGGTGTTATAAACATGTATTTGAACCATTGCTCAGCCCAATATCTTTGTATCCACTGAATTCGGTTCTTGCGCTATGTGTAACTTTCCTCTGGATCTGACTTGTACAGTTCATACAGATCAGGAGGCAAATCAAGTGCAGTGTCGCCACGGTTTTGTCTGCCGCCTTTCCTTGCAGATTTCTCTAAAGCCATAACGTTCAGACTGATTGGCTTCAACACAGTGAAAGGCTTCGGTCTGGTGGTCAAACAAGAACTGGCTTCAGGAGATTCGATGTGACGATGTAAGTATTCTGCAAATGAATGTAGACTATGAGAACCAAGGCATTCTCCCACGCACATGTACCCGTGACAGCATTAGAGATGTGGAGGAAAGGGAAGAGGTCATATGCATTCTCAGAAGATTTTGAAGATTAATTAGTTTAGAAGACATTGACCTCATAGTGCGAAGACATTCACTTATTTGAAGAGAGTTGGTTACAGATTTGTACGAATCCATGAATAAGTACAAGTGAGGAATCTAACTAGTTATGAAGCATAAGTAAATATACTTGGCATAATATGAGATGCAGGTGAAGATATATATCCAGATTCGGATGTGAAGAAACCACTTTTGGTTGAAATGGATGGATTTGACGGATCAAAAAGGCAGTAAAAAGTAAGATTTAATTACTGAAGACGAACTGCTAGACGAGGTTGGAAGAGAGGCCGAGCAGTTCAATCTCCCGCGCCCTAACTTGGCGGCAGAAGACACCTATGGCGGCGGCGAGAGGACGAGGTCCGCGGCCGTCATGAGGACAACGTCGAAGAAGTCACGACAGCTAAGCATTTCATCTCCGGCATCGACGCGAGCTAGCGGAGGCGCTAGGGTTTGAGCGAGGTGGCGAGGTGGAAGAACAGATATTGACCGTGCAGGGTGAGTATTTATGGGAAGGAGGAGGGTGGTGCAGCGCAATTACGCAGGTGCCCCTGGTGGTTCACATCTGAGGGACACGTGGCATGCATGCAACTCATTGAGAGTTGTTCCATGTTCCCACGCACGCCTGGATTGTCGGGTGGTCGTTCCGGCTTCTTCGGTATTCATGCAATAAGGATACAACATTAAAAGCAGATTTAAATGTGTGTCACTTTGTCTTCTGTTGACAAGGACTCAGAGAAGACAATTGACAGGTTTTAATAGAATGCATATGATTTGGATAGATAGAATTTGAGGTAGAAGCACATAATAGGTTAGGGTCCGATCACATTCACTTAGATCAATAAAGATTCGAGAATGAAGACATAGCTATAAGTGAATGTTGTAGAGGACATAACACAAACAAATATATATATATATATATATATAGAGAGAGAGAGAGAGAGAGAGGCCAAAACAACATTGTGAAGATAAACTTGAAGTCAAATCAATGTTGAAGACAAACAAAATGCAAAGACTATGCAACCATGACGCCACGAGAAACACTTCAATAAGAATTTAGTGGTGGCGTTACCCACCGTATAGGAAGTATTAGACCCAGACACGGCGCACAATTATCGTGGCGCTCCGAAGTCAAATTCCACGTTAATATATTCACACTCAGAGGGTAAGTCTTCATTGATTGAAGATATATGTTACTTCGTGTGTTGCACATCTAAGTCATGAACATGCATAAGCGTTAGGATGTGTGTCCAATTACAGGACATTTGAGGATTCTAAGATATTTAGCTCACACCGCAACTTGCAAAACCTTTTCTCATCCAAGGGCTTTGTGAAGATATCTGCCAATTGCTCTTCATTGTTGACGTGAATGGTATCAATATCTTCCTTCATGACATGATCTCTGAGAAAGTGATGATGGATCTGAATGTGCTTTGTCTTCGAGTGCTGAACTGGGTTGTTGGCAATCTTGATGGCCCTTTCATTGTCGCAGTATAGTGGCACATGCTTCAGATGGATACCATAGTCCTTGAGAGTTTGTTTCATCCATAGAAGCTAAGCGCAGTAAGATCCAGCACTAATGTATTCAGATTTAGCAGTGGAGAGAGACACATAGTCCTGCTTCTTTGAAGACCAACAGACAAGATATCGTCCTAAAAAGTGACATGTGCCTGATGTGGACTTGCGATCAACCTTGTCACCAGCATAATCAGCATCTGAGAATCCAACTAGATCAAACTCTGAGCCCTTTTGATACCATAATCCTAGTGTTGGGGTGTAAGCTAAATATCGAAGAATTCGCTTCACGGCTAAGTGATGCGATTCCTTTTGTGCCGCTTGAAATCGGGCACACATGCAAACTCTAAGCATTATATCTGGCCTAGATGCACATAAGTAAAGTAAAAAAACAATCATGGAGCGGTATACCTTTTGATCGAACTCTTTACCATTGTCGTCAGGGCCCAGATGACTTTTGGTTGGCATTGGCGTCATGTATCCTTTGCAGTCTTGCATTCCAAACTTCTTCAAGCAATCTTTGAGATATTTTTTCTTGTGATACAAAGATGTCGTTGCTCTGCTGATGGATTTGAAGACCGGGGAAAAATTTCAGCTCACCCATCATGGACATCTGATATTGCTCTTGCATCATATGCCCAAACTCATCACTATATCTCTTGTCAGTGCAGCCGAAGATAATGTCATCCACAAAGATTTGGCACATAAACAGTTCACCGTCATATGTCTTCGTGAAGAGTGTAGGATCTAGAGAACCAGGTTTGAAGACTTTGCTCTTCAGGAAGTCTTTGAGTGTGTCATACCAAGCGCGAGGAGCTTGTTTGAGGCCATACAATGCCTTGTTGAGCTTGTATACCATATCAAGATGTTTTGGACCTTCAAAGCCAGGTGGTTGTGCAACATACACTTCTTATTCAATCTTGGCATTGAGAAAGGCACTCTTCACATCCATTTGGTACAAAAGAATGTTGTGATGGTTGGCATAGGCTAGCAGTATGCGAATGGCTTCAATCCTTGCCACGGGAGCGAATGTTTCATCGAAGTCAATCCCTTCAACTTGAGTGTAGCCTTGAGCAACTAGACGAGCCTTGTTTCTGACAACTTGACCATGCTCATCTTGTTTGTTGCGATAGATCCATTTGGTGCCTATGATATTGTGCTTGCGAGGATCAGGACGCTTGACCAATTCCCATACATTGTTCAGCTCGAACTAATGAAGCTCTTCTTGCATAGCTTGAATCCATTCAGGTTCCATGAAGGCTTCAACAACTTTCTTGGATTTAGATATAAGACAAATGCAAAGGGCCCACAGAAATTTGCTAGCTGCATTGCTCTAGAACGAGTGAGTGGACCAGGTGCATTGATGCTATCAATTATCTTCTCAATCTGTACTTCATTTGCAACTCGGGGATGTACTGGGCGAAGATTTTGCCCTTGCAGATCATTGTCTTCAGCTTCAGCATTGACTTCAGGCTGAGCATTGTCTTCAGGTTGATTTGGTGCAATGATGATTTCTTCTTCAGCCTGAGCTTCTGAAGGTATGATTTCTCCAGTACCCATAAGCTTGAAAGATTCACTAGGAGGGACTTCATCTAGCACATTTGGCAGGTGCTCTCTTTGCGAGCCGTTAGTCTCATCAAACTGCACATCGACAATTTCAACCACTTTATAGTGAAAGAGGTTGAAGACTCTGTAGGAGTCTTTCCGTATCCAAGCATAAAACCTTCATGTGCTTTCGGTGCAAATTTTGAAGTGTGATGTGGATCCTTGATCCAGCATCTAGCACCAAATACTTTGAAGTAACTGACTTTTGTCTTCTTACTAGTTATTAGCTCATATGATGTCTTCTTTAGAAGCTTGTGAAGATAAACATGGTTGATGACATGGCATGCAGTATCAATGGCTTCAAGCTAGAACTTCCTTGGAGTCCTGTACTCATGAAGCATCGTTCGAGCCATCTCAATGAGGGTTATGTTCTTGTTCTCCATGATGCCATTCTGTTGAGGTGTGTAAGGAGTTGAGAACTCATGAGTGATGCCTAGTGTATCAAGAGAAGTGTCAAGGCCGTTGTTCTTGAATTCTGTGCCATTGTCACTTCTGATGTGCTTGATCTTGATACTGTAGTTCGTCATGGCACGATTGGCGAATCGTCTGAAGACATCCTGCACTTCATTCTTTGTAGAGTATTATATGCACCCATGTATATCTTGAGTAATCATCAAGAATGACGAAGCCATAGAGACAAGCAGCGGTAGTAAGAGTAGAGTAGTGCATAGGGCCGAATAAGTCCATGTGAAGCAGCTCGAAGGGTCGTGATGTCATCATGATTGTCTTCGAGGGATGCTTGGCCCTAGTCATCTTCCCAGCTTCACAAGCACCACACAGATGATCCTTCTTGAACTTGACGCCCTCGATGCCCACGACATGCTTCTTCTTCGCGAGAGTGTACAAGTTCCTCGTGCCAGCATGTCCTAGCCTCCGATGCCAGAGCTAGCACTCTGAAGCTTTTGCTAGAAGACATATGGCCAACTGTGGTCCTGCTGAGAAATCTACCATGTATAGATCATCTTTTTGATACCCTTCAAAGACTAGAGACTTGTTAGATTCCATAAGCACAAGGCAACGGTATTTTCTAAATATCACAATCATGTTTAGATCACAAAGCATTGAGACAAACATTAAGTTGAAACCAAGGGATTCAACAAGCATCACTTTATCCATGTGCTGATCCTTTGAGATTGCAACTCTACCCAGACCCAATACCTTGCTTTTACCAGTGTCAGCAAATGTGATGTGGCTTTTGTCAGACAAGCGAAGGGTTGAATCCATCAGAAGACTTCGATAACTAGTCATGTGGTTAGTGCATCCACTATCCATAATCCATTCTGAAGCCTTTGGTGCCATATCCTATAGTACAGTTTGGGGGATAGGCTTCACCAAGGGTATTGTGAAGCAGAAACATTTGGCAAACAAGCGGAATATGGAAGTTTAGATCTTGGTTAGAATAAATAGGATGATTGTCAAGGAATCCCAGGACGAAGTACATAGTAAGACCATTCGGGCATTCTATCTTGCATCCCACAAGATGTTTAAGGTCCCCAACATAAGCATCAGACGCCTTTGATTTCCGGCTGGACACCTTTCCCTGGAAAAGAGAGTTAAGTTTTCTTAACCACCCACATCTTCAGGGGTGGCTTAGAAGCAATGAGTCTAAGTGCAGCATCTAAGAACTTCAGCTTTGGAGCCCTAGCAAATAGCCTTGCGGGAGGTGAATAATACTCATAAGAATAAGCAGAAAAGTTCTTGGTCTTATGAACATAGCGGTTTGACGAAACACGCTCATATTCACATGTGTGAGTATGGTTTCCCTGCAAAACATTGGCGTTAGGGTGACTCTGGTGAGTCCTCTGTCTGTATGAAGCCTTTAGACCATATGAAGCATTTCTTCTGGGATTTGTCTTCTTCCTAGGTGGTGTCATGATGACATTCACGGGAAGATATTCAAGACAACTTTTGGGTACCCAGATCTTCTTAAGAGGTGGTCCATTCCTGCAGTTAGTACCGATATACCTGGCAAACACTTCACCATTCTGATTCTTAAACAGTTTATAGTTTGCATCAAAGGATTCATCCATGATAATCGGATTAGCACAAGAGAAGCCAGATAAGGTAGATGGATCCACTGAAGGTCCCTTTGCAGCAACCCAAGTGGTTTTGGGGTACTGCTCAGGCATCCAGTAAGAACCATCAACATTCATTTTCCTCTTGAACCCTGAAAGAGCTAGTTATCGACTAGAGGAGGGTGAATAGGCGATTTTTAGGAAAGTCTTCAAAACATAGGAGTTTCAAAGACAAACAATAGAAATGACACTATTCGAATGTAGCGGAAGGTAGACTACACTAGGCAGGCCATAGTCAAGTATTCAATTAAGTGAAAGCACGAAGACTATCAGCAACTCGGTAGTAAGGATCAGGATGGAAGATAGTATGAAGCCAATCAGATCAAGTAGTCACTCAGTGAAGTCAAACAGATAATTCAAGCAGGCAATGACTTCACGAAGACAAACTGTAAGTAAAGAGAAGTGAGAGACAGAACCAGTAGCTTGCAAGAGACAGAGATTTGTTCGACTAGTTCCAGTTGCTGTGACAACTGTACGTCTGGTTAGGGAGGCTGAGATTAAACTCAGAAGACCGCGTCTTCACCTTATTCCCCTTGAGCTAAGGACACCCAGTCCCCGCCCAATCACATTGGTAAGTCTTCAAGGTAGACTTCCAAACCTTCACAGACTTTGTTCACCGGCAATCCACAATGACTCTTGGATGCTCAGAACATGATGCCTAACCGGCTGGAGGATTCACGGTCCTCAAGTGTAACAATTCTTCAGATCACTCGGACAGAAAGACTTCAGTGATGCCAAACACTCTTGGGCTCTGGTTGGTTTGGGCTTTGTCCTCGCAAGGATTCTCTCTCAAAAGCTTCGGAGGTGGGTTGCTCTCAAACGACAAAAGCCATGCACTAACTCTGAGCAACCACCAATTTATGGTGTAGGGGGTGGGCTATTTATAACCACTGGGCAACCCGACCTGATTTGTCCGGAATGACCCTAGGTCACTAAGGAACTAACACGTGTCCCAACGGTCAGATTTCAAACACACGTGATAGCTTGACTTGGGCTACAAGTAAAGCTGACTCATCCGACTCTGGATAAGATTTGCTCTCGTTGTCTTCGCTCGAAAACATAGGATTTGGTTGAACATCACTTCAGTCACTCTGACTTTGTTCACTTGGACCCCACTAAACAGTGTGGTGGTTCCTATGACTCAACAAAGAAGAAAAGGAAACAACAAAACAACTAAGTCTTCGCGCTCCATTGTCTTCATACGATGTATCCTCATGTCATAGTATTCAATGTTAGCTTCACAGACCACCATTGTCTTCAATGTCTTCACACATTTTTAGGGGTCATCTCTGGTAGGTAAACCGAATCAATGAGGGACTACTACCTGTGTTATCCTACAATTCTCACAAACACTTTTGTCGTCAATACTCCAAAACCAACTAGGGGTGGCACTAGATGCACTTACAATCCCCCCTTTTTGGTGATTGATGACAAACTGGTTGAAGTTTTCAACAGGGATAAAAGTATGTGAAATTGTAAACGATTAAGATATTGTCTTCATTGGTGGCCAAAAGGCTCCCCCTGAAGTTGTGTATATAGATTTTTTGCGTTGGAATGCAAATGCACATGGCAGGTTGTACTTGTGGAGATCCTCTTTACCATATGAAGACAATACATCATGCATGAACAGATATACAAGAATAATGACATGCATAATGACAAATGGACGTCTGTGGAATGGCTTCATGCGGGATTTATCATCGCATCACATAATAACAAAAAAATTAGCATACGGCCATCAAGTTTAAGTGTTACAACTCAAAGAACCAAATGTATCAAAAGCAAGAGTTGTAAACACTTGGCAAAAATATAGCAACCACCCATATGGACCCGCTTAAAGACTATCAACATATGCTTCTCCCCCTTTTGTCAGTAAGGACCAAAAAGGTTTGAAGACATAGTATCTACTCATTCCCATGAGGAGTAGGTGAGGCAGTAGGGTCGTTGAGGGAGTCCCGGATTAGGGGGTGTTCGGATAGCCAGACTATAACCTTTGGCCGGACTCCTGGACTATGAAGATACAAGATTGAAGACTTCGTCCCGTGTCCGGATGGGACTTTCCTTGGCGTGGAAGGCAAGATTGGCGATACGGATGTGTAGATCTCCTCTGATTGTAACTGACTCTGTGTAACCCTAGCCCTCTCCGGTGTCTATATAAACCGGAGGGTTTTAGTCCATAGGACGAACAACAATCATACCATGGGCTAGCTTCTAGGGTTTAGCCTCTCTGATCTCGTGGTAGATCTACTCTTGTACTACCCATATCATCAATATTAATCAAGTAGGAGTAGGTTTTACCTCCATCGAGAGGGCCCGAACCTGGGTAAAAACATCGTGTCCCTTGTCTCTTGTTACCATCCGCCTAGATGCACAGTTCGGGACCCCCTACCCGAGATCCGCCGGTTTTGACACTAACATTGGTGCTTTCATTGAGAGTTCCATTGTGTCGACGCCATCAGGAAGGATGACTCATCTCGTCTTTAAAGACGGCGTTGTTGCTAAAGGAGCTTTGGCTATCGGCCAAAATCTCCGGCTAGGCAGTTTTCTTATGACTGCCTCTTCGGCCGCCGCGCCGACGATGACTTCTCGGGTCATCGAAAGCAATCTCCACATCAACTCGGACCTCGCCGAGCAGTTAGATCCGATGGAGCTCTCTTCCTTAAACGAGATCTTGGATCGCATCACCGCCCTGGGAGTCGCTACAGACTATGATCAGATTGGGCCTAAACCCGATTCGAGAGAGATTAACTCTCCCCAGGTCACCCACCACGTCGCAGTGGTGGAGGAACAATGCGGCAAGCCTTCATCTATCTTAAGGACTAGTTATTTCCGGATTCCCGATCCCTCCAAGCCGGATACCCGCAGAGGGGAGGACGTCACTCAAGCCCTGAACCTAAAGTCAGGCAGCGGGCTAGATTCATTGGATAACATCCAAGAACCCAAGCTTCCTTGTTCGGAAACTCCTTGGCCCCTGAGTCTCAGATTGGGCGAGGTTCCAGATTTAATTCCGCCCGCCCACCTAGATAAGGGATCTATCCCAAATTCGGCAAGGGCCCGCAGAAATAGTACACCATTATTGGGCCAGATTCCTCCTGGTTATGAACAGGATAGAGGACTGCCGCGAGGAGGATGCAATTTCCTTCTTCTGCAATAATTGCACGGACAATGGAATCCTCAACGCCATAAGTCACCATGAAATTACATGCTTCGCCGACTTGGCATCCATAGTATAAAAGTACTGTGCGATGGAAAGCGCCTGGAAAACCGAAATAAAATTTTGGGACAATCCGGCCCTGAGTACAACCCTAGTCCGAAATAAAAGGGTGCATTATCGCCAGGCACCTGGGTTAAACACCAAAAAGCAAAAAAACCCTATAGAGCATGGAACCGTACTGGAGGGATGGCTCAATGGACCCTGTAAAATTCATAGTACAGAGGACGCCACACCAACTCATAGCCTTAGAGCATGTTGGATACTCCGGCAGGTGGCCAGAAGTGGCGAGGAGCTTCTAACTCCAGAATTCATAGAGCACCAGCCCAGGGATACCAGTACGGTATTAACAGTCTTCGAAACTTTCGCATCAAATAATATGCGGAAACTAACACTCCGTAGCCTTGCCGAAGTCTACCAAGTAGCAACAATAAACCCATGGAGTGACATGGCTATTACCTTTAATGCCAGTGATGAACCTAAATTCTGAAAAGCCCGAGCACCAGCCGCATTGGTCCTCAGTCCAATAGTGGATGGATTTCGCCTTACCAAGCTACTCATGGACGGTGGCAGCGGATTGAACCTCATTTATGAGGAAACCCTTGGAAAAATGGAAATAGACTGGAGCCACATTGAGCGAAGCAACACAACCTTTAGAGGACTAATCCCCAGTCGGGAAGCGTGTTGTACAGGAAAAATCACACTGGATGTGGTGTTCGGCATGCCGGATAATTACAAGTCCGAGGAGGTCACGTTTCAAGTGGCCCCGTTCAGCAGCGGATACCACGCTCTATTGAGAGGAATTCACAATTTTTCAAGCCATACCCCATTACGGGTACATGAAGCTCAAAATGCCCGGACCCAACGGAATCATCACTCTTGCTAGTGACTCGGACATAGCACTCCGCGCCGAAAATAAGACAGCCGCACTGGCCCTTGAGGCACTATCCGAAGCCCTAGCGGCCGAGGAACTGACTGCGCTGCGCTCCACGGTGAACAGGGACGACGTGATACTAGATAAAAGATCCAAGTCCACCTCCTTTAAACCGGCGGACGAAATAGTCAAATTCCAAGTCCATCCAATGGACCCTGCAAAATGGCCTCCATAGGGCGCAATTAAACCCTGATGTAGATGCCGCACTACGAGAATTCCTACACGAAAATTGGGACATTTTTGCCTGGCACCCTTCAGACATGCCAGGAATCCCACGCAGGCTGGCCGAGCACAGCCTAAACATCCTAAAAGGATTCAAGCCTATCAATCAGGCTCTTCGGCGTTTCTCCAAACCTAAGAGACAAGCCATGGGAGAGGATCTAGCCAAACTACTGGAGGCCGGATTCATCAGAGATATAAAACATCTGGACTGGCTAGCAAACCTGGTGATGGTACCAAAGAAGGACAAATCCTGGCACCTATGCATCGATTTCAAGGACCTCAACAAGGCTTGCCCAAAGGATCCCTTCCCCCTCCCCCGCATCGATCAAATTATCGACGCTACCGCAGGACACGATTCATTGTGTTTCCTCGACGCATACTCCGGCTACCATCAAATTAAGATGGCAGAGCCAGACCAAGCCGCAACAGCATTCATCACCCCATACGGCCCATTCTACTTCAACACAATGCCCTTCGGGCTCAAAAACGTCGGCGCAACATATTAGTGCATGATTCAGACATGTCTGGCAAACCAGATCGACAAAACAGTGGAAGCATACGTGGATGACGTGGTCATCAAAACCAAGCATGTCGAAACTCTAGTAGACGACTTGAGGCTCACATTCGATAACCTCCAAACATTTGACATCAAGCTTAACCCGGAAACATGCATTTTCGGCGTACCAGCCGAAAAGCTCTTGGGCTTCATTGTATCCGGTAGAGGAATTGAAGCAAACCCAGCCAAGATCTGAGCTCTGTCACAATTGTATATTCCAAAGGACCTCAAACAAATACAAAAATTGACTGGCTGCATGGCGGCTCTAAGCCGCTTTATCTCCCGCTTGGGAGAAAAGGCACTACCCCTTTATCGCCTCCTTCGGCGCACCGAACACTTCGAGTGGACGGATGCCGCCACGGCCAGACTCGAAGAAATAAAAGCCACATTGGCAACAAACCCGGTCCTGGCCGCGCCTAACATCGGCGAACCAATGCTATTATACATTGCAGCAACTTATCAAGTTGAAAGCGCAGTGCTCCTCGTCGAACGAGAAATGGACGGACACAAATTCCCCCTTCAAAAACCAGTTTACTACGTGTCCACTGTCCTCACTCCATGCAAGTCACAGTACCCGCATTATCAAAAGATAGCGTACACGGTGTTTATGGCATCCCGGAAGCTGCGACACTACTTTCAAGAGTGTTCGATAACAGTAGCCTCCGAAGTACCTCTTAACGATATTATAAACAACCGCGATGCGACGGGCCGGATTGCCAAATGGGACATTGAGCTCCTCCGGTTCGACATAACCTATAAGCCATGGTGAGCTATTAAATCGCAAGTTTTGGCCGACTTTGTCGCTGAATGGACTGAAGCCGAACTCCCTAAAGAGTACGACACATATTCCAACTGGATCATGCACTTCGACGGCTCCAAAATGTTAGCTAGTCTGGGGGGTGGCGTCGTTCTGACATGCCCAACAGGAGATACAGTCCAATACGTACTCCAGATAATGTACACGGACTCCAACAACGCAGCCGAATACGAGGCCCTTCTACATGGTCTCCGGATGGCAGTCTCCATGGGCATCCAATGCCTAGAGGTGCGTGGGGATTCGAACGTTGCGATATCCCAAATAAATGGAGACTTTGATGCCAAGGATCTCAAAATGGCAGCTTATCACAACGCCGTCCTAAAAATATCAGCTCAGTTCGAGGGGCTCGAATTTCACCATATAGCCCGGGAAAACAATCAGGCGGCAGACATCTTGGCACGCATCGGTGCAAAGCGCGATGCAGTCCCCCCCAACATTTTCTTGGAGAGGCTATTCAAGCCATCCGTATTATGGGAAGGGGAATCCGGAAATAATAGCCCGGACCCAAACGCACCGCCCGACACCGAACATTCTAACACAACGGGAGGCTCTGCCAACGAAGTAACATCCTCAGCCCACGTAATAATGGCAGTCATTGCCCCGTGGATAGAACCATTCCTAGCCTACCTAACTAGGCAGGAACTTCCCGAGGACCAAAACGAGGCACGCTGCATAGTGCGGCGATCTAAAGCCTATAAAGTCCATGAAGGAGAGCTTTATAAGAAAAGCACCACCAGAGTCCTTCAAAGGTGTACCTCCAAAGAGGAAGGGCGGAATCTTCTGGCTGAAATTCATGCCGGACTCGGCGGGCACCACGCTGCAGCCCGGGCCCTTGTAAGCAAGGCCTTTTGTACAGGATTTTATTGGCCGACGGCCCGGGCAGATGCTCAGGACTTAGTCCAGCGATGCGTCGGTTGCCAGCTCTTTGCTAACCAAAGCCATATGCCACCCACCACCCTCCAAACTATACCCATCACCCGGCCCTTTGCGGTCTGGGGGCTTGACATGGTTGGACCCCTTAAAGGAGGAACCCACAACCAAAAATACCTACTGGTCATGGTGGATAAATTCATCAAATGGATAGAGGCCAAGCCTGTTAAGACGGCCGAATCCGGACCGGTGATAGACTTCATATCAGGGGTCGTACACCGTTACGGCGTCCCCCACAGCATCATCACTGATAACGGCATGAACTTTACGGCCGGCGAGGTCAAACTCTGGTGCAAAAACATGGGCATCAAGATCGACTATGCTTCAGTCTATCACCCACAAACTAATGGTCAAGTCGAGCGAGCAAATGGTCTAATCATGAGCGGCTTCAAACCCAGATTAGTGCGGTACCTCAAGGAATCTAACACGCACTGGGTAGAGGAGCTCGACTCCGTACTCTAGGGGCTGCGGACCACGCCGAATCGCACCACCGGATTTCACACCATTCTTTATGGTATACGGCGCAGAGGCAGTTCTGCCCTGCGACATAATTCATGACTCACCTCGCGTGCGCGTGTACGAAGAAAGAGAAGCCGAACTCGATAGGAAGGACAGTTTGGACGCCTTAGAGGAGGAGCGTGACGTGGCAAAAGCCCGTTCCGCATTCTATCAACAGTAGGCTCGAAGATATCAAAGCAGAGAAGTACGGGCCAAAACTTACAATGTTGGCGAGTTATTTCTACGCCTGCCGGACAAGAAAAAGGACAAACTCAAGCCCAAATGGGAAGGTCCCTTCATTATTGACCAAGTCCTGACTGGTGGAGTGTACCGTCTGCGAGATGCATCGGATAACCGACTCGAGCCAAACCCATGGAACGCAGCCCGTCTCCGAAGATTCTACGCCTAGCGCCGGACTCTGTGTTTGTCTCCTTCCTCTGTCTATTTTTTACACATTAGCTGTCTTATATTTCTCTCCTTCTCCCTCCCTTTCTCTTACATCCTTTAAGGGCTCATTCGCGCCTTGTTCGCACACAATTGACGCGCTATCCGCGCTCATTATACTTGGGGGCTTCTTTAACAGAAGCTTGTTTATACGTGCCTCATGCCCAACAGATGTGTCACACTTCCGCATGTGCCTTTTATTCACCATTATATGCATCGATATGACTTAAGTTTTGGCCAAGCTAGGTTGCCTGGCTCCTGTGCTTACCCCTACGTTCCTGATTGTTCGGCTAGGCGGTAAAGGGAGCACCTCTGCGATTGTTACTGTCGGGTCAGCCGGATGTGTACCTCAGACTGGGTGAAGCCGAAAGCTAGCGTTCTTAAGGGAATATTCGGTCGGTGAACTAAAAGATGATTTATCACTCATTTATTTATCCGCCCCAGATGCTTTTCTGCTTTTTTTGCAGTCCGAACATGCACTTTAGGGCATGCCTCCCAGGGAAAGGAACCCCTAACAGAACTATTCTCCTTGGAAGATGTTTATTACTAACCATGTAATATAACATAACTAGTTGGGCACTTGTCTGTTCAAGCACTAATGACCCCTACGCCTGGTCTCCACGCATGCCCCGGTTCTTACATAACCGAGAGGGTATTTGGACACACTCCGGACTATCGGGTCCCGAGGTTGAAGCGAAAAGGTCCTCCATGACAAACGATCTACAATCCGGCTAGAAGGCATTTTACATGTCACCTTAAATTACATAGTCAATTTGACTGGGTATATTCCTCTTTAATACCATCCAACAGGCTGTCTAGTTTACAGTCCTATTGGGAATATTTGGCGGCCAACTCTACCTGGCCGTACACTAAACTCACAGGGATCTCCTTCCCATCGGGCCCTACAGGTCCGACCTCAGCCATGTGGTTTGGGTCAGCCTTCGTGTATCGCGTCTTCACCATGGCCCAGGCCTCCCTGGCGCCTTGACGGCAGGCCGATATCTTCCATAATCGGAAGCGCCACCGCGCTCCCTTCAGCTTCTCTGCAAGCTCTCCAAGGTCTTCAGGCATGGAGATGGATGCCCACAAGGCCTGGGCGACGCCTTGCATTACCTGCCGAACTCGTTCGTGCAGTTGTGAGAGCTCGGGAAGAAGGTCACCCGTAGAACCGGGCATTTCCTCTGCAGGTCGACCTGCCAGCATACCTACAGACATAACTCTGTCAATCGACTTCCTCGCTGAACTCTTTTTCGAAGTTTGTTCAAGCACTTACGAACATCCTTTAGTTCCTCGCCCAGCTGGGTGTTGGCATCTTGGAGATTATTCTTCTCTTGCCTCACCCTCGTAAGCATGCTCTTGCCGGCCTTTAACCGGCGCAAGAGTTGTTGCTTGTCCGGATCCACTCCGGTGCCATCTGCAATGTTATTGTCAGATTTCCACGCATGCCACACTTCACAACATACTTATCTTTCGAAGCATATATTACTAGAGGGGGTCTCCTTGGCCTCCCCCGCCGCGGCTAGTGCGGCCTCAAGTTGGGCTTTGCACTCTTCCAACTCCTGGGACAGTTGGGTATTCTTTTCTGTAAGATCCTACATAACAAATGATCCTTAAATCAGTTATTCTAACTGTTTCAAATCTCGGGGGCTACTGACATATATAACCATCAACTTTTCTCACCCGTATGTCTTTTACATACTGCTCTGTGGCTCTGGCTAGACCATTTTGAGTGGCACGGAGGTATGCATCTCCCGTATTGAAGGCATCCAATGCCTCTTGGGAAAAACAAGCGTCACAAAGAACTGTCCGGCGATGCCTGTGGTTCATGGCACTCTCCACCTCGGAATTGGTGGCAGACAGCCCGTCCGCATCCTCTGTCGGAGGAGTGTCCGGTGCGCGCCTCGTGTTCGCCTCCACTTCCGGACCCGGCTTTGAAGCCTGGCTGGTGGAGGCGCGATTGGCAACCTCTCCGGATATAGTCCGGCGAGTGTTCTTCTTCCTGAAGAGAGCAGAGCGTTAGTATGCCTTGAGGGAATAAAACCTGGGAATAAAATGGCGCGCCATACCGTTGCACCGGCGTCTCAATCCGGACCACACTTCTTTTCAGCCTGCTGGGCCTTGCTGCCCCTTGTTGGCTAGCCATCGCAGGCTCGGCCCTCCGCCTCAAGGACTTCCCCTTTAAAAACGCCATTGGTATATGGTGATAAAAAAATAAGCACGGATGGATCATCTTAAAAGTACTGGGACTTCAGTCTCGGTTACTTGTGAGGCTGGAAGTAGTCCGGGATAATCGACCGTAATGGCCACTAAGGTGTTGTCCTTGCTCAATTGATGAAACACCCCATCGATCAGCTCCACAGATAAGTTCGGGTCCTCTTGGGAGTCTGGGTCGAAGGACCGTTCCGGGTCCTCGGGTTGTGGAGGAGGGCTGTTTATCTCCTTTATAGCCTGGCGTAGCTCCTGTGTTGAAATTGCTAGACTGAATACTTAACTATGGGAATATGAAACGGATGGGCGAGTGAAAGTGTCCACTTACCCAGCTTGGAGGACTGTACATAGAAAATCCGCCTCGTGGGTTGACGCGGAGGAATTCCTCCTCTTCTCCCTTGTACAAAGCGGACAAGATCTTTATTAGAGCGGCAACCGATTCCGGCCCCTTACGGCCGCACCGGGTGGCGTCGTCCTCCCCGTTGAAATCCACATGGGGTGGCCTCTATACTGCAGCGGCTGCACCCCCCCCCCCCCCCCCGCATAATGCATGTGGCCATGACCTCGATCATGGTCAGTCCGGAATGAGCTAACAACCTTATCCGGCTCACCAGGTAAAGGACGTCCTTGTCATTTTCCTTCTGAGGGATCCGTGGACGCCAGCTTAGGCGCTTCGTCAAAGGAGCATTATCGAACTCAGGGAGGCTGATCCGAACAGGGTCCGGCAGGGGGACATCTTCTATATAAAACCATTCCGAAGGCCAGCCTTCGGATGCCTTCTTTGGGGTTCTGGATAGATATCCGGTCCCGGCGATGCGCCATAGTTCGGCTCCGCCCACTTGATATAACGACCCCTCCTGAGAACGGGGCACAAGGCAGAACAGCTTCTTCCACAGTGCGAAATGAGCCTCGATGCCCAAAAACAGCTCGCAAAGGGCTACGAAGCCCGCAATATGCAATATGGAGGCAGGCGTAAGGTTGTGCAACTGGAGGCCGTAGAACTCCAGGAGCCCCCGAAGAAACGGCTGAATTGGAAATCCGAGCCCTCTTATCAAACAAGGGACAAGGCATACCCGCTCTCCTTTAGAGGGATTGGGGACGCCCTCCGCCTGCTCTCCACCATTATAGGCGGCAAGCCCGGCTCGAACCGGGAACATGTAGGCTGGGGGGAGAAACCCCTTGGCTTGGAGCGCCACTAACTCACTGTGCGGGACGGAGCATTTCTCTCAATCTCCAGGCTGAGGGCTGGGAGGGCGAGAGGAGGAGCTGCGTCGACTGGCCATGATGGAATGGATCTCTGTCGAATGAGCTCCGATGAATGCTCGCGAAGGGAAGATGGTGTGATTCGGATCTAAATCCCCGTCTCTTTTATAGGCAGCTCATTTGCGTAGCTAGGGGGGTAAATGAAAAAAACACCCTAGCTTTTCGCATTCATTTGACACGTGGAAGATGGCCATCATTGGGCGTAGGAGCCAAGGAGCGCAACATTCACCAGAAGCCGGACACTATTCAACAGGTATATGGAATTTGGAGAAGAACTCGCCTTGCAATGTCGAAGACAAATCTGCGTGCCGGACTCATCGTCATTGAAGCCTGGTTCGGGGGCTACTGAGGGAGTCCCGGATTAGGGGGTGTCCGGATAGCCGGACTATAACCTTTGGCCGGACTCCTGGACTATGAATATAGAAGATTGAAGACTTTGTCTCGTGTCCGGATGGGACTTTCCTTGGCGTGGAAGGCAAGCTTGGCGATACGGATGTGTAGATCTCCTCCCATTGTAACCGACTCTGTGTAACCCTAGCCCTCTCCGGTGTCTATATAAACCAGAGGGTTTTATTCCGTAGGATGAACAACAATGATACCATAGGCTAGCTTCTAGGGTTTAGCCTCTCTGATCTTGTGGTAGATCTACTCTTGTACTACCCATACCATCAATATTAATCAAGCAGGAGTAGGGTTTTACCTCCATCGAGAGGGCCCGAACATGGGTAAAAACATCGTGTCCCTTGTCTCCTATTACCATCCGCCTAGACGCACAGTTCGGGACCCCCTACCCGAGATCCACCGGTTTTGACACCGACAGTCGTCATTGAGGTTTGGTGGTGCAGACGAACTTGGTGCAGTGTCGATACGCGCCGAAGTTGGAGGTGGTGAAGTAGCATCATCAGCGACATCAAGAACTCTGGCATTAACAGTTGCCATAGAGGAGGAGTAGTCAGAATCTTCGAGGGATGGAGTTCGACGTAAGACAACATTCCTGGGAGGAGTGGTATCGAACTTGAATCTCTCTGTGAAGCCATCGTCTTGAAGATCAGCATCAGCACTGAGCAAAGTCAGACTCTTCCATGACCGCCGACAGGTTTCATGAGTGACAAATGCATTCTTGATGGCAAGATTTTGAGTGCGACTAATATCCACCAAGAGGCTTTGCATCTGACGCTTTAGCCAGTAATGATGCTTATCGTGTTTCTGATGCAAGGCCACGAGAAGCTCTCGGTCATTGAGCACACGAGATCTCTTTCGAGGCCTTGGAGCAATAGTGTTGTCAGTGGCTTCACTACGGGCACGGCGAGTATTGCCAGCCAGTGGATAAACACAAGCAGCAGCATGAACTCCTTCAACATGTTGAGAGAAACTCTGATGATCGACATTACGAAGATATATTGCCTCCTTGGCAGGCTCGGGGTATATGGCTTCGACGGACATATCAACCTCTGGCAAGAATATGAAATGGTTGCGTGCAGAGGGTTGATAGTCAACAGCAGAGTGAAGCTTGATCAGTCGCATTACCCATGGAGCATAGAATTTTAGAACAAATATGTCTGAGCCAGATGCAGCAAATTGGCGAATGAAGAAATCCTGAGCATTGAAGTTGATGCCATTGAGAATATAGAAGACAAATGTCTTCATTGCACCTTCAAGCTTTGCTAAGGAAGAATGTCCTTTGATGGGCCATAGAGTTCGCCTAATAATGTGATAGATGGTGCGGGGAAGATACTCTAGGTCTTCAACAAAGAATTCCTTTGGATATTCAGCATCCCGCGGCAGTGGCTTCATCATACTCAGCATTTGGCTCATATTGGGCTCAGGCTTCTGGAAGATGCTTTCCAATGCATTGTGGTGAAGCTGACAACCACGTTCATATAGTTCACCTGGAGTAGACAGGCCAATAAGCTCAATAAGATCAAGAGCTTTGGCTCATGGTGTACATTGCCAGTCATCCACTCAAGGACCCATGTCTTCGGATCCCTGTTGTAGACGTGAATGTGGAGAGTTGCATAGAATTGTAGCAGAAGCTCTTCATTCCAATTCTCCTTATCAGTCACAAACTGAAGAAGGCCTACATCTCTGAAACAGTCGAGGGCTTCTTCTAAGAAAGGCAGGCCCGCAATGGCTTCGCAGTCCAAATGCATATGGGGAAATATGCGCCCTTGATTGTATAGAACACAAGAGTAATAGCTGCGCTGCTGATAACTCCAGAACCGATCAGATGATATTCTTGGCTTGGAATATGGGTTCTTGGCTCTATCAAAGAAAGTGTTGTGTGCAATGAAGCCATTTGCATTGAATGATCCTGGCACAGATGCAGTACCTGGAAACCTTGGCAGCCTTGGTTTTGGCTTCTGAACCTGAGGCATTTGCTCCACATGATAATCAAATTGAGATCCGGGAGCAGGCAGAGGAACCAGAACGGGCCATCTGATAGTAACATGCTCGCCTTGATAAAATGCTTGCTCAATGGTATGAGGCCTTGGATGCGGTACAGGAGCGGTGGCATTTGCAATGGCATCAGGCTGCACATTTGTTGCAGGTGCATCATTGGCTTCATGCACTGTGTTGACTACAGGCGCCACATTAGCTTGAGCCATGACAACGTCATTGGCGTCAGTAGTGTTATTGGTGGCTGCCTCAGGATTTTCAACCTCCACTTGAGTAGCTGGAGGGTCGGGCACAGATATGTTCTCCTTGAGAACATCTTCTTGGGTGGTAGGGGGTGTAGCAACACATTCTTCTTCTTGATGGGGTTCTTGTCTTTCATCGGCTAATGAAGCCGGTATGTCTTCAGCAGCATTGGCTTCTGACACAGGAACCGTCACAGAAGGATTTTCTTCAGAGAACACTTGACGTGCCACTGAGCTGGATTGGTGTGAATCTTCTTCTGGGATGGTTGACATGGAGACCGATGGCCTGAGGCCTTTGCGAAGCCGTTGGAACATGGGCGACGCCTTTGGTGATGGTGTGGTCTCCATGTAATTATCGTCATTCACCATTGGGCTGGTGACACGCGCTGGTGGAGTACGGGGTGTACTTGGTGAGTCTTGACTTGGAGTTGCTGGTTGGGGTCGATCAGCCCATGAGGCATCCTGAGAGATTGGTGTCAAAGGACGACCAATACTGACGACTTCGCTGTTCGTGAGAACAGGCGATGATATGGTTTGGCGCTCGATCTAAGGAAGGACTTCATCATCATTTACATTGTCTTGGGGACCAATGTCTTCAGCCGTGATGGGGTCGACTGTAAGTGCATCTAGTGCCCCTTTGTGATTTTGGTGTATTGAAGACTTATAGGTTAAGAGACCGATGCGTTTGTGAGTGTACACAGGTCTATAAGTCTATAAGGAGTTTGATATTTATAGAGAAAGTCGACCCCTAAAAATGAAGTTCTTCAACTGAAGACTTTGGATATCTGAAGACTTTCTAAAGATTTTGAAAGTGAAGAAATTGGTGTGACCTTGAAGACTTGGCAATCATTCAAAGAACATCAAGCGTGAAGACTCTGTATTTCATAGTTTCATTTTCTCTTTCTTGAGTCATAGGAAACACCGTACTGTTAAAGGGGGTTGAGGAAATACTAAGGAAAAATTTCCATGTGATGCTCAACTCAAAATCCTACACCTACCAATCCCTTCGAGTGAAGCCATTGGAAATCTCACGCAGTTCAGTCATATTCTTTAGTGACAGAGACGAAGCTCTTCTGGTCTCTGAGGAATTTGTTCTGACTGAGGAGATAGGAATTTGCAAGTGTGGATTGCCTACATAGTGAGGAACATGATAGCCCTGAGGAATTTGAGAGTCAAATATTCTGACCGTTGTTGTGCTACGCGCCAGCTGTCCCAAACTATCTAACCACCTAACGGTCATATATCAGACAAGGGCATTTTTGTCTTATCATGTCGGGATGCTCCCTAGGCTATAAATAGCTACCCCCTACAACCGCTAGTTAGTTGGCTGCTCCGAAAGAAACTGACACTTGTCAATTGAGGGCATCCCATCCTCCAAAGACTTTGAGTGAAAATCATCAAGTGAGGAAAACCCAAACCCAAACCTACAAAACCCCAAAGTGATTGAGCATCACTGAAGAGATTGATTCTGCGTGGATCCGACGCTTGTTTCCTTTGAAGACTGTGCTTCTTCCAAACGGTTAGGCGTCAAGGTCTAGAGCATCCAAGAGGAATTATGGATCGCCGAGTGACTGAGTTTGTGAAGGTCCGGAAGTCACCTGAAGACTTACCATGAGTGATTGGGCGAGGTCTGTGTGACTTTAGCTCAAGGAGAATATGGTGAGGACTGTGTGTCCGGGACTGGGTGTCCTCGAGTTTAAATACTCAGCCACTCCAACCAAATGTACAACTGAGACGGCAGTTGGAACTGGTCTACCAAATCATTGTCTTCACCGAGCTTACTGGTTCTATTTCTTCAACTCTTTCATTTCCTCATTTCTGTTGCTGTTTGCTTGTTCATATCTGTTTGAAGACTTTGACTGAAGACTTTCTCAATTTCCTTAGTTCAATTTCTTCAGTCTATCCGTCTTCATCTTGTGTTATCCTGTGCTTATGCTTTTTGTACTCTGTGCTTGTCTTCATTTCATCATGATGACTATGCGTGTGTTCTGCTATGTTTACTTTTGAGTACTTATTCTGGTACAAGTAGTTCTTCATTTAGGAATTTCCTCACTAGCAAATTCCTCAGTGAACAATTCATAAAAATCGCCTATTCACCCCCCCCCCTTTAGTTGATATAACGCACTTTCAATTGGTATCAGAGCAAGATACTCCCTTGTTCTGTGTGATTTTGGCTTAACCACCTGGAGTTTTAGTTATGTCGACCGCAGGTATGATTAAGGTCTCTGCTGGGTGTCCTACCTTCGATGGAACGGACTACCCCTACTGGAATAATAAGATGTGAATGCATCTTGAGGCAATTGATAATGATCTCTCGTCCATTGTGGAAAATGGTGTTCCCTCAGTCACACCTTCCCTGAATGCTGCTGATGTGAAGAGATTCAAGCAACTCGATTCTCAAGCGAAGAACATCATATGTGGCCATCTGAGCAAAGGACAATATGGTAGAGCGAGTGCTTTGGAAGCTACTAAGCTTATCTGGGATAGGCTCTCCAAAGTAAATGAAGGAGTCTCAACTCAACGTGACTCTCATGTTGACGTTCTTCGCAATCTCTTCAACCACTTCAAAAGACTCGACAATGAAAATGTTCAGCAAACCTTCGATCGCCTCACTGATATCTCCAATGAGCTTCAAGCTCTTGGTGCCACTGACATCACCGACAATGAGGTGGTGAAGAAATTGCTGAGATCACTCGATTCCTCATTTGACACTCTGGCACTGATGGTTCAAGAACGTGTTGATTACAAGTCACTTGATCCCGCTGATATCCTCGAGAGGCTAAATACTCATGAGTTCCAGCTTGCTGAGAAGAGAGATCTCTATGGTTCGAGCTATGGAAAACCATGTGCTCTGAAGGCCAAGGCAGTCTCTGAGTCTGAAGAAGAGGACTCTACTAGCAGCCTTGGTGATTCTGAAGAACTGAGCCAGGAACTAGCACTGCTTGTGAAGAAATTTCAGAAGTTCTCAGGATGTGGTCGCTTTGGAAAATCCTCAAGGAGCAATGATTCCTCATCCAGTGACTACAAGAAGAGGCTATGCCACAAATGCAAGACATGGTCACTACATTCAAGATTGTCCTCAGTGGGACAAGGAATTAAAGAAGAAGAAGTACAAGGATGATAGTTCTGATGATGCCAAGAAGAACAAGAAATCTTCGAAGTCTTCATCATCAAAATCCTCAAAATCTTCATATCACAAGAAGAGCAGCTCCGAGAAAGCTCGGGCATTCATTGGCAAGGAAATGGACTCTGAGGCTGAATCTGAGGATCATGAGGAAGAGGAGGCATCTGAGGAGTCTGAGTCTGGTGTAGCAAGCCTAGCTCTTGCTACCACATTCGTTAGCAAGTCTATCTTCAACTCTGAAGAAAATGGAAACACCAACAATGCTGATGAAGGCAATGATTACTACGCTCCCACCTATTGCTTCATGGCAAAGGGTGCCAAGGTAACTAAATACCCCTCCTCTGAATCTACTGAGGATGAATCTGATGAAAACCTCAAGCCCAGCTACTCTAAACTTGTTAAGATTGTTGTGAAACAACAAAAGGCTATTGAAAAGCTTCAAAACATGCTAGACAAAAGTGGTGATATGTTGGGTGAAGAAATGGATCTCACTAAAGACTTAACTGAAAATCTTCAGAGACTTCAGTCTAAGTTTGACAACCTTCAAGGTCATCATAACACTCTCTTATCTGATCATGAGAAGCTTTCTTATGAATTTCTTCAAAGGAAGCAAGATCTTGAGAAGCTAAAAGTGAGTTATGAAGATCTTCTGAAGGAGCGCGATTCATTGCTTGCTCAACAAATCAGTGCTACTCGGAAGAATTTGTTCCTCCACGTCTGAAATGCATTGAACGTGAATCTTCTAATTCATCACCTGAATGTTCAAATGCTTCCAATGTTACAAATTCTTCACCTGTCTCTGCTATCACTAATTCCTCATCTGAGGACATTGCTAGTACCACTGATGATGCAGGGTTGAAGGAATTGTACACGACAGGCATGTACAAAAGCCTCAAAGGGCATCAGATTCTGTGTGATGTGCTTAAAAAGTAGATCCTCAACAGGAACCCTAGGAAAGAGGTTATTGCCTTTGAGAGAAAACTCAATGCTGATGGAACATATTGGAAGCCTGAGCAATACCCCGAACCCTCATGGGTTGCTGCAAAGGGACCTCCAGTTGATCCATCCAAATTATCTAGCTTTACATGTGAATCTCCTCATTCTTCTCATGAGTCATTTGACTCCAACTATAAACTATTCAAAAATCAAAATGGTGAAGTATTTGCTAGATATGTTGGCACTAACTGCAGGAACGGTTCCCCTATGAAGAAAATCTGGGTCCCCAAAAGTTGTCTTAAAAGTCTTCAAGTGAATGTCCTCATGACACCACCTGTGAAGAATAGGAACCCCAGATCAAATTCTTCATATGAACCTAATTCTTCATATGGATCCAAGTCCTCATATGGACCAAATTCCTCACGTGGATCAAATTCCTCAACAGGATCAAAATCCTCACATGATCATCATCGTGCTAACCCCTCTGTTTCGTAGGTTAGAGCTAAGGGCTATGAATATGAGTATTATTCTTCAAATCATTATGTTCATAAGTCCTCGAAGAATTCTCTGCTTATTCATATGCTTACCCTAACGCCTCTCATGTGAAACAAAGCGGGCTGGCTTCTATGCCACCTTTCTCATATGGTGCTCGCAGAGTGATGAATTCTTTGCCACCCCTTCAGATGTGGGTGGTGAAGAAAAAGAACTAATCTCTTATGCAGGGTCAGGTCTCCAGACGTGCTCAAAACATCTGAACAATTTGCTGGAGACCTGAATTTTCCTGAAAGGACGCAGGCTAATCATGAAGAAATGAACTTTCATTTCTCACGTCCTCACACTGATTTATCTGTGCTATTGCTTGATGAAATTGATCTGATGATTGATGTCATATTCTTCACTGATGAATTATATGAGTTCGTAAGTTGCAAATTCATCTGCAGGATGATCAACCCAAAGCCAATGAGTGGGTCCTTGATAGTGGATGTACGAATCACATGACTGGTGACAAAAATCTACTAATGGATGCTCCCTTATCACCGTCACATCTGAAGCATATCATCTTCGCTGACAAAGGCAAAAGTCAGGTATTGGGTCTAGGTAAGGTTGTGATCTCAAAGGATCGACACATGGACAAAGTCATGCTTGTCGAGTCCTTAGGATACAACCTCATGTCTGTCTTAATGCTTTGTGATCTCGATATGGTTGTTGTCTTTGTAAAATATCGGTGTGTTGTGATCATGGAAGATGACCATTCCAAAGTCTTCGCAGGCTTTAGAGAGGAGATTTGTACATCGTTGATTTCTCTACAGGACCACAACCGGCTGTCTGCTTACTTGCAAAAGCTTCAAAAGGCTGGCTATGGCATCGACGACTTGGTCATGCTGGCATGAGGAATCTGCACATGCTTGCAAAGAAGAAGCATGTCATTGGCATTGAGAATGTCAAATTCCTCCAGGATCACTTATGCGGAGCCTATGAAGCTGGAAAGATGACAAAGGCCAAGCATCCAGTGAAGACTATCATGACCACCACTCAACCATTTGAATTGCTTCACATGGATCTCTTTGGTCCTAATCATTATTCTACAATTCTAAATGATGCAACTCAATATGGCTTTGTTATTGTTGATGATTATTCTCGTTACACATGGGTGCACATTGTCACTTACAAACATGAAGTGCGGGAAGTCTTCAAACGATTTTCCTCGAGGGCTTCAACCAACTTTGGTGTGAAGATCAAGCACATCAGAACTGACAATGGGACCGAGTTCAAGAATTCTGGTCTTGATGGCTATCTTGATGAACTTGGTATTACTCATGAGTTATCTGCTCCTTATACTCCTCAGCAGAATGGCGTCGTGGAGTGCAAGAACAGAATCCTTGCTGAAATGGCTCGCACTATGCTTGATGAAAACAAAATGCCTCGTCGTTTCTGGATTGATGCAATTGATACTGCATGTCACGTCATCAGCAGGGTATATCTTCACAAATTCTTCAAGAAAACTGCTTATGAACTCCTCACTGACAAAAAGCCCAATGTGAGTTATTTCAAAGTCTTCGTTGCTAAATGTTGGATTAGAGATCCTCATCACACTTCCAAATTCTCACCAAAAGCACATGAAGGTTTTATGCTTGGTTACGGAAAGGACTCGCACACCTAATTGTTGTTGAAACTGTAGATGTGCGGTTCGATGAAACTAATGGCTCGCAAAGAGAGCACCTACCTTCTGTAATAGATGAACCAGCACCTGAGGATTCTATCAAGTTCAAAGCTACTGAGGATGTCATTCCTACCGAAGAATCTTATGAACAATTCATTCCAGATCATGATGAACGCCGAGCTGGCGCACCTGAAGAAAATGGTGCTGAGGAAAATGTTCCCGAAGGGAATGCGGATCAAATTTCTCGAAGACAACCCGCTCATCCTCGCGTTGCAAACGAAGTGCAAATCGAGAAGATCATTGATGACATTGAACCACCAGGTCCTCTCACTCGCTCAAAATCTTCACATTTATCTAAATTTTGTGGGCACTTCGCTCTTGTCTCTATCACAGAGCCCACTAAGGTAGATGAAGCATTTCTGGAGCCTGAGTGGATTCAAGCTATGCAAGAAGAATTACATCAGTTCGAGCTCAACAATGTCTGGGAACTGGTCAATCGTCCAGATCCTTGCAAGCACAACATCATTGGCACAAAATGGATCTACCGCAACAAGCAAGATGAAAATGGCCTTGTGGTGAGGAATAAGGCACGACTTGTAGCTCAAGGCTACACACAGGTTGAAGGAATTGATTTCGATGAAACTTTTGCACCTGTTGCTGGACTTGAGGCTATTCGCATATTACTTGCTTATGCTAACCATCATAATATCACATTATATCAAATGGATGTGAAAAGTTCATTCCTCAATGGTAAGCTTGAGGAAGAAGTATATGTTGCTCAACCACCAGGTTTTGAAGATCCAAAGCATCCTGACAAAGTCTTCAGACTCAACAAGGCCATGTATGGACTCAAGCAAGCCCCTCGGGCGTGGTATGATACTTTGAAGGAATTCCTCATGAAGAAAGGCTTCAAACCCGGTTCACTCGACCCAACTCTTTTCACTAAATCTTATGATGATGAATTGTTTGTGTGCCAAATATATGTTGATGATATTATCTTTGGCTGTACTGACCAACGTTATAGTGATGAATTTTCCTATATGATGAGTGAAGAATGTCAAATGTCTATGATGGGAGAACTGAAATTCTTTTTAGGTCTTCAAATTCGTCAATAGTGCAATGGCATATTCATATCTCAGGAGAAATACCCCAAAGATGTATTGAGGAAATTCGGCATGCAAGACTGCAAAGGGGTCAAAATTCCAATGCCCACAAGTGGCCAACTGTGCACTGGTGAACATGGTATAGACTTTGATCAAAAGGTATATCGCTCCATGATTGCCTCTTTATTGTACCTATGTGCATCTAGGCCAGATATTATGCTTAGTGTTTGCATGTGTGCCCGATTTCAAGCTATACCGAAGGAATCACACCATAAGGCTGTGAAGCATATTCTTCGATATCTAGCTCACACACCAACACTTGGATTATGGTATCCCAAGGGCTCGGTTTTTGGTCTCGTTGGATATTCAGACTCTGACTATGCTGGTGATCGTGTGTACCGCAAGTCAACGTCAGGCACATGTTATTTCCTCGGACAATCTTTGGTCTGTTGGTCCTCAAAGAAACAGAACTGTGTATCACTATCTACAACTGAGGCTTGCTGCTGGTTCTTGCTGTGCTCAACTGCTATGGATGAAGCAAACTCTCAAGGACTATGGCGTCAACATGAAGAATGTGCCTCTCTACTGCGACAATGAGAGCGCTATCAAGATTGCTCACAACCCAGTTCAGCACTCGAAGACAAAGCACATTCAAATTCGTCATCATTTTCTTCGCAATCATGTGTTGAAGGGCGACATCTCCATTGAGCATGTACGGACTGAAGAACAACTAGCCGATATCTTCACAAAGCCCTTGGATGAGAAAAGATTTAGCAAGTTGAGGTGTGAGCTAAATATCCTAGAATCTTCGAATGTTCTTTGAAAAAGGACAAACATCCTAACACTTATGCTGACTTGATGACTTGGATGCGCAACACACAAAGTAACGTTTTTCTTCAATCAATGAAGACTAACCCTCTAAGTGTGAAGAAATTAATGAAGAAATTGACTCTCAGAGCCCTATGACAATTGTACGCGGTGTCTGAAGTCAGCTTTCTTATATGGTGGGTTATACCACCACCAAAAGTTGAAAATCTTCAATTTGAGTTTTTCCTCAGTTTTTCAAATTCTTCAAATTGCATTGTCTTCACTCCTTCCGTCGTTTTTCTTCATTGGTTTATATATATATATATATATATATATATATATATATATATATATATATATATATATATATATATATATATATATATATATATGAGTTTATGCCCTCTACAACATTCACTTATTGCTAATTCTTCAAGCTGATTTTTCTGCTAAGTGAATGTGATCTGACCCTTCCCCCTTTATGCTAAACTCAACCTAGTCTATTCACAAATTCTTCATGTGCGTTCTAATTGAAACTCGTTCAAAATCTTCGTTGTGTCCTTGACAGCTGAAGAAATTGTGAACGGAACTTAAACTAATCTTATCTGAATTTTTGGCTTTGCTGCTCAAATCGTTCCGCATCCCATGACAATACTTATCTATTCACACACGATCCTACACGATCACCACCTCACAGTTCGTGGGTGACACATGTCAAGCGAATGAGAAGGGACAGGGGCACATTCGTCCGAATTCTTCGGGCGTTCAGTTTTTCACTTCCACTATAAATACCCCTGCTTCTTCTTCACTTCATTTTTACTACGCTCGCTCTCACTCCCGCTCGAGCTTCCCAAACCCTAGCACCGCCGCTACTTCATCGTCGCTGGTGAGGAAGAGCTTCACTGCCTCGACCTCGTCGCCGTCGTACTCGCGTCGGTTGCAGATTTCTTCACTCTGCCATCGCCGTAGCCATCTTCCTCTGCCGACTTAGGGCGTGGAAGATTTGAACTGATGAACTTCACATCTACACTTCCCAGTTCGTCGTGTTCTTCATCAAGGGGTAAATAAAAGTTACTTTTACTGTCCTCTTTGATTCATGTGTTTTTCTTGAAAATCTTCAAAAGTGTTTATTCTTCAAATCTTCACACACTAAACACCTCAAATGTTATCTTCTCTTGATTCATTTCTCTAAGCGATGATTTTCTTCAAGATTCCTCAGTTGTGTGGATTTTCAATCTATACAACTCTATAACCTAAGATTAAGAACGCTTAGTGAAATTCTTCAAGACTCATCTGGTCAAATTCCTCAAACCTATTCTTTTTGAAAACCTTCTGAGAACGCATATGACCTCTCCAAATTCCTCGCAACTATACTCTGTTCACAGGTACTCATGTCTGCTGCTGAATCTCTAGGTTCTCATCAACTTAACTCATTTGCAGCGTTCCTCGAAGAAAAGTTGCACACCTCTTCAGAAACTTCAGTTGTTCATATTCCTTAGCTGAAGAAAATGGTTGATAAGAAGCCACAGAAGGGAGGAATGAGGCCTGAGGTCAATACTGCTTTTGAAATCCCTAAGGACATATACAAGGATTACTGCACTCCTGATGAGGACAAATTTGGCAAGGAGGATAAAAATTAGCGCAAGGTGCGCATACAAAGGATAGAGAGGAGATGGGCACAGGAATGGAGGGAGTACAAGTATGTTACTCCCAAGTACATGAAGAAATTTGCACTCAACCCTCCATGCCCAACACCTCCATTGGCACCTGGCCAATTAGCAGACCCCACCAGCCTCAAGCATGGTGAGGATTATCCTGATGAATGGGCAAGGCGCCAGGCCAAACTGGCCAAACAAGCAAAGGAAGCAGTGAGGAAATTTAATGAAGACTCTGCTAACACTGCTGAGGCCTCTGCTAGTAAGCCTAGGAAGGCAATGCCTAAGAAGCCTGCGCATAAGTCTAGTGCTTCGTCTTCAATGCCCTCACGGCCAAGCTCCTCAGCAATGCCCTCAAGGCCAGACTCTTCAAAGCCCTCACGGCCAACTCCTCAGTCTGCTCCTCCTCCTCCAAAGTCCTCATCTCCTCTGACAAAGTCTTCAGCTGCTCCGACCAAATCCTCGACACATGTGCATCTCGCCACGTGCCTCTGGAGCATCTGCTAGTTCCACTGCTGCACCAAATTCTTCAGCTGGCCCCTCTCTGCTGAAGAAAAAGGCCACTGCTGGACGAGGCCTTCGACCAAGTCCTCACAAGAAGTAGGTCGCCTTCCAAATGCCCTCTGATGATGAAGAACTTGACGAAATCATCAGAGACGGGCAAGCCAGGGCCGCTAGAGCCAAAGGCAGCAATGTGCCACTTCTATTGGATCCAAAGTTGATCCTCGATTTCATTGACCTATGGCACAAAGACCCTAACACACCTTTACCGGAGATGAAACTCACTCCTGGTCAAAGTCATGTTCTTACTGCCTTCATTGAGGAAGAAAAGTGGAAATTTGAAGAAGGCATAAGGCTGAAGAAAGCGCAGTACAAGAAACAGCACTTCCTTAAGGACAATGTCCTCACTCTTACTCCTGATCAACTCATTGCGTTGCAAACTAAAATCAAGCAACTGAGTGGTGAATTCAATCGGTACTATGCTGATTGGAAGGGAGCCAAGGTTCGGTTCGTCAATTTGACGAAGAAACTCACTTCAACTGCTGCTGCACATGTGCACGTTGAAGTTCCTCAGGCTGAAGCATCTTCTCAGCCTACTGAAGAACATGCCAGCACCACTAATGACAGTCAGGCTGCTGAAGAAAATGAAAGTACCACGGCTGATGACCTCAATCCAGCCGCTGAAGAAATTGCCAGGGCATCCACTAGCGGTGCGCCTAAAGAAAATGAAGATGTCAAGGCAACTGCATCAGTTGCGCCAGAAGAAACTGAACCAAAGTCCTCTGCACCTCCTGCACCTACACCCACTCTGATCCTTCCATCTGCATCAGATGCGAAGAAGACCAAGGTTGCAGAGCGTGCAGTGATGAAAAAGAGGAAGGCATCAGCTTCATCAGATTCTTCAGCTCCGAAGAAAATGAAGCCTTTAACAAGTTCAATTGACAATCCAATTGATGTCGTTCATGTCTCTTACATGCCATCAAAGGACCTTGTTCCTTTTGGTGAAGATTATGTGATTCCCGATGAATCCGATGAAGAAACTCCTTCTGCTGCTTCGATAGAGCAGTTGGATGAATAAATTGAAGTGGACAAAATCCCTTCAACCCCAGTTGTTTCCTCACCTATGCCTCAGTTCACTGTTGAAGAGATAGGTGTTGAAGAAATGGAAGATGAGGACGTGGACATTGGCTGTACCACACCTGTGTTGAATGATGACTTTTGGGAAAGTCAGCACCCCAACTCCCCAATGTTCACTCCACTTCAAGCAATTCCTCAGTCCCCTGCTTCTACTGAAGTGCAAATGGGATCTGAAGAACCTCAAGCAACCCCGTCTGTCCATGAAGAAATTCCAGCCACTGGTGCTGAAGAAATTGTAAATGAAGAATTGATGACCCATGCTGCAACTTAAGAAGAGCCTGAAATTCCTCAGCATGAGGAACCTGAGATTGCGATTCTTGAGGTGGTGATGAAGCTAACCGACACTCCTCAACCCAAGCCAAAGGATCCCTTCTCAAAGAAGCAAAAATTCAAGGCTGATGATTTCTTTGGCAAGCATGTGTTCTTCACTGAATTCAGCCCATATGACAATGCTCGTCTTAGAAGGAAGCGTTTCTAGACTGCCAGCTAGGACAACTTCTATTCTTTAGTACTCTTCAACAAGGACAAAGTCTCTGACCACCAACATATTCCTCACGTGGACATGGAATCAATGCCTTGCTTCACACCAGTCCTCAGTATGATTCACGATGCAGGACTGCTCAACTTCTGCACTGACATAGTGGATTGGAATGAAGAGCTTATTCTTCAGTTCTATGCAACGCTGCACATCACTGGTGAAGCTAATGACATCAACACTTGGGTGTTGGACTGGATGACCGAAAACACTCACTACAAGGCACTAGCCTCTGAATTGCTTCGTGCCTTGCCACTCAGTCCTCCACCTGAAGGTGCTCGTTATCTGTACGATGAGCCTGAACTCACTGCTCATTACATGCAAGTGCTCATGAAGCCCCTGAATCCTGGTCAAGCCCCAAGGACCAAATTCCTCGTGAAGGAATTGTTGTATGTGCCAAGAACCATCTATCGCATTCTGATGAAGACTATGAGTCCCATCAAAGGTCATGACTCATCTGATGAAGAAATTGTTGGGATGATGAAGAATATGCTATTCAATATAATGCATGGCATCCCTATCAATTATCATGATTTCTTCATGAGGACTCTCGCAAATGTTGCACTTTCACCGTTTGAGCTGAAGCCTTATGCTCCACGGATCATGAGATTCCTGAGAACAAGGTCTTCACTCGACTACAAGGCTGACACTCTCAACCATGGAAACTACTTGCCCTCGATTGAAGTCCTCAAACGGACATAGTCTTCAGCTAAAGAAAAGGGCAAAGCACCAGCTGTTATCGATGAAGGCATTCGTCCATTGGATGGTCAGTTCCGCAAAGCTGCATCTTACTCCACCAATGATGACTCTGCCACTCATGATTCTGCTGCCAATGCTCCCAAGTCAAGTCCTCAAGCTACTGCTCCTCGTGTGATGACTGACCGTGAGCTGCTTCTAAGTCTTCACCAGAAGGTGGATCGAAACCACAAATGGGTTAAGCGTCAGTTTGGCTCTATTCTTCACAACATGACCTCTACACATAATGCAGTGAAGAAAAACCATTACTACCTCCATGAAGTCTTTGATCGCACCTGGGCTATTCTGTCACATCTGTATGTCGAAGGAGATCTGAAGCAAATGGGCTTCAAAGAAGACTTTGACTAATCTGCTCCTCCACCAAAGAAGCTCAAGAAGGTCATGGTTCCTCCCTTGGTCGCCAGTTCATATTCTTCATCACGCGACACGGATGAGTATGAAGACTTGGACGACACTGCAGCAGGCCCTACATCGACTCAAGACCCCAACGACGCTACCGCTCCTCCATCTTCATGATATTCTTCAGGGGCATTAGTCCTCATTTACAACCCTTTTGGTCATTCAATAACAAAGGGGGAGAAATTTGAGTTAGTCTTCAAGTGGGTCTATCTTATATGGGCGTTTTTTTCTAAGTTACAACTCTCGTTCTTTTGATGACTTTGCTGGATCGAGTTGTAATCTTAAACTCTATGGTGGCCTGATACTTTTGTTGAGTTCTTTTGCATGCTTATTCCTCATTAATGTCAATGCACGCATGCTGAATTACATCAGTCACCATATTTCATCATACATTTCAAATTCTTCACATTATATGTCAAATGCGTGTATGAATTACAAGATATAGGGGGAGATCTCCATTATTATACTCTTCAAGTGTGCATTGCTTCAAAAGCAAATTCCTCATTATGCACATCTTCAGGGGGAGTTCTTCTATATCTTGCAATCAAATTCCTCAATATCAGTATTTACACTTCATATGTTTATCCCCGTTGAAAACTTAACCTATATTGTCATCAATCACCAAAAAGGGGGAGATTGTAAGTGCATCTAGTGCCCCTTAGTGATTTTGGTGTCTTGAAGACTTATAGGTTAAGAGAATCATGCGTTTGTGAGTGTACACAGGTCTATAAGTCTATAAGGAGTTTGATATTTACAGAGAAAGTCGACCCCTAACAATGAAGTTCTTCAACTGAAGACTTTGGATATCTGAAGACTTTCTGAAGATTTTGAAAGTGAAGAAATTGGTGTGACCTTGAAGACTTGGCAATCATTCGAAGAACATGAAGCGTGAAGGCTCTGTATTTCAAAGTTTCATTTTCTCTTCCTTGAGTCATAGGAAACACCATACTGTTAAAGGGAGTCGAGGAAATACTAAGGAAAAATTTCCATGTGATGCTCAACTCAAAATCCTACACCTACCAATCCCTTCGAGTGAAGCCATTGGAAATCTCTCACACAGTTCAGTCATATTCTTCAGTGACAGAGACGAATTTCTTCTGGTCTCTGAGGAATTTGTTCTGACTGGGGAGTTAGGAATTTGCTAGTGTGGATTGCCTACATAGTGAGGAACATGATAGCCCTGAGGAATTTGAGAGTCAAATATTCCAACCGTTGCTGTGCTATGCGCCAGCTGTCCCAAAATATCTAACCACCTAACGGTCATATCAGACAAGGGCATTTATGTCTTATCATGTCGGGATGCTCCCTAGGCTATAAATAGCCACCCCCTACAACCACTAGTTGGTTGGCTGCTCCGAAAGAAACTGACACTTGTCAATTGAGAGCATCCCATCCTTCGAAGACTTTGAGTAAAAATCATCAAGTGAGGAAAACCCAAACGCAAACCTACAAAACCCCAAAGTGATTGAGCATCACTGAAGAGATTGATCCTGCGTGGATCCGACGCTTGTTTCCTTTGAAGACTGTGCTTCTTCCAGACGGTTAGGCGTCAAGGTCTAGAGCATCCAAGAGGAATTGTGGATCGCCGAGTGACCGAGTTTGTGAAGGTCCGGAAGTCACCTGAAGACTTACCACGAGTGATTGGGCGAGGTCTGTGTGACTTTAGCTCAAGGAGAATACGGTGAGGACTGTGTGTCCGGGACTGGGTGTCCTCGAGTTTAAATACTCAGCCGCTCCAACCAGATGTACAACTGAGACGGCAGTTGGAACTGGTCTACCAAATCATTGTCTTCACCGAGCTTACTGGTTCTATTTCTTCAACTCTTTCGTTTCCTCATTTCTGTTGTTATGTGCTTGTTCATATCTGTTTGAAGACTTTGACTGAAGACTTTCTCAATTTCCTCAGTTCAATTTCTTCAGTCTGTCCATCTTCATCTTGTGTTATCCTGTGCATACGCTTTATGTACTCTGTGCTTGTCTTCATTTCATCATGATGACTATGCGTGTGTTCTGCTATGTTTACTTTTGAGTACTTATTCCGCTGCAAGTAGTTCTTCATTTAGGAATTTACTCACCAGCAAATTCCTCAGTGAAGAATTCATAAAAATCGTGTATTCACCCCCCCCCCTCTAGTCGATATAACGCACTTTCATCGATGAATGGAACTTCTTCAGCTTCAGGAGCCCCTGTGGAAGCAGGCTCGTGAACTATCAACTGACATTCTTGGTTTTCATATGCAGAACTTTCTGAAGTCTTTCTTCTTAGTGAAATTCTGGAACTACTTCACAATCATAGCAAGCTCCTTTCCAATATCTTAAGGATCCCCAGAACTGTAGTTAGATTTTTCTTCAGATGAGGAAACAACCTTTGCCTTCAAAGCCCAAGTTCAGCCATATCTGGGACCATAGATATCTCTTTTCTCAGATAGCTGGAACTCATGTGTCAGCCTCTCAAGTATGTTAGTCAGATCGAGAGTCTTGAAGTCAGGGCGCTCTTGAATCATCAGGGCCAGGGTGTCAAATGAGCTGGCAAGTGATCTCAAAAGTGTCTTCACAACTTCGTACTTGGTGATCTCAGTGGCGCCGAGTGCATGAAGCTCATTTGTGATATCAGTGAGACGATCAAATCTGAGATGGACATTCTCATTGTCATTTCTCTTGAAGCGGTTGAAGAGATTGCGAAGAACACTGATCCTTGAATCTCTCTGTGTCGATACGCCTTTGTTGACCCTGGAAAGCCAGTCCCAGACTAGCTTTGCACTTTCCAGAGCACTCACACGACCATACTGTCCTCTGGTCATATGACCACAGATGATATTCTTGGCAGTCGAGTCCAGTTGAATGAACCTCTTGACATCAGCAGCAGTGACACCTTCACCGACCTTGGGAACGCCGTTCTTGACGATGCTATGTCTTGAGCTTGCGTTGGTTTTCCTTGAAGAGGAAAGGGTGATTCAGCATACTAGCGTAAGTATTTCCCTGAGTTTTTGACAACCAAGGTATCAATCTAGTAGGAGCCTCCTCGCTAGTCCCACGAACCTACACAAACAAACAAAGAACTTGCAACCAACGCGATAAAGGGGTTGTCAATCCCTTCACGGCCACTTGCGAAAGTGAGATCTGATAGAGATAATATGATAAGATAAATATATTTTTGGTATTTTATAATATAGATGCAGAAAATAAAGATGCAAATAAAAGTAAATTGAAAACTTAAAAGATAGACCCGGCGGCCATAGGTTTCACTAGTGGCTTCTCTCAAGATAGCATAAGTATTACGGTGGGTGAACAAATTACTGTCGAGCAATTGATAGAAAAGTGAATAATTATGAGATTATCTAGGCATGATCATGTATATAGGCATCACGTCCGTGACAAGTAGACTGACTCCTGCCTGCATCTACTACTATTACTCCACACATCGACCGCTATCCAGCATGCATCTAGAGTATTAATTCATAAGAACAGAGTAACGCATTAAGAAAGATGACATGATGTAGAGGGATAAACTCAAGCAATATGATATAAACCCCATCTTTTTATCCTCGATGGCAACAATACAATACGTGCCTTGCAACCCTTTTTGTCACTGGGTAAGGACACCACAAGATTGAACCCACAGCTAAGCACTTCTCCCATGGCAAGAAAGATCAATCTAGTAGGCCAAAGCAAATCGATAATTCGAAGAGACTTGCAAAGATAACTCAATCATACATAAAAGAATTCAAAGGAGATTCAAATATTATTCATAGATAAACTTGATCATAAACCCACAATTCATCGGATCTCGACAAACACACCGCAAAAAGAGATTACATCGAATGGATCTCCACAAGAGAGGGGGAGAACATTGTATTGAGATCCAAAAAAGAGAGAAGAAGTCATCTAGCTAATAACTATGGACCCGAAGGTCTGTGATAAACTACTCACAACTCATCGGAGGGGCTATGGTGTTGATGTAGAAGCCCTCCATGGTGGATTCCCCCTCCGGCAGAACGCTGGCGACGGCTCCAAGATGGGATCTCACGGATATAAAAGGTTACGGTGGTGGAAATATTTCTTCGGTGGCTCCTTGGATGTTTTTGGGGTATGTAGGCTTATATAGGAGGAAGAAGTACGTCGGTGGCTGCCCGAGGGGCCCACGAGACAGGGGGCACGCCCAGGAGGGGTGGTGCACCCTCCTATCTCGTGGCTGCCTCGGCTGCTTCTTGTCTTGCACTCCAAGTCCTCCGGATCATGTTCGTTCCAAAAATCACGCTCCCGACTTGCCCGCTGGAGGTATGATTCCGATCTTTGAATCGAATTGGATTTTTTGTCTTAAAGTGAGGGCGATGAGTGGGGAAGGAAGCTGACGATTTTATTAGTGCGTAAGGTGGCCCCGAGAGGTGGACCAAAGCCGGCCGTTTCGAGGCCAAGGAGCTTTAACAGTTTCTACTTAAACTATGTGGTTTCATTCCATTTGGACTCCGTTTGATATTCCTTTTCTTCGAAATACTGAAATAGGCAAAAAAACAGCAATACGGGCTGGGCCTCCGGTTAGTAGGTTAGTCCCAAAAATGATATAATTGTGTAAAATAAAGCCCATGAACATCTAAAATAGGTAATATAATATCATGGAACAATCAAAAATTATAGATACGTTGGAGACGTATCAAGCATCCCCAAGCTTAATTCCTGCTCGTCCTCGAGTAGGTAAATGATAAAAACAGAATTTTTGATGTGGAATGCTACCTAGCATAATTTCTCAATGTAATTTCTCTTTATTGTGGCATGAATGTTCAGATCCAAATGATTCAAAATAAAAGTTCATATTGACAAAGGAAATAGTAATACTTCAAGCATACTAATAAAAGCAATCATGTCTTCTCAAAATAACATGGCTAAAGAAAGTTCATCCCTACAAAATCATATAGTTAGGCTATGCTTCATTTTCGTCACACAAAGATGTTCCCAACTTCTATACCCCCGATGACAAGCCAAGCAATTGTTTCGTACTTAAATAATCTCAAACTTTTTCAACCTTCACGCAATACATGAGTGTGAGCCATGGATATAGCACTATGGGTGGAATAGAATAATGATTGGGGATTGTGTGGAGAAGAAAAAAAGGAGAAAGTCTCACATTGACGAGGATAATCAACGGGCTATGGGAATGCCCATCAATGGATGTCAACATGAGGAGTAGGGATTGCCATGCAACAGATGCACTAGAGCTATAAATGAAAGCTCAACAAAAGAAAACTAGTGGGTGTGCATCCAACTTGCTTGCTCACGAAGACCTAGGGCATTTGAGGAAGCCCATCGGAGGAATATACAAGCCAAGTTCTATAATGAAAAATTCCCACTAGTATATGAAAGTGACAACTTATGAGACTCTCTACATGAAAAACATGGTGCTACTTTGAAGCACAATATATGAGACTCACTACATGAAGAACATGGTGCTACTTTGAAGCACAATATATGAGATAAACTATATGAAGAACATGGTGCTACTTTGAAGCACAAGTGTGGAAAAAGAGATAGTAGCATTGCCCCTTTATTTTTTTTCTTTTTTTCTTATTTTTTTCTTTTTCTTTTTTTTCTTTTTTTCTTTGGCCTTTTTTTGGGCAATTCTCTAATAATGATGATCATCACAGTTTTATTGATTACAACACATGAATTACAACTCGAAACTAGAACAAGATATGACTCTATATGAATGCCTCCGGCGGTGGATGGTGCAATGAATCAAGAGTGACATGTATAAAAAATTATGCATGGTGGCTTTGCCACAAATACGATGTCAACTACATGATCATGCAATGGCAATATGACAAAAGTAATGTATGTCATGATGATGATGAACGGAACGGTGGAAAGTTGCATGGCAATATATCTCGGAATGGCTATGGAAATGCCATAAATAGGTAGGTATGGTGGCTGTTTTGAGGAAGATATAAGGAAGTTTATGTGTGATAGAGCGTATCGTATCATGGGGTTTGGATGCACCGGCGAAGTTTGCACCAACTCTCAAGGTGAGAAAGGGCAATGCATGGTACCGAAGAGGCTAGCAATGATGGAAAGGTAAAAGTGCGTATAATTCATGGACTCAACATTAGTCAAAAGAACTCATATACTTATTGCAAAAATTTAGAAGTCATCAAAAACCAAGCACTATGCGCATGCTCCTATGGGGATAGATTGGTAGGAAAAGACCATCGCTCGTCCCCGACCGCCACTCATAAGGATGCACAAGCCAGGTACACTTCATGCTTTAAATTTGTTACACAACTTTAACCATACTTGCATGCTACGGGACTTGCTAACTTCAACACAAGCATTCTTTAAATTCATAATCACACAACTAGCATGACTTTAATATCACTACCTCCATATCTCAAAACAATTATCAAGTATCAAGTTGATCATAGCATCCAATTCACTTCCTATGATAGTTTTTATTATACCCAACTTAGATGCTCATCATTCTAGGACCAATTTATAACGATAGCAAATACCATGCTGTTCTAAAAGACTCTCAAAATAATATAAGTGAATCAAGAGAGATCAACAATTTCTTCAAAATTAAACCATCGCCGTGCTCTAAAAGATATAAGTGAAGTACTAGAGCAAAAACTATCTAGCTCAAAAGATATAAGTGAAGCACATAGAGTATTCTAATAAATTTCAATCAAGTAGGCTTCTCCCAAAAGGTGTGTTACATCAAGTATGATTGTGGTAAACTAAAAAGCAAAAAACTAATATAATACACGACGCTCCAAGCAAAACACATATCATGTGGCGAATAAAAATATAGCTCCAAGTAAAGTTACCAATGAACAAAGACGAAAGAGGGGATGCCTTCCGGGGGCATCCCCAAGCTTAGGATTTTGGCTATTCTTGAATATCTTGGGGTGCCTTGGTCATCCCCAAGCTTTGGCTTCTGCCACACTTTATTCCATAGTCCATCAAATCTTTACCCAAAACTTGAAAACTTCACAACACAAAACTCAACAGGAAATCTCATAAGCTCCGTTAGCGAAAGAAAACAAAACCACCACATAAGATACTGTAATGAACTCATTTTTTATTTATATTGGTGTTAAACCTACTGTATTCCAAGTTCTCTATGGTTCATACCCTTACATACTAGCCATAGATGCATCAAAATAAGCAAACAACACACGAAAAACAGAATCTGTCAAAAACAGAACAGTCTGTAGCAATCTGTAGCTAACGCAAACTTATGGAACCTTAAAAATCCTACCAAAATAGGAAGTCCTAAACAATTTGTCTGTTGAATTTCAGCAAAAAGAATCAATGCAAAATCTTGTTTCTGTGATTTATTGAATGTTTACTCGTGAGCGCAAAGTTTCTGTTTTTCAGCAGAATCAAATCAACTCATATCATAGGTTATCCTGTAGGTTTTACTTGACACAAGCACTAAATAAAACATGAAAACACATCTAAACAGAAAGTAGATGCAAAATTTATTACTAAACAGGAACAAAAACAAAAAACACAAAGAAAATTGGATTGCCTCCCAACTAGCGCTATCGTTTAACGCCCCTAGCTAGGCATAAGAGCGAAGATAGATCTAAGTAGTGCCATCTTTGGCACTAGATTCATAGGTAGCTTGCATAATAGATTCATAAGGTAATTTAACTTTATTTCCTGGAAAGTGCTCCATGCCTTTCTTTCATGGAAATTGGAATCTAATATTCCCTTGTAAGTGCATCTAGTGCCCCTTAGTGATTTTGGTGTATTGAAGACTTATAGGTTAAGGGACTAATGTGTTTGTGAGTGTACACAGGTCTATAAGTCTATGAGGAGTTTGATATTTATAGAGAAAGTCGACCCCTAAAAATGAAGTTCTTCAACTGAAGACTTTGATATTCTGAAGACTTTCTGAAGACTTTGAAAGTGAAGAAATTGGTGTGACCTTGAAGACTTGGTATTCATTTGTGGAACATGAAGCGTGAAGACTTTTATTTTCGTAGTTTCATTTTCTCTTTCTTGAGTCATAGGAAACACCGTACTGTTAAAGGGGGTCGAGGAAATACTAAGGAAAAATTTCCATGTGATGCTCAACTCAAAATCCTACACCTACCAATCCCTTCGAGTGAAGCCTTTGGAAATCTCATACAGTTCAGTCACTTTCTTCAGTGACAGAGACGAAGTTCTTTTGGTCGCTGATGAATTTGTTCTGACTGAGGAGTTAGGAATACGTCAGTGCGAATTACCTACACAGTGAGGAACATGATAGCCCTGAGGAATTTGAGAGTCAAATTTCCGACCGTTGCTGTGCTGCGCGCCAGCTGTCCCAAAATATCTTACCCACCTAACGGTCATATCATTGAAGGGCATTTATGTCTTATCATGTTAGGCTGCTCCCTAGGCTATAAATAGCCGCTCCCTACAACCACTAGCTGGTTGGCTGCTCCGAGAGAACTTGACACTTGTCAGTTGAGAGCAACCCATCCTCCGAGGACTTTGAGCGAAAATCATCAAGTGAGGAAAAACCCCAAACCCAAACACCTACAAACCCAAAGTGATTGAGCATCACTGAAGAAATTGATCCTGTGTGGATCCGACGCTTGTTACCTTTGAAGACTGTGCTTCTTCCAGACGGTTAGGCGTCAAGGTCTAGAGAATCCAAGAGGAATTGTGGATCGCCGAGAGACCAAGTCTATGAAGGTTTGGAAGTCGCTCGAAGACTTACCACGAGTGACTGGATGAGGTCTGTGTGACCTTAGTTCAAGAAGAATATGGTGAGGACTGGGTGTCCTGAGCTGCGTGCTCAGCGACTGGGTGTCCGGGACTGTGTGTCCTCGAGTTTAAATACTCAGCCGCTCCAACCAGACGTACAACTGAGACAACAGTTGGAACTGGTCTACCAAATCATTGTCTTCACCAACCTAATTGGTTCTATTTCCTCAACCCTTTCATTTCCTCATTACTGTGTTAAGTGTTTGTTCATATCTGTGTTTGAAGACTTTGACTGAAGACTTTCTCAATTTCCTCAGTTCAATTTCTTCAGTCTGTTTGTCTTCATCTTGTGTTATCCTGTGATTACGCTTTCTGTACTCTGTGCTAGTCTTCATTTCATCATGATGACCATGCTTGTATTCTGTTATGCTTACTTCTGAGTACTTATTCCACTGCTAATAGTTCTTCGCTAAGGAATTTCCTCACCGGCAAATTCCTCAGTGAAGAATTCCTAAAAATCGCCTATTCACCCCCCCTCTAGTCGACATAACGCACTTTCAATTCGTATCAGAGCAAGGTACTCCCTTGTTCTGTGTGATTTTGGTTTAACCGCCTGGAGTTTTAGTTATGTCGACCGCAGGTATGATCAAGGTCTTGGCTGGGTGTCCTACCTTTGATGGGACGGACTACCCCTACTGGAAAAACAAGATGCGAATGCATCTCGAGGCAATTGACAACGATCTCTGGTATGTTGTGGAAAATGGTGTTCCCTCTGTCTCACCCTTACTGAACGCTACCGATGTGAAGAGATTCAAGCAACTCGGTTCTCAAGCGAAAAAAACATATGTGGCCATCTGAGTAATGGACAGTATGGAAGAGTGAGTGCTTTGGAAACTGCTAAGCTTATCTGGGATAGGCCGTCCAAAGTGAATGAAGGAGTCTCAACTCAGCATGACTCTCAAGTTGATGTTCTTTGGAATCTCTTCAACCGCTTCAAAAGACTCGACAATGAAAATGTCCAACAAACCTTTGATCGCCTCACTGACATCTCAAATGAGCTTCAAGCCCTCGGTGCCACTGACATCACTGACCATGAGGTGGTGAAGAAACTATTGAGATCGCTTGATTCCTCATTTGATACTCTGGGTCTGATGATACAAGAATGGGCTGAGTACAAGTCTCTTGATCCTGCCGATATCCTCGAAAGGCTAAATACTCACGAGTTCCAGCTTGCTGAAAAGAGAGATCTCTATGGTTCGAGCTATGGCAAACCACATGCCCTGAAGGCCAAGGTTGTGTCTGAGTCTGGATGTGAGGATTCTGGTAGTAGCCTTGGTGATCCTGAAGAATTGAGCCAGGAGCTAGCACTGCTCGTGAAGAAATTCCAGAAGTTCTCAAGACGTGGTCGCTTTGGAAAATCCTCAAGAAGCAGTGATTCCTCATCAAGTGACTATAAGAGAAGGTTGTGCCACAAATGCAAGAAACCTGGTCATTATATTCAAGATTGTCCTCAGTGGGAAAAGGAATTCAAGAAGAAGAAATACAAGGATTACAGTTCTGATGATGCGAAGAAGAAGAAGAAATCGTCAAAATCTTCATCATCAAAATCCTCGAAGTCTTCATCTCACAAGAAGAGCAGCTCCAAGAAGGCTCGGGCATTCATTGGCAAGGAAATGGACTCTGAAGCTGAATCTGAGGAACATGAGGAAGAGGAGGCGTCTGAAGAATCCGAATCTGGTGTGGCGAGTCTGGCCTTCGCTACTGCTTTCGTTAGCAAGTCCATCTTCAACTCTGAAGAAACTGACCCCACCGACAAGCCTGATGAAGATAATGATGACTACGCTCCCACCTATTGCTTCATGGCAAAAAGTGCAAAGGTACTCAAATACACCTCCTCTGAATCTAGTGAAAATGAATCTAATGAGGATCTCAAGCCCAGCTACTCTAAACTTGCTAAGATTGATGTAAAACAACAAAGGGCTTTTGAAAAGGTTCAAAACATGCTAGACAAAAGTGATGATATGTTGGGTGAAGAAATGGATCGCACTAAAGCCCTGACTGAAAATCTTCAGAGACTTCAGTCTAGGTTTGATAACCTTCAAGGTCATCATAACACTCTCTTGTCTGATCATGAGAAACTTTCTTATGAATTTCTTCAAAGAAAGCAAGATCTTGAGAAGCTAACAGTGGGTTATGAAGATCTTCAGAAGGAGCGCGATTCATTACTATCTCAACAAATCAGCGCTTCTCAGGAAGAATTTGTTCCTCCATGCTTAAAGTGCATTGAACGTGAATCTGCTAATTCTTCACCTGAATGTTCAAATGCTTCAACTGTTACAAATTCTTCACCTGCCTCTGCTATCACTAATTCCTCATCCGAGGACATTGCTAGTATCACTGACGATGCAGGGCTGAAGGAATTGTACATGACAGGCATGTACAAAAGCCTCAAAGGGCATCAGACTCTTTGTGATGTGCTTAAAAAGCAGATCCTCAACAGAAACCCTAGGAAAGAGGGTATCGCCTTTGAGAGGAAACTTAATGCTGATGGGACATATTGGAAGCCTGAGCAGTACCCCAAAACCTCATGGGTTGCTGCAAAGGTACCTCCCGTTGATCCATCTAACTTATCTGGCTTTACATGTGAATCTCCTCATCCTTCTGATGAGTCATTTGACTCCAACTATAAACTGTTCAAAAATCAGAATGGTGAAGTATTTGCTAGATATGTTGGCACTAACTGCAGGAATGGTTATCCTATGAAGAAAATCTGGGTTCCCAAGAAGTGCCTTGAAGGTCTTCAGGTGAATGTCCTCATGACACCACCAGTGAAGAACATGAACCCCGGATCAAATTCTTCATATGGATCAAATTCCTCAAATGGATCAAAGTCCTCATATGATTATCATCGTGCTAACAACTCCGTTTCGCAGGGTAGAGCTAAGGGCTATGAATATGTGCATTATTCTTCAAACCATTATGTTCATAAGTCCTCGAAGAATTTCTCTGCTTATTCATATGCTTACCCTAACCCCTCTTATGTGAAACGAAATGGTTTGGCTTCTATGCCACCATTCTCGTATGGTGCTCGCAGAGTGATGAACTCTTTGCCACCCCTTCAGATGTGGGTGGTGAAGAAAAAGAACTAATCTCTTCTGCAGGGTCAGGTCTCCAGACGTGCCTTAACGTCTGAAGAATTTGCTAGGGACCTGACAAAATTGCCTGAAAGGAAGCACGTGAATCATGATGAAATAAACTTTCACATGTCCTCTTACTGCTATATCTGTTTACTGCTTGATGAAATTCATCAGATGAACCAGCACCTGAGGATTCTATCAAGTTCAAGGCAACTGAGGATGTAATTCCTACTGAAGAATTTGCTGAAGAATTCATTCCAGTTCATGAAGTACATCGAGCTGATACACCTGAAGAAAGTGCTGAGGAAAATGGTGCTGAAGAAAATGCTGACCAAACTCCTCAGCGACAACCAGCTCATCCTCGCGTTGCAAAAGAAGTGCAAGTGGAGAAGATCATCGATGACATTAGAGCACCAGGTCCTCTCACACGCTCAAAAGCTTCACATTTATCTAACTTTTGTGGGCACTATGCTTTTGTATCTATCACAGAGCCCACTAAGGTAGATGAAGCATTTTTGGAGCCGGAGTGGATTCAGGCTATGCAAGAAGAATTACATCAGTTCGAGCTCAACAATGTCTGGGAACTGGTCAAACGTCCAGATCCTCGCAAGCATAATATCATTGGCACAAAGTGGATCTACCGCAACAAGCAAGATGAAAATGGCCTTGTGGTGAGGAATAAGGCACGACTGGTAGCTCAAGGCTACACACAGGTTGAAGGAATTGATTTCGATGAAACTTTTGCACCTGTTGCTAGACTTGAGGCTATTCGCATATTACTTGCTTATGCTAACCATCATGATATCATCTTATATCAAATGGATGTGAAAAGTGCATTCCTCAATGGTAAGCTTGAGGAAGAAGTATATGTTGCTCAACCCCCAGGTTTTGAAGATCCAAAGAATCCTGACAAAGTCTTCAGACTTAATAAGGCCCTCTATGGCCTCAAGCAAGCCCCTCGGGCGTGGTATGATACATTGAAGGAATTCTTCGTGAAGAATGGCTTCACACCCGGTTCACTCGACCCTACTCTCTTTACTAAATCTTATGATGGTGAACTGTTTGTGTGCCAAATATATGTTGATGATATTATCTTTGGATGTACTGACCAACGTTATAGTGATGAATTTGCCTATATGATGAGTGAAGAATATCAAATGTCTATGATGGGAGAGTTGAAATTCTTCTTAGGTCTTCAAATTCGTCAACAGCGCAATGGCATATTCATATCTCAGGAGAAATACCTCAAAGATGTACTGAGGAAATTCGGCATGCAAGATTGCAAAGGCGTCAAAATTCCTATGCCCACAAATGGCCATCTATGCACTGATGAAAATGGTATTGACTTCGATCACAAGCGTTCCTCGAAGAAAAAATGCATACTTCTTCAGAGAACTCGATTGTTCAAATTCCTCAACTGAAGAATATGGCAGACGGTAAGAAGCCGCAGAAAGGAGGAAAGAAACCTGAGGTTATGACTACGTTTGAAATCCTTGAGGAAATTTATGCTGACTATTGCACACCTGATGAAGCAAAATTTGGCAAAGAAAACAAAAATCAGCGCAAGGTGCGCATTCAGAGGATTGAACGGAGATGGGCAAGGGAATGGAGGGAATACAAATATGTGACTCCAAAGTACATGAGGAAATTCGCCCTCAATCCTCCATGCCCAAGAGCTCCATTGGCACCTGGCCAAGTAGCTGACCCCACAAGCATCAAACGTGGTGAGGACTTTCCTGAAGAATGGGCTAAGCGCCAAGCTAAATTGGAAAAACAAGCCAAGGAGGCAGTGAAGAAATTCAATGAGGATTCTGCCACTGCTATTGCTACTGAGGCCTCAGTCAAACCGAGGAAATCCATGCCAAAGAAGCCTGCTCGTAAGCCAAGTGCTTCACCAACAGTGCCCTCACGGCAAATTCCTCACACTGCTACAGCTCCACCAAAGTCCTCAAGAGCTGCTTCAAAGTCCTCAGCTCCTATGCATCTGGCTACATGTCAAAGGACTGCTGGTTTCTCGATTGCCTCTGGTGTTTCAGCAAGTTCCTCAGCTGCACCAATTTCCTCATCGGGCCCCACACTGTTGAAGACCAAAGCAACAGCTGGACGAGGTCCTCGGCCAAGTCCAAAGAAGAAACAGGTTGCATTCCATGTGCCTTCTGATGATGAAGCTTCTGATGATGAACTTGCAGAAATCATCAGAGACAGACAGGTGAAGGCCGCTAGAGCCAAAGGCACATATGTGCCACTTCTGTTGGATCCGAGGAAAATCCTCGATTATATTGATCTCTGGCACAAGGATCCAAACACCCCAATGCCTGATTTTCATCTGACCCCTGGACAAAGTCATATGTTGACCCATTTCATCACTGAAGAGAAATGGATGTTTGAAAAGGCAAGAGAGATCAGGAAAGCTCAATACAGAAAGGAGAAGCTCCTAAAGAAAAACGTTGTCAGAATGACACCTGAGGAACTTCTCCAGGCTCAGTCTGAAATTCAAGCCCTCGGCAAAGACTTTGATGCCTACTATGCTGATTGGCAAGGAGCTAAAGTAAGATTCGTCAATCTGACGAAGAAATTCACAAATGTCGCAGCCCCATCGCAACAAGAAAATCTTCAGGCTGCAGACTCTGCTCAGCCTGCTGAAGAACATGCCAGCACCGCTGATGACTTTCAGCCTGCTGAAGATCATGCTCGTTCCAGGGCTGGTGAAGAAATTCCAGCCGCTGAAGAAATTGCTAGGGCATCCACTAGTGGTGCGCCTGAAGAAACTGAAGAGATCGGAGCAACTGCATCAGTTGCGCCTGAAGCTAATGAACCAGATTCCTCAGCTCCTCCCGCGCCCACACCAACTCCCATTCTTCCATCTGCTTCTGATGTGAAGAAGACCAAGGCTACAGAGCGAGCTGCAGTGAAGAAAAGGAAGGCATCAGCTGCGTCAAACTCTTCGGCTGCGAAGAAAATGAAGCCAATGACCAGCTCACTCAAAAATCCAATTGATGTTGTTCCGATTTCCTCCATGCCATCAAAGGACCTTGTTCCTTTTGGAGAAGACTGAGATCCCAAGCAGATTTGATGAAGAAAATCATTCTGCTGCTTCGTCAGAGCAGATTGATGAAGAAATTAAAGTGGAAGCAATCCCTTCAACCCCAATCATTTCCTCGCCTATGCCTCAGTTCACAGCTGAAGAGGCCGGTGTTGAGGAACTTGAAGAAGATGTGGATATTGGAAGCACAACACCAGTGATGAACGATGACTTTTGGGAAAGTCAGCATCCAAATTCTCCACTCTTCACCCCAATCCAACAGATACCTCAGTCCCCTGCTCCAACTGTTCAAATGGGCTCTGAAGAAACTCATCCCACTTCATCTGTCCATGAAGAAATTCCAGCCACTAGTGATGATGAACCTGTTGCTACTGATCCTCAGACTGCACCTGTTGAGGAACAAGAAATTCCTCAGCCTGAAGAACCTGAGCTCGCGATTCCTGAGGTGGTGATGCAACTCACTGACACCCCTCTACCAAAGCCAAAGAATCCATTCTCAAGCAAACAGAAGTTCAAGGCTGAAGATTTCTTTGCCGAGCACGTATTCTTCACTGATTATAATACATATGATTCCGCTCGCATAAGGAAGAGGCGTTTCTGGACTGCCAGCCAAGCCAATTTCTATTCCTCAGTGCTCTTCAACAAAGACAAAGTCTTTGATCATGCACATATTCCTCATGTGGACATGGAGTCTCTGCCCGGCTTTGAGCCAGTCCTCAGTGTTCTTCACGACGCAGGACTTCTGAATTTCTGCATTGATATCTGTGACTGGAATGAAGAACTCATTCTTCAATTCTATGCAACTCTGCACATCACCGGAGACGCTGAAGACGTGAACTCATGGGTATTAGACTGGATGTCTGAAAATACTCACTACAAGGCACCAGCAACTGAATTGCTTCGTGCTCTACCACTCAGTCCTCCACTTGATGGTGCTCGTTGTATCTACAACGAACAAGAACTTTCAAATCACTATATGCAAGTGCTGATGAAGCCTTTGAAGCCAAGGAAGGCCCCACGAACCAAATTCCTCGTCAAGGAATTACTCTATGTGCCTCGGACTGTCTATCGAATTCTGACGAAGACAATGAGTCCCATCAAAGGCCACGACTCAAATGATGAAGAAATCGTTTGCATCACGAAGAATATTCTTTTCAACATCATTCATGGCATTCCCGTCAACTTCCATGATTTCTTCATGAGGACTCTGGCCAATATTGCTATGTCACCATTCGAGCTGAAGCCCTATGCTCCTTGGATTATGAGATTCATCAGGGCAAGATCTTCACTGAATTACAAAGCTGACACTCTGAACCATGGTAGCTACTTGCCTCCCATTGAAGTCCTCAAACGGACAGTTTCATCAGCTGATGATAAAGGCAAGGCCGCTGCTGTGATCGATGAAGGCATTCGTCCATTGGATGGTCAACTTCGCAAGGCTGCATCTTACTCTACCAATGACGATTCTGCTACACATGACTCTGCCGCAAATACCTCAGCCAAGCAAAGTCCTCAAGCCACATCACCCAGGGTGATGACTGACCGTGAGTTACTCCTCGGTCTTCATCAGAAGGTTGATCGCAATCACAAATGGGTAAAGCATCAGTTTGGTGCACTTCTTCACAATATGACCTCAACACACAATGCAGTGAAGAAGAACCAATACTACCTTCATGAAACCTTCAACCGCACCTGGGCTGTCCTCACTCGTGTCTATAGCGCTGAAGAACTGAAGACTATGGGTCTCAAGGAAGAATTTGACTGGTCTGCACCTCCTCCGAAGAAATTCAAGAAGGTCAAAATTCCTCCACTGGTGGCCAGCTCTTATTCTTCATCGCGTGACACTGATGAGTATGAAGACTTGGACGACACTGCGGCAGGCCCTGCTACAACAAACAACCCCGACAACGCTGGCGCTCCTCCATCGACTTGAAATTCTTCAGGGGTGTTAGTCCTCAGTTTCCATCCTTTTGGTCATTTGATGACAAAGGGGGAGAAATCTGAGTTAGTCTTCAAGCGGGTCTATATTAAGGGCATTTTTTTAAGTTACAACTCTCGTTCTTCTGAAACTTTTATTTGGATCAAGTTGTAATCTTAAACCCGATGGTGCGCGGATACTTTTGTTGCATTATGCTTTGCATGCTTATTCCTCGTTAATGACATTGCACGCATGCTGAATCTCATCAGGCACCATATTTCATCATGCATTTCAAATTCTTCATATTATATATCAAATGCGTGTATGAATTACAAGATATAGGGGGAGATCTCCATGATTCAACTCTTCAAATGTGCATTGCCTCAAAAGAAAATTCCTCACTATGCACATCTTCAGGGGGAGTTCTTCTATATCTTGTAATCAAATTCCTCAATATCAGTGTATACACTTCATATGTTTATCCCCGTTGAAAACTTAACCTATGTTGTCATCAATCACCAAAAAGGGGGAGATTGTAAGTGCATCTAGTGCCCCTTAGTGATTTTGGTGTATTGAAGACTTATAGGTTAAGGGACTAATGCGTTTGTGAGTGTACACAGGTCTATAAGTCTATGAGAAGTTTGATATTTACAGAGAAAGTCAACCCCTAAAAATGAAGTTCTTCAACTAAAGACTTTGATATTCTAAAGACTTTCTAAAGACTTTGAAAGTGAAGAAATTGGTGTGACCTTGAAGACTTGGTATTCATTTGTGGAACACGAAGCGTGAAGAGTTTTGTTTTCGTAGTTTCATTTTCTCTTTCTTGAGTCATAGGAAACACCGTACTGTTAAAGGGGGTCGAGGAAATACTAAGGAAAAATTTCCATGTGATGCTCAACTCAAAATCCTACACCTACCAATCCCTTCGAGTGAAGCCTTTGGAAATCTCATATAGTTCAGTCACTTTCTTCAGTGAAAGAGACGAAGTTCTTCTGGTCGCTGATGAATTTGTTCTGACTGAGGAGTTAGGAATTCGTCAGTGCGAATTACCTACACAGTGAGGAACATGATAGCCCTGAGGAATTTGAGAGTCAAATTTCCGACCGTTGCTGTGCTGCGCGCCAGCTGTCCCAAAATATCTTATCCACCTAACGGTCATATCATTGAAGGGCATTTATGTCTTATCATGTCGGGCTGCTCCCTAGGCTATAAATAGCCGCCCCCTACAACCACTAGCTGGTTGGCTGCTCTGAGAGAACTTGACACTTGTCATTTGAGAGCAACCCATCCTCCGAGGACTTTGAGTGAAAATCATCAAGTGAGGAAAAACCCCAAACCCAAACACCTACAAACCCAAAGTGATTGAGCATCACTGAAGAAATTGATCCTGCGTGGATCCGACGCTTGTTACCTTTGAAGACTGTGCTTCTTCCAGACGGTTAGGCGTCAAGGTCTAGAGCATCCAAGAGGAATTGTGGATCGCCGAGTGACCAAGTCTGTGAAGGTTTGGAAGTCGCCTGAAGACTTACCACGAGTGATTGGACGAGGTCTGTGTGACCTTAGTTTAAGGAGAATACGGTGAGGACTGGGTGTCCTGAGCTGCATGCTCAGCGACTGGGTGTCCGGGACTGTGTGTCCTCGATTTTAAATACTCAGCTGCTCCAACCAGACGTACAACTGAGACAGCAGTTGGAACTGGTCTACCAAATCATTGTCTTCACCAACCTAACTGGTTCTATTTCCTCAACCCTTTCATTTCCTCATTACTGTGTTGAGTGTTTGTTCATATCTGTGTTTGAAGACTTTGACTGAAGACTTTCTCAATTTCCTCAGTTCAATTTCTTCAGTCTGTTTGTCTTCATCTTGTGTTATCCTGTGATTACGCTTTCTGTACTCTGTGCTAGTCTTCATTTCATCATGATGACCATGCTTGTATTCTGTTATGCTTACTTCTGAGTACTTATTCCGCTGCTAATAGTTCTTCGCTAAGGAATTTCCTCACCGGCAAATTCCTCAGTGAAGAATTCATAAAAATCGCCTATTCACCCCCCCCCCTCTAGTCGACATAACGCACTTTCATCCCTTCCTTCACATCAATAATCGCACGAATCATTCTAAGGAAAGGTCTACCAAGAATAATAGGGCAAGAAAGATTGCAATCTATATTAAGAACGATAAAATCAACGGGCACCAAATTTCTATTTGCAACAATTAGAACATCATTGATCCTTCCCATTGGCTTTTTAATGGTGGAATCCGCAAGGTGCAAATTTAAAGAGCAATCATCAAGATCATGGAAACCTAGAATATCACATAAAGTTTTCGGAATCGTGGAAACACTAGCACCCAAATCACACAAAGCAAAACACTCATAATCTTCAATTCTAATCTTTATAGTAGGTTCCCACTCATCATTAAGTTTTCTAGGTATAGAAACTTCCAAATTAAGTTTTTCATCAAAAGATTGCATCAAGGCATCAATAATATGTTTGGTAAAAGCTTTATTTTGACTATAAACATGAGGAGAATTAATAATGGATTGCAACAAGGAAATACAACTTTCTAAAGAAAAATTATCATAATCAAAATCCTTGAAATCCAAGATAGTGGGTTCAATACTATTTAAAGTCATGACCTCTCCAATCCCACTTTTACCAAATTTAGCATCAAGATCTAAAAATTACGAATTCTTGGGACGCCTTCTAAATAAAGTTGACTCACCTCTAGTCCTATTATTATCAAGATTCATATTGCAAAACAAAGATCAAATAGGGGACACATCAATAACTTTAAGATCTTCATCATTATTTTCATGGAAGGTAGAAGAACACGCTTTTACAAAGCAATCTTTCTTAGCACGCAATCTAGCGGTTCTTTCTTTGCACTCTTCAATGGACACTCTCATTGCTTTGAGAGACTCATTGATATCATGCTTAGGAGAAGAAGATCTAAGTTTGAGAGAATCAACATCAAGCGAAAGTCTATCAATGTTCCTAGCCAAATCATCAACTTTGAGCATTTTTTCTTCAAGCAAAGCACTAAAATTCTTTTGAGAGACCATAAATTCTTTCACACTATTTTCAAAATCAGAGGGCATCATATTAAAATTACCATAAGAATTATTGTAGGAATTTCCATAATTATTAGAGGAATTGCTAGGGAACGGTCTACGATTAAAGTTTCCTATATAAGCATTGTTTCCAAAATTATTCCTACCAACAAAATTTACATCCATAGATTCATTATTATTCTCAATCAAGGTAGATAAAGGCATATCATTGGGATCAATAGAAGAACTCTTAGTAGCAAACAATCTCATAATATCATCCATCTTTCCACTCAAAACATTATTTTCTTCTATAGCATGCACTTTTTTACTAGTAGATCGTTTGGTGTGCCATTGAGAATAATTAGCCATAATATTATCAAGAAGTTTTGTAACATCTCCTAATGTGATTTCCATAAACGTGTCTCTGGCGGCCGAATCTAAAAGATTTCTAGAAGCAAAGTTAAATCCCGCATAAAAATTTTGTATGATCATCCATAAATTCAAACCATGAGTAGGACAATTGCGAATCATTAATTTCATTCTTTCCCAAGATTGGGCAACATGCTCATGATCAAGTTGTTTAAAATTCATAATATCGTTCCTAAGCGAGATAATCTTAGCGGGAGGAAAATACTTAGAGATGAAAGCATCTTTGCACTTGTTCCAAGAATCAATACTATTTTTAGGCAAAGACAAAAACCAAACTTTAGCACGATCCCTAAGTGAAAATGGAAATAACGTCAATTTACCAATATCATTATCTGTATCTTTTTTCTTTTGCATCTCAGACAAATCAACAAAGTTATTTAGATGAGTAGTGGCATCTTCGCTAGGAAGGCCGGAGAATTGATCTTTCATAACAAGATTCAACAAAGCAGCATTGATTTCACAAGACTCAACATCATTAAGAGGAGCAATCGGAGTACTCAGGAAATCATTATTATTGGTATTGGAGAAATCACACAATTTGGTATTATCTTGCGCCATGGCGACAAGTAATCCAACACACAAGCAAACAGAAAAAGGCAAACGAAAAAGAGAGGAAGAAGAAGGCAAGCGGAAAAGAGAGGAGATTGGTAAAGAGAGGGCGAATAAAACAGCAAGGGTGAAGTGGGGGAGAGGAAAATGAGGGGCAAATGGCAAATAATGTAAATGCGAGGGAGATGAGTTTGTGATGGGTACTTGGTATGTCTTCACTTGAGCGAAGACCTCCCTGGCAACGGCACCAGAAATCCTTCTTGCTACGTCTTGAGCTTGCGTTGGTTTTCCTTGAAGAGGAAAGGGTGATGTAGCACAATAGCGTAAGTATTTCCCTCAGTTTTTTAGAACAAAGGTATCAATCTAGTAGGAGGCTCCTCACAAGTCCTACGAACCTACAGAAACAAATAAAGAACTCGCAACCAACGCGATAAAGGGGTTGTCAATCCCTTCACGGCCACTTGCGAAAGTGAGATCGAAAAGAGATAATATGATAAGATAAATATATTTTTGGTACTTTATAATATAGATGCAGAAAATAAAGATGCAAATAAAAGTAGATTGAAAACTTAAAAGATAGACCCGGGGGCCATAGGTTTCACTAGTGGCTTCTCTCAAGATAGCATAAGTATTACGGTGGGTGAAAAAATTACTGTCGAGCAATTGATAGAAAAGCGAATAATTATGAGATTATCTAGGCATGATCATGTATATAGGCATCACGTCCGGGACAAGTAGACCGACTCCTGCCTGCATCTACTACTATTACTCCACACATCGACCGCTATCCAGCATGCATATAGAGTATTAAGTTCATAAGAACAGAGTAACGCATTAAGAAAGATGACAGGATGTAGAGGAATAAACTCAAGCAATATGATATAAACCCCATCTTTTTATCCTTTATGGCAACAATACAATACGTGCCTTGCAACCCTTTCTGTCACTGGGTAAGGACAGCGCAAGATTGAACCCAAAGCTAAGCACTTCTCCCACGGTAAGAAAGATCAATCTAGTAGGCCAAACCAAATCGATAATTCGAAGAGACTTGCAAAGATAACTCAATCATACATAAAAGAATTCAGAGGAGATTCAAATATTATTCATAGATAAACTTGATCATAAAACCACAATTCATCGGATCTCGACAAACACACCGCAAAAAGAGATTACATCGAATAGATCTCCACAAGAGGGGGGAGAACATTGTATTGAGATCCAAAAAGAGAGAAGAAGCCATCAAGCTAATAAGTATGGACCCGAAGGTCTATGATAAACTACTCACAACTCATCGGAGGGGCTATGGTGTTGATGTAGAAGCCCTCCATGGTGGATTCCCCCTCTGGCAGAACGTCGGCGACGGCTCCAAGATGCGATCTCGCGGATACAGAAGGTTACGGTGGTGGAAATATTTCTTCGGTGGCTCCCTGGATGTTTTCGGGATATGTAGGATTATATAGGAGGAAGAAGTACGTCGGTGGCCTCCCGAGGAGCCCACGAGACAGGGGGCGCGCCCTCCTATCTCGTGGCCACCTCGGCTGCTTCTTGCCTTGCACTCCAAGTCCTCCGGATCACGTTCGTTCCAAAAATCACACTCCCGAAGGTTTCATTCCGTTTGGACTCCGTTTGATATTCCTATTCTTTGAAATACTGAAATAGGCAAAAAAAACAGCAATACGGGTTGGGCCTCCGGTTAGTAGGTTAGTCCCAAAAATGATATAATTGTGTGAAATAAAGCCCATAAACATCTAAAATAGGTAATATAATAGCATGGAACAATAAAAAATTATAGATACGTTGGAGACGTATCAGACGACATACCAGAGGTCAACGTCAATGGCTTCAAGATGCATACGCATCTTATTCTTCCAATAGGGGTAATCAGTGCCATCGAAGACAGGGCACGCAACAGAGACCTTTATTATCCCTACAGTCGACATAGCTAAACTCCAGGTGGTTAAACTGCATCACACAGAACAAGGGAGCACCTTGCTCTGATACCAATTGAAAGTGCTAATATTCGACTAGAGGGGGGTGAATAGGCGATTTTTATGGAAGTCTTCAAAACACGAGTGCTTTGAAGACAAACAATAGAAATGAGCCTATTGGTATGCAGTGGAAGGTAGACTACACTAGACAAGCCATAGTCAAGTAAGCAATGAAGTGAAAACACGAAGACTACCAGCAGCTAGGTAGTAAGGATCAGGATGTAAGATAGTGTGAAGTCAAACAGTAAACAGTCTTCACTCAGTGAAGTCGATCAGATCAGACAAATGGGCAATGACTTCACGAAGACAAATTGTAAGTAAATAGAGGTGAAAGATAGAACCAGTTGCTTGGAGAGGACAATGATTTGTTGGACCAGCTCCAGTTGTTGTGACAGTTGTACATCTGGTTAGGGATGCTGAGATTCAACTCTGAAGACCGCGTCTTCACCTTATTCCCCTTGAGCTAAGAACACTTAGTCCTCTCCCAATCACTCTGGTAAGTCTTCAAGGGAGACTTCAAAACCTTCATAGACTTCATTCACCGGCAATCCACAATGACTCTTGGATGCTTAGAACGCGACGCCTAACCGACTGGAGGATTCACAGTCCTCAAGTGTAATAAGTCTTCAGATCATGCAGATGGAAAGACTTCAGTGATGCCTAACACTCTTTGGCTCTGGGTGTTTTGGGCTTTGTCCTCGCAAGGATTACTCTCTCAAAGGCTTCGGATGTGGGTTTCTCTCAAACGACAAAAGTCGTGCACTAACTCTGAGCAGCCACCAATTTATGGTGTAGGGGTGGGCTATTTATAGCCAGGAGGCAACCCGACCTGATTTGTCCAAAATAACCCTGGGTCACTAAGGAACTGATACGTGTCCAACGATCAGATTTCAAACACACGCGGTAGCTTGACTTGGGCTACAAGTAAAGCTGACTCATCCAGATCTGGATAAGATTTGCTCTCATTGTCTTTGCTCGAAGACATAGGATTTGGTTGAGCATCACTTCAGTCACTCTGACTTTGTTCACTTGGACCCACTTAACAGTACGGTGGTTCCTATGACTCAACAAATAAGAAAATGAAACTACGAAACAACTATGTCTTCGCACTCCATAGTCTTCATGCGATGTCTTCTCATGTCATAGTCTTCAATGTGAATATCTTAACAGACCGCCATTGTCTTCAATATCTTCACACATTTTTAGGGGTCATCTCTGGTAGGTAAACTGAATCAATATGGGACTACTACATGTATTATCCTGCAATTCTCACAAACACATTAGTCCCTCAACCAAGTTTGTCGTCAATACTCCCAAACCAACTAGGGGTGGCACTAGATGCACTTACACAAGCGCGGCAAAATGTTTTTTGCACTCTTGTTGGATGAGTCCCCACCTTTTTTGGATTGAATTGATGTCTTGGGTGCTTGTGAATTGGTAGGGGGAAAACTTTATTCGCTCATTAAAGTCCAAAAGACAGCTCCTTTTTTGCTCGGCACCTTTGATTGGATCTTGCCCGATTTCCTTCCAACTCTCGCAAATCAAAGTGTCCTCTGCTTGGCTATATGATCCCATGTCAATGCTTTTCCTCCTCGTTTGTGCTTCAGCCTTTTGGGTGAGTGAAGGAAATATGCCCTAGAGGCAATAATGAAGTTATTATTTATTTCCTTATATCATGATAAATGTTTATTATTCATGCTAGAATTGTATTAACCAGAAACTTAGTACATGTGTGAATACATAGACAAAACATAGTGTCCCTAGTATGCCTCTACTTGACTAGCTCGTTAATCAAAGATGGTTATGTTTCCTAAACATAGACATGAGTTTTCATTTGATAAACGGGATCACATCATTAGGAGAATGATGCGATGGACATGACCCATCCGTTAGCTTAGCATTATGATCGTTACAGTTTCATTGCTACTACTTTCTTCATGACTTATACACGTTCATCAGACTATGAGATTATGCAACTCCCAAATACCAGAGGAACACTTTGTGTGCTATAAAACGTCACAACGTAAATGGGTGATTATAAAGATGCTCTACAGGTGTCTCCGAAGGTGTTTCACTACTGCAGGATGCTGCTAACGTGACACTACGATCAGAGACCCTTTGACAAAACTGTGTGCGATGCATTAATCGCAAACGGTGGTGTAAAAACCATCAAAAAAGGTGCAAAACATTTGCAATGACGGATGCATCAAACACAGTTCAGATTTTAGTTCTGTGTGTGATGTAGGGCATACGGTTCAGTGCAATTAACCGTTTGCGATGAGGAGCAACAAAAAAATGGGCAGCTAGATGAAGGTGTGTGCGATAAACAGCATATGGTTCACTAGGATGAACTATTTGTGATTAGGCAACACAAAAGAAACGGTCTGCCAAATCAAGGTGTGTGCGATATACGGCATGCGGTTCACGCGGATGAACTGTTTGTGTTGAGACAAGAGAACATAAATGGTTCAATATAACAAGATGTGTGTGATGCGCGGCAGACAGGTCTATAATCAGAAATGTGTGCGAAGACCGATAATAACACATACGAATGCTGCTAATAAGACGGGTGTGTTGTGTGATGGGATTGCATACAGAACAACAACATATATAATTACATGCATGATTAACCAAATTAAACATCCAATTACATAGGTGGCTAGTACAACCATGGCATTTGCACACACCAAAGCAAACTATTACATGCATAATTTCATAGGTGGCTACTACACACATGACACTTCGACACATCAATAAAGTAAACTATATATTACATGTATGATTAACTAGCATAAATGATCATATGATCATCATCTACTTCTTGTGATGCTTGCTTTGCTTGTGGCTCGATCCGGGCTTGTCGATTTGGGTAACGAGGCACTTCCTCATGTCAACGATCCGCCTGTACATCTCGAAGCATGTGTACACGCTCTTGGCCGCGAACGTGAGGTGAGGTTCATCCAATCGCCACTTGTTCTCTGGGCATCCTGCTTCATCTTTTCGTAGTAGGGGTCGATGATGGCCGAGGCGAGTTCGACCAGGGAGTCCTTCTTCCTGCTGCCCTAGACCCTGTAGTGGTCACGGATTTCGACAAGGTTCTCGCAGGCCAAGCCCATAACACTGAGCGCTTTTACATCGTCGGTGGTTTCCACCATGGCGAACTTGTAGTCGGTGTTGTTGACAAACCTGTTGAAACGGTCGCAAGGCTCTCTGGCCATGCAATAGTGGTAGATGAGGACATGATGGCGCACACACAACTAGGCGACAGTAACCTTCTGATCTATGTTGGGACTACCGTTGGTGTACTGGAGGCCGATGCCGACCACCTTGTACTTGTCTCCAGCAAGCAACTGCTCAACGGTGTTGATGTAGTCGTCCACCACGGCCGGGTCGATGGTGCAAACCACCGAGAGATCTGTCTCCCTCGCGTGGGTCTCCACTTTATGCTCGGCGAACTCCATTGGAGCGCCGCTAGACATCCCCTCTCTATGTGTCGTCGTGGGTGTGCTTGTTGTGTTGTGGGGCACGATCGAAAGGTTGAAGAGACTAAGGCTATAATGGCTGTGGGAATTAAAGGGGAGGCCGGACGGCACATCCTGATGGCAGTTCTAAATTGCAGTGTGTAACTCCATCTTGTCGCACGTAACTGCACCGCGTGGCAACGCGCGCGGCGCAACCGCATGCACATGGAGCCCCAGACGTGATCGTGCGCAGGCCCAACCATTGTCAGAGCACGCTCGAAGGAACGCGAGCAGAGCGCTCCGCGGTCGCCTCAACGGCGAGCAACCATATATATGCATATAACAGTTGAACACGCAAGGAAAAGTTGTTCACAACGTGAGCGCACCGATGGACGCGAGCAAAGCGCGCCGCGGCGCCTAACGGTTGAACTGTTTGTATAGATTGAGCACGACTGCTTAATCTATGAATGAAATATATCCTTAATTACTGAATTTTAGTTGCAAAAATTAGACAGTGCTAGTGATTTTTAGCTGCATATTTTGAAAAATCACCATTGGAACCGCTGGATGTCCTCTCTGTATGTGTCGTCGTGGGTGTGCTTATTGTGTCGTGCACCGGCCCCAAACACTGGCAGCACAACTTATGAATTGACAGGATGGAGTACTAGTTACAGTGATGCATATAATTAAGCAAAGGGATCACACATGTATGTATTGACTGGAACGAGAATGCAATAGTACAATAAGAATTAAGGAGGCAAGAATAAAGGTGCATCCATCAATGTACGACCTCCTCCTCCTCAACTCAGTGCACCAGGCCACCAACAGGTGGCTAAGGATCGGCGGCTTCTGTGGCGAGGTCAAGGTGCTTCTCAGCAAAGGCATCCAAGGATTCCAGCCGGTTGAAGAAGGCCAACATTGTAGCGTCCTCACTGGCCTTGTAGATACCTATGTACACGATTTGCTCTTACATGTGGATGTGTAGGTCGACGAATTCTTGCAGAGCGAGGCGCCTCACTTGAGCGCGACCTCCAGGTGGACATTCATCGTGGCATCGGCGGGCAGTCACAGGGCCACCAATGCTTGAAAGACGTTCTGACCATGGAGGTCGATTAGGGTGGCAGGCAATGAGGAGCCTGGCGCGCGGGCTAGAGGAGTACGGCGGTGTCACCCGCGAGCTTCTTGATGACGGCGAACTTGTTGGTGGTGGAAACGACTTACTATTGTCACGTAAACAACAAGTGCAGACTTGGAAACTAGGGGGAATAGAACTCAGAAGTTAAGCGTGCTCAGGCTGGAGTATTGAGAGGATGGGTGACCGATCGGGAAGTTAGACGATCTGAAATGATGAGGGGTGATTAGAGCAATGATGAGCGGTGATTAAAGACTAAATCGTCAAATAATTCAGAAAATTGAAAATCAGAAGAAAAAAATCAAATTTTTTTAAAAAAAATCAATTTTTTTTCAAAAAAAAACCTTTAGTACCGGTTGGTGTTACCAACTGGTACTAAAGGTCCCCCACACCACCGCGCGGTCTCGTGCCACGTGATGGGTTGTCCCCGGTTTGTGTTGAACCAGGACTAAAGGGGGGGAACCTTTAGTCCCCACCTTCAGTGCCGGTTACAGAACCGGAACTAAAGGTCCTTACGAACCGGTATAACAGGGCATTTTTCTACTAGTGCAATTGAGAGTCGTAGCTGGCGTCGACGGCGGCCATCCACCAGCCAGTCACCAACACTGTTTGGAGATGATCCTTAGTGCCATGCCGCGGGCTGGCGTCATGGACCGTCTGGCACAACTGCTGGATGCTTGCGTGCATCGTCGCCATGTGTCTGGAGTGGGCACTTTTGCGCTTAGTGTAGGTGCTTAGCCAAATTCTTAGGTGCGTACGATGTGGTAGATGCATTGGAATGGAGGGGCGCCTTTATATGAGTACAAATTGCGTTGCATTCACATCATGCTGCCTCTTTTCCCGGTCCTCCTCCCATTACTTCCCTCATGCATTCATGATACTAATTGAAGGAGGATGCATCATTGGCCATTCAACATTTCGGGAACCACTACCCTCTCCCTCGTCTGGATTAAAGCCATATCGGGAACTGCACCCCCCCCCCCCCGCTGCACGCCCGGCTGAACACGCCTCCTCGCCTCCATCTATGCTTAATTACTGAATATTAGTTGCAAAAATTAGATACTACTAGTGATTTTTAGCTTCATATTTTTGACAAATCGCAGTGTTACAAGGTTGACAAATGGCAATGTTACTAGATTAACAAATGACAGTCTTTCCAGTTTGACAAATGGAAACATACCCAATATGACAGATGCAAATCTTACCAAATTGTTTGTAAAGTGGTTGCACACGGGTCATCCAAAACAACCGTTTACGTTGAAGAGATGCACAAATCCTGCTCTCACTTTGCATACGGGTGTTCTTTCTAAAACGTTTGCGATCAAGAGCCATTAAAACCTATAGCCATTAAAACCAAGACATGTGGCGTCACGTGAATGGTTAAGATTTGAATTATACACATAAATGCATTGAAAAACTCAACTAATGCATAAAAATGTCCAAACGAACCCCAAAAAATCCCAAAAATTGACATGACACTCCTGTTGTTCTATGTTGGCACGAGAAAAAAAATTCAAAGCAATAAGATGCAATGGATATCGTTATGTCCCCAAAGGTGGGACATTCCCTACCGAAACCATCAGGCTTGTTGTGAGAAGCTCTGGTTTGTGAGAAGCATATCCCCAAACCTGTCCCAAATGGGACAAAAAATTTACCACGGCATGTTGATGTCGCTCCATCATAGCATGCATGCGAAGTTTCATGAATTTCAGACGAGCTTTGGATTTATACTAGAATTTAAAAACCAGCTATCTCAATGTTTGCGGCCGAGTGACGGTGGCAGGGTGTTTGATGACATTCATTTTTATTTCTTGCATGGGACCTACTTAGGCATGCAACCAAGGACACAGATTTGAATATTCAACCAATTTATATGCATTAGAGCATATGTGTGCATGTATAGTTCAAATTTGAATTATGCACATGAATGCATAGAAAACTCACTTAATGTATAAAAGTGTCCAAGCAAACCCTGAAAAATCCCAAAAATTGACACAACACCCCTGTTGTTCTATGTTGACACTAGGAAAAAATTTAAATCGAGAAGATGCAATGGGTATCATTTCGTCCAGAAAGGTGAAACGTTCCCTACTGAACCATCATGCTTGTTGTGAGAGAAGCTTTGGTTTGCGAGAAGCTTATACCATAACCTGGCCCAAATGGGACAACATTTTTTTACCCCAGTATCTTGATGTCGTTCCATGATAGCATGCCAAGGTTCATGAATTTCAGACGAGTTTTGTATTTACTAGAATTACAAAAGCAAGCACCTCAACATTTGCCGGAGAGCCACGGTGCCGTGGTGTTTGAAATTCATCCCCATTTCTTGAATGGGACGTAAGCATCAATCCATGGACACATATATCATTTTACAAACCATTTTGGTGCGCTGGAGCATGTGCATGTGGTTTAATTTTGAATTGTGCACCTGAAATTCCTAGAAAACCAAGTTACTGTACAAAAATGTCCAAACGAACCCTGAATAATTCCAAAAAAATTGACGACACACCTATAGTTATGTGTTCATTACAGATAGAAGTTCTAGAAATTCAAACACCATCCTTTGCAGCTATGACCCCATTATGTAATTCAAATCAAGATGAAAAATCAAGTAGATCCCACACAGTTTATTATCACCAACCGTGTGAGATGCAGTACAAAATATCCTGGAGCACCGTCGGTGTATAGTACGCCTATGGCTTACTCAAGAAGGTTCGTCGGCTATAGTCCACAGCCTGCTCTGAATAAGGGACCATATCTAATGACACTTTGCACACCAGTTTTTTCACTGAAGTGATTCCAAATTTTCGGCTTTCGCGGAAATATCTACCTCCCCGCTGATACGTCTCCAACGTGTCTATAATTTATGAAGCATTCATGCTATTATATTATCTGTTTTGAATGATTACGGGCTTTATTATACACTTTTATATTACTTTTGGGACTAACCTATTAACCGGAGGCCCAGCCCATATTGCTGTTTTATTGCCTGTTTCAGTATTTCGAAGAAAAGGAATATCAAACGGAGTCCAAACGGAATGAAACCTTTGGGAGCGTGATTATTGGGAAGAACATGATCCGGGAGACTTTGAGTTCACGTCAGAAGAGCCTCGAGGAGGCCAGGAGATAGGAGGGCGTGCCCACCCCTCCTGGGCGCGCCCCTGTCTCCTGGGCCCCTCGAGCACCCCCCCCCCCCCCCGACCGACTTCTTTCGCCTATATAAGTCCACGTACCCTAAAAACATCGAAAACAAAAATAGATCGGGAGTTCCGCCGCCGCAAGCCTCTGTAGCCACCAAAAACCTCTCGCGAGCCCGTTCTGGCACCCTGCCGGAGGGGGGGTCCATCACCGGTGGCCATCTTCATCATCCCGGTGCTATCCATGACGAGGAGGGAGTAGTTCACCCTCGAGGCTGAGGGTATGTACCAGTAGCTATGTGTTTGATCTCTCTCTCTCTCTCTCTCTCTCTCTCGTTTTCTCTCTCTCGTTTTCCCTCTATGGCACGATCTTGATGTATCGCGAGCTTTGCTATTATAGTTGGATCTTATGATGTTTCTCCCCCTCTACTCTCTTGTAATGGATTGAGTTTTCCCTTTGAAGTTATCTTATCAGATTGAGTCTTTAATGATTTGAGAACACTTGATGTATGTCTTGTGTGGGATACCCGAGGTGATAATGGGGTATTCTATTGATCCACTTGATGTATGTTTTGGTGATCAACTTGCGGGTTCCTCCCATGAACCTATGCATAGGGGTTGGCACATGTTTTCGTCTTGACTCTCCGGTAGATACTTTGGGGCACTCTTTGAAGTACTTTGTGTTGGTTGAATAGATGAATCTGAGATTGTGTGATGCATATCGTATAATCATGCCCACGGATACTTGAGGTGACAATGGAGTATCTAGGTGAGATTAGGGTTTTGGTTGATTTGTGTCTTAAAGGTGTTATTCTAGTACGAACTCTTGAATAGATTGATCCGAAAGAATAACTTTGAGGTGGTTTCGTACCCTACCATAATCTCTTCGTTTGTTCTCCGCTATTAGTGTCTTTGGAGTGACTCTTTGTTGCATGTTGAGGCCTTGTTATATGATTTATCTATGTTATTATTGTTGAGAGAACTTGCACTAGTGAAAGTATGAACCCTATGCCTTGTTTCCTACCATTGCAATACCGTTTACGCTCACTTTTATCATTAGTTACCTTGCTGTTTTTATAATTTCAGATTACAAATACCTTTATCTACCATCCATATTGCACTTGTATCACCATCTCTTTGCCGAACTAGTGCAGCTATACAATCTACCATTGTATTGGGTGTGTTGGGGACACAAGAGACTCTTTGTTATTTGGTTGCAGGGTTGTTTGAGTGAGACCATCTTCATCCTACGCCTCCCACGGATTGATAAACCTTAGGTCATCCACTTGAGGAAAATTTGCTACTGTCCTACAAACATGTGCACTTGCAGGTCCAACAACGTCTACAAGAAGAAGGTTGTGTAGTAGACATCACCCGCCCCTCCTCCTTACCAAAAGCCACATTTCCCATGTTTCCTCCTTCCTTTCCAATTTGAAACCTTCACTCCTTGCTTGCAGTGCCGCCTCCTCGCCGGCGACCCTCCTTCACGCTGCTCGGCCTCGCCTATCCAGGCAGGTAATCCACACCTGAACCCCGTCCTCCTCCTCCTTCCACATCCCACATGCCCCAACTGCCGGCGCGAGCGCGACACCTTCCACCCAAATCACCGACCCCTCCACCAAATAAGTGCCGTCCTAAGCCATGGTGCACGCAATATAGCCAGGATCTCAAGGAGCATTTGGCAGCAGAGAAGCAAATCACGGTTGCACGCGCGGATGAGGTCGCGATGGCTGCCATTCATGCCAACCCCCAGATCTTGGAGGAGCACCTCACCATCGAGGCTACCGTCGATGCCTCGCATGCCAACGCCGCGGCGCGGTTGACTTCTTTAAAAGACAGTTCGTGGCGTTTTCTCAAGGCCACTGTCGGTGCCTACGACAAAGACTACGAGGTGTTTTCTCAGCGTGCACGTGCTTACCTCATCTTGAGAGCCAGTAGGTTGGTGCCCGGAGTGGCTCAGGCAACTCACCACTACGACAAGGGCACCCACGATGCAGAGGCCTCGCCCTCTTCCATGTCCAAGGAGCCAATCGTCATCGATATCTCCGACAATGAGTAGCTTGTCTTATTAGCTCACTATAAGGACCCATGTTCAGTTTGCTAGCTACTGCATTTCCTTAACAAATTTTAGTGAATTGTGCTATCTACTTTTACCATGCAATCTTCTGCTCTAGTGTATATGTTCTATATGTCGTGCAATGTGGTGTTCAGTTAACTGTTTGGTTCAATTCTGCAAATGTGATGTTCAATTCTTTAGGGTGCAATTTTCCAAGTTGTCAAGCATGCTTGGTTTGGTTAACTGACTAATCTTCTATTAGGAGTATGTTATATTGTGCAATGTGGTGCTCAGTTAACGTTTGGTTCATTTTTTGTGGTGTTTAGTTAACTGTTTCGATTCTGCAATGCGATGTTCAATTGTTGTGTGTGCATTCTGTTATTGTATACTGTGTGAGAAATAAATCTAATTTGGTTGTACTAAATACATGAGAAACAAATACAATTGCTATATTTCCAAGTTGTTAAGCATGCTTGGTTTGGTTAACTGTCTGATCTTCTATTAGGAGTATGTTATATTTGTGCAATGTGGTGCTCAGTTAACGGTTGGTTCATTTGTTGTAGTGTTTAGTTAACTCTTGGTTCAATTCTACAATGAAATGTTCAATTGTTGTGGCTGCATTCTGTTATTGTATACCATGTGAGAAATAGATCAAATTTGGCTGTACTAAATACATGAGAAACAAATACAATTGCTATATTTCAAAGTTTTTAAGCATGCTTGGTTTTTTTAACTGTCTTATCTTCTATTAGGAGTATGTTATATTTGTGCAATGTGGTGCTCAGTTAACGGTTGGTTCATTTGTTGTGGTGTTTAGTTAACTGCTTGGTTCAGTTCTGCAATGTGATGTTTAATTGTTGTGGCTGCATTCTGTTATTGTATACTATTATACCTTGTCTTTTTTATTCCTTTGCCTCATTTCCAATATAGAGAAGATATTTATGCACATCCTTGTTTTCAGGCCTTTCCAAAATAGTTCACTGATGATTACCTCTCAAACCACATGTATGGACAGGAGGCGAGGAAGGTTTTCATACAACACCACGGTTCAATATTGAAGTGTTCCTGAAGAGGACGAAGGATGGGCGGTCAATCATCCACAGGAACTAGCCTAAAGTTGCAAAGACCTTCAACATCAATGAATGCTCAATATTCGCCTTTCACTTCAGCAGTTTTCCTGATGAGATGCATCTGTCTATGTACCGTCTATGATGCTAATTTTGAAAGGTTCTAGTTGTTGCACGTGAAACTTGGAGCTGGTGCAGTTGTGTAATGGGAGTGCTGAAGCTATATCATGTTGTACTCTGATGTATTTCAATTATGAAATCATGCTTCCTTAATATGGGAATGAAATATATTATGTGTTCAATATGAATGTCAATTAGATTAATAAATGGATTATTAACAATAGGGCAATTAGCCTGCTAATTGGTTTTTCCTATTGCAAACGGCTATTGAGAAAATACCGTGGGCAATGACCTAAGGCAACGCACACGGTTTCTTCTACGCACCGTGTGTGATGCATTCAATAATGCAAACGATAAAATTACTAATATTGTGTTCGATGGGAAGGCCATCACAAACGATTTAACAGGGAAAATTGTGTGTAATGTACCTACGAACGGAAACGTTTTCCTTGCAGCGACTGTATGGGATGTATGTACGAACGGAAACGTTTCACGGGGACTCACTGTGTGGGTTGAACTTACGATCGGAAATGATTTCGTTTGTATAATTGTATTTTTAGCACTATTGTACGTATAACCGTATTTGCTCGCTCACCGGTCACACACGACCTCATTTTGCGGAGCGTGTGTGCCGTGTCGTGTGCGAAGGACCCCCTAATCGCCCACACTCACTAGGGGATGGTTTTGAATGCCGTCACGGAAAGGGGTTTAAAACCGTTTGTATAGCACCGACGCATACTAGTGTTTGTTGGGTTGGCATAGATCAAGATTAGGATTTGTCACTCCGTGTTTCGGAGAGGTATATCTGGGACCTCTCGATAATGCTCATCACTATAAGCCTTGCGAGCATTGTGACTAATCAGTTAGTTGCGGGATGAAGTATTACGGAACGAGTAAAGAGACTTGCTGGTAAAGAGATTGAACTAGGTATGATGATACCAACGATCGAATCTCGGGCAAGTAACATACTGATGACAAAGGGAACAATGTATGTTGTTATGCGGTTTGACTGATAAAGATTTTCATATAATATGTACGAGCCAATATGAGCATCCAGGTTCGGCTATTGGTTATTGACCGGAGAAGTGTCTCGTTCATGTCTACATAGTTCTCGAACCCGTAGGGTCTGCACGCTTAACATTCAATGACGATATATATTATGAGTTATGTGTGTTTGATGACCGAAGTTTGTTCGGAGTCCCGACGAGATCACGGATGTGACGAGGAATCTCGAAATGGTCGAGACATAAAGATTAAAATATTGGACCATGTTATTCGGACAGCAGAAGTGTTCCGGATAGTTTCGGGTAAAAACGGAGTGCCAGACGGGTTACCGGAAACCCCCGGGGGAACTAATGGGCCACCATGGGCCTTAGTGGAGAGAGACGAGGGCCGCAGGAGGGCTGGCCGCCCTCCCCCCCTTGGGTCCAAATTGGACTAGGGGAAGGGGGCGCCCCCCCCCCCTTCCTACTCCCTCTCCCTCTCCTTCTTTACCCTCTCTTCCTTGGAGGGGAATCCTCTTAGGACTAGGAAGTCCTAGTAGGAATCCTCTTTGGGCGTGCCATAGGGCCGGCCGGCCTCCCCCTCCCTCCTTTATATACAGGGGCGGGGGCACCCTAGAAGACACAAGTTTCTCTTAACCGTGTGTGGTGCCCCCCGCCACAGTTACACACCTCGATCATACCATCGTAGAGCTTAGGCGAAGCCCGGCACCGGTAGCATCATCATCACCGTCGTCACGCTGTCATGCTGATAGAACTCACCCTCGTCCTCAACTGGATCAAGAGCACGAGGGACGTCATCGAGCTGAACGTGTGCTGAATGCGGAGGTGATGTACGTTTGATACTTGGATCGGTTGGATCGCTAAGACATCCGACTACATCAACCGCGTTACTAAACGCTTCCACTTTCTGTCTATGAGGGTACGTGGACACACTCTCCCCTCTCGTTGTTATGTATCTCCTAGATAGATCTTGCGTGATCATAGGAAAATTATTGAAATTACTATGTTCCCCAACAGTGGCATCAGAGCCAGGTCTATGAGTAGATGTTTTATGCACGAGTAGAACACAAAGAGTTGTGGGCGATAATAGTCATACTGCTTACCACCAATGTCTTACTTTGATTCGGCGGTATTGTTGGATGAAGCAGCCCGGACCAACATTACATGACCGCGTTCATGAGACTGATTCTACCGACGCGCTTTTGCACATAGGTGGCTAGCGGGTGTCTGTTTCTCCAACTTTAGTTGAATCGAGTTTGACTACGGCCGGTCCGTGTTGAAGGTTAAAACAACACACTTGACGAAAAATCTTTGTGGTTTGATGCATGGGTAAGAACGGTTCTTTCTAGAAGCCCGTAGCAGCCACGTACAACTTGCAACAACAAAGTAGAGAACGTCTAACTTGTTTTTGCAGGGCTTGCTGTGATGTGATATGGTCAAGGCATGATGTGATATAAATTGTTGTATGATATGATCATGTTTTGTAACAAAGTTATCGGCAACTGGCAGGAGCCATATGGTTGTCGCTTTATTGTATGCAATGCAATTGCCATGTAATTGTTTTACTTTATCACTAAGCGGTAGCGATAGTCGTAGAAGCAATAGTTGGTGAGACGACAATGATGCTACAATGGAGATCAAGGTGTCGCGCTGGTGACGATGGAGATCATGACGATGCTTCGGTGATGAAGATCATGAGCACAAGACGATGATGGCCATATCATGTCACATATTTTTGATTGCATGTGATGTTTATCTTTTATGCATCTTATTCTGCTTAGTACAGCAGTAGCATTATAAGATGATCCCTTACTAAATTTCAAGGTATAAGTGTTCTCCCTGAGTATGCACCGTTGCTACCGTTCATCGTGCCGAGACACCACTCGTCGTTCCGAGACACCACGTGATGATCGGGTGTGATAAGCTCTATGTTCACATACAACGGGTGCAAGCCAGTTTTGCACACGCAAAATACTCGGGTTAAACTTGACGAGCCTAGCATACGCAGATATGGCCTCGGAACACTAGAGACTGAAAGGTCGAGCGTGAATCATATAGTAGATATGATCAACATAGTGATGTTCACCATTGAAAACTACTCCATCTCACGTGATAATCAGACATGGTTTACTTGATTTGGATCACATGATCATTTAGATGACTAGAGGGTTGTCTAACTAAGTGGGAGTTCTTAAGTAATATGATTAATTGAACTTTAATTTATCATGAACTTAGTACTGATAGTATTTGCAAATTAATTATGTTGTAGATCAATAGCTCACGTTGTAGCTTCCCTATGTTTTTTATATGTTCCTAGAGAATACTAAGTTGAAACATGATAGTAGCAGTGATGCGGACTAGGTCTGTGATCTGAGGTTTATCATCATTGCTGCACAGAAGAATTATGTCCTTGATGCACCGCTAGGTGACAGACCTATTGCAGGAGCAGATGCAGACATTATGAACATTTGGCTAGCTTGATATGATGACTACTTGATAGTTTAGTGCACCATGCTTTACGACTTAGAACCGGGACTTCAAAAACATTTTGAATGCCATAGAGCATATAAGATGTTCCAAGAGCTGAAATTGGTATTTCAGACTTATGCCTGTGTCAAGAGGTATGAGACCTCTGACAAGTACTTCGCCTAAAAGATGGAGGAGAATTTCTCAGCTAGTGAGCATGTGCTCAGAATGTCTGGGTACTACAATTGCTTGAATCAAGTGGGAGTTAATCTTCCAGATAAGATAGTGATTGACAGAGTTCTCTAGTCACCATCACCAAGTTACTGGAACTTCGTGATGAACTATAGTATGCAAGGGATGACGAAAACGATTCCCGAGCTCTTCGTGATGCTGAAATCAAGAAAGAGCATCAAGTGTTGATGATTGACAAGACCACTAGTTTAAAGAAAAGGGCAAAAGGAAAGAAAGGGAACTTCAAGTAAATGGCAAGCAAGTTGTCACTCCCATGAAGAAGCCCAAAGTTGGACCTAAGCCTAAAACTGAGTGCTTCTACTGCAAAGGAAATGGTCACTGGAAGCGGAACTGACCCGAATAAGATAAGAAGGATGGCAAAGTGAACAAAGGTGTATTTGATACACATGTTATTAATGTGTACCTTGCTAGTGTTCATAGTAGCCCCTGGGTATTCGATACTTGTTCGGTTTCTATGATTAGTAACTCGAAACAAGAGTTGCAGAATAAATAGAGACTAGTTGAGGATGAAGTGACAATGTATGTTGGAAGTGGTTCCAAGATTGATATGATCATCATAGCACACCGCCTATACTTTCGGGATTAGTGTTGAACCTAAATAAATGTTATTTGGTGTTTGTGTTAAAGAATGAATATGATTAGATCATGTTTATTGCAATACGATTATTCATTTAAAACAGAGAATAATTGTTATTCTATTTACATGAAGAAAACCTTCTATGGTCATACACCCAGTGTTGATGGTTTACTGAATCTCGATCGTAGTGATACACAAATTCATAATATTGATGCCAAAAGATGCAAAGTTGATAATGAATCATTTGATACTTGCGAACCGTGCCTTATGGGCAAGATGACTAAAACTCCGTTCTCTAGAACAATGAAACGAGCTAATGAATTATTGGAAATAATACATACTGATGTATGTAGTCTGATGAGTGTTGAGGCTCGTGGCAGGTATCGCTATTCTCTGACCGTCACAGATGATTTGAGCAGACATGGGTATATCTACTTAATGAAACACAAGTCTGAAACATTTGAAAAGTTCAAAGAATTTCAGAGTGAAGTGGAGAATCATTGTAACAAGAAAATAAAGTTTCTACGATCTGATCATGGAGGAGAATATTTGAGTTACGAGTTTGGCCTTCATTCAAAAACAATGTGGAATAGTTTCACAGCTCACGCCACCTGGAACACCACAATGTAATGGTGTGTCCAAACGTCGTAACCACACTATATTAGATATGGTGCGATCCATGATGTCTCTTACCGGTTTACGACTATCGTTTTGGGGTTATGCATTAGAGACAACTACATTCACTTTAAACAGGGCACCATCAAAATCCGAACTATGGTTCCCAGAAACCAGAGTTGTCGTTTCTTAAATTTTGGGGCTGCGATGCTTATGTGAAAAAGCTTCAACCTGATCAGCTCGAACCCAAATCGGAAAAATGTGTCTTCATAGGATACCCAAAAGAAACTGTTGGGTACACCTTCTATCATAGATCCGAAGGCAAGATATTCGTTGCTAAGAATGGATCGTTTCTAGAGAAGGAGTTTCTCTCGAAATAAGAAAGTGAGTGGGAGGAACGTAGAACTTGATGAGGTAATTGTACCTTCTCCCGAATTGGAAAGTAGTTCATCACAGAAATCAGTTCCAGTGATTCCTACAGCAATTAGTGAGGAAGCTTATGATGATGATCTTAAAACTTCAGATCAAGTTACTACGAACCACGTATGTCTTCCAGAGTACGGTCCGCACCAGAGTGGTACGGTAATCCTGTTCTGAAAGTCATGTTACTAGACCATGATGAACCTACGAACTATGAGGAAGCGATGATGAGCCCAGATTCCACAAAATGGCTTGAGGCCATGAAATCTGAGATGGGATCCATATATGAGAACAAAGTGTGGACTATAGTGGACTTGCCCGATGATCGGCAAGCCATAGAAAATAAATGGATTTTCAAGAGGAAGACGGACGCTGATAGTAGTGTTACTATCTACAAAGCTCGACTTGTCGCAAAAGGTTTTTAACAAGTTCAAGGTGTTGACTACAATGAGATTTTCTCAACTGTAGCGATGCTTAAATCCGTCCGAATCATGTTAGCAGTTGCCATATTTTATGAAATCTGGCACAAAACTGCATTCCTTAAATGGATATTTCTTAAAGAAGAGTTGCATATGATGCAACCATGAGGTTTTGTTGATCCTAAAGGTACTAACAAGGTATACAAGCTCTAGCGATCCATCTATGGACTAGTGCAAGCATCTTGGAGTTGGAATATATGCTTTGATGAGTTGATCAAAGCACATAGTTTTATACAGACTTGCGGTGAAGCCTGTATTTACAAGAAAGTGAGTGGGAGCACTACAACCTTTCTGATAAGTATATGTGAATGACATATTGTTGATCGGAAATGATGTAGAATTTTCTGGAAAGCATAAAGGAGAGTTTGAAAGGAGATTTTCAAAGAAAGGCATCGGTGAAGCTGCTTACATATTGGGCATCAAGATCTATAGAGATAGATCAAGACGCTTGATAAGTTTTTTCAATGAGTATATACCTTGACAAGTTTTTGAAAGAGTTCAAAATGGATCAGTCAAAGAAGGATTTCTTGCCTGTATTACAAGGTGTAAAGTTGAGTAATACTCAAAACCCGACCACAGCAGAAAATAGAAAGAGAATGAAAGTCAGTCCCTATGCCTCAGTCATTGGTTCTATAAAGTATGCCATGCTATGTACCAAACTAGTTGAGTGCCTTGCTATGAGTTTGGCAAGGAGGTACGATAATGATCCAGGAGTGAAGAATTGTATAGCGGTCAAAGTTCTCCTTAGTTACCTAAGAGGACTAAGGAAATATTTCTTGGTTATGGAAGTGATAAAGAGTTCGTTGTAAAAGGTTACATCGATGCAAGCTTTTACACCGATCCAGATGACTCTGAGTCTCAATATGGATACATATTGAAAGTGGGAGCAATTAACTAGAGTAGCTCCATGCAGAGCATTGTATACATAGAATATTCGCAAAATACATACGGCTCTGAATGTGACAGACCCGTTGACTAAAACTTCTCTCACGAGCAAACATGATCACACCTTAGTACTCTTTGGGTGTTAACCACATAACGATTATTGACTCTAGTAAAACGCTTTGGGTGTTGGTCACATGGCGACATGAACTATGGGTGTTAATCACATACAGATATGAACTATTGGTGGTAAATCACATGGCGATGTGAACTAGATTATTGACTCTAGTGCAAGTGGGAGACTGAAGGAAATATGCCCTAGAGGCAATAATAAAGTTATTATTTATTTCCTTATATGAAAGTGCAACTATCCCTAGGTGGATTTGGTAATTCATAACAACATATAGCTCATTGAGATAATGCTATTCCAAGACTATTATTTCAGGAAAGCTCAATGAATGGCATGGCATGGATGATGAAAGTGGATCCCTCAAAATATCAAGGACAAAGGATTGGCTCAAGCTCAAAAGCTCAAGACTCTACATTTTACATTTTTAGTGATCCAAGATCACATTGAGTCTATATGAAAAGCCAATACTATCAAGGAGGGATGAGGTGTTGCTTAATGAGCCTCTTGCTTCATGTGCTTAGTGATATGCTCCAAAACCCTCCACTACTTTCTCACATACACATATGACCTAAACCTAAAGTCAAACTCGGCCCTACCGATTCTTTCTATCCGGCGCCACCGAGTTCAAATGTCCTAGCCACTGCCACAAACCCTAGGCAAATCGGTCTCACCGATAGGGATCTCGGTCTCACCGAGATGGGATTGTAATCTCTCTGTTTCCCTTCGTAACATTTCGGTCTAACCGAAGTGAGCGATCGGTCCCACCAAGATTGCAATGTAAACTCTCTGTTTCCCTTTCGTAACTTTTTGGTCTCACCGAAAGAGCGAATCGGTCCCACCAAGTTTACCTGACCAACTCTCTGGTTAGCTAATTACGAAAATCGGTCTCACCGAGTTTGAGTAATCGGTCTCACCGAGATTATGTTATGCCCTAACCCTAACCATATCGGTCCTACCAAGTTGCATGCCGGTCCCATCGAAATCACTAACGGTCACTAGGTTTACTAAATCGGTCCGACCGAGTTTGATGATTCGGTCCCACCGAGTTTGGTAAATTGTGTGTAACAGTTAGATTTTGTGTGGAGGCTATATATACCCCTCCACCTCCTCTTCATTCGTGGAGAGAGCCATCAGAACAAACCTACACTTTCAACTTACCAGTTCTGAGATAGAACCACCTACTCATGTGTTGAGGCCAAGATATTCCATTCCTACCATATGAACCATGATCTCTAGCCTTCCCCAAGTTGCTTTCCACTCAAATCTTCTTTCCACCAGATCCAAATCCTATGAGAGAGAGTTGAGTGTTAGGGAGACTATCATTTGAAGCATAAGATCAAGGAGTTCATCATCAACGCACCATTTGTTACTTCTTGGAGAGTGGTGTCTCCTAGATTGGTTAGGTGTCACTTGGGAGCCTCCAACAAGATTGTGGAGTTGAACCAAGGAGTTTTTAAGGGCAAGGAGATCGCCTACTTCGTGAAGATCTACCGCTAGTGAGGCAAGTCCTTCGTGGGCGATGGCCATGATGGGATAGACAAGGTTGCTTCTTCGTGGACCCTTCTTGGGTGGAGCCCTCCGTGGACTCGCGCAACCGTTACCCTTCGTGGGTTGAAGTCTCCATCAACGTGGATGTACGATAACACCACCTATCAGAACCACGACAAAAACATCTGTGTCTCCAATTGCGTTTGAATTCTCCAGACCCTTCCCTTTACTTTCTTGCAAGTTGCGTGCTTTAATTTCCGCTGCCTATATACTCTTTGCATGCTTGCTTGAATTGCGTGAAGATTGCTTGACTTGTTCAAAGATTGCTAAAATCTGCCAAACTCTAAAATTGGGAAAAGGTTAAGTTTTTAATTGGTCAAGTAGTCTAATCACCCCCCCTCTAGACATACTTCAAGGTCCTACAAGTGGTATCAGAGCTTTGGTCTCCATTTGCTTTGATTTCCATAGCTTTTGTTGGTCACAGCCTTGGTTTCACAACCTAGGAGAGTATGGCGTCTAGCGAGGGAAATTATCACCGTAGAGGTCCTTACTTTGATGGTACTAATTTTGCTAGTTGGAAGCATAAGATGAAAATGCATATTCTCGGACATAACCCCGCCGTTTGGGCTATTGTGTGTATTGGTTTGCAAGGTGAATTCTTTGATGGGAGAGAACCAAACCGTGAAGCTAGTGCGGATGAATTGAAGATCCTGCAATACAACGCCCAAGCTTGTGATATCCTCTTCAACGGTTTATGCCCCGAAGAATTCAACAAAATCAGCCGTCTTGAGAATTCAAAGGAAATTTGGGACACTGATATGCATGAAGGTACCGACTCCGTCAAGGAATCCAAGTTAGATGTGCTCCAAAGTCAGCTTGACAAGTTCAAAATGAAGGATGGTGAAGGTCTCGCTGAAATGTACTCTAGGCTTGCTCTTATCACAAATGAGATTGCCGGCTTAGGAAGTGAAGAGATGACCGACAGATTCATCATCAAGAAAATCCTAAGAGCATTGGATGGAAAGTATGATACCGTGTGCACATTGATTCAAATGATGCCCAATTACAAGAATCACAAGCCAACGGAAGTCATTGGTAGAATCGTTGCTCATGAGATGTCACTCAAGGATAAAGAGGAACTTCACAACAAGTCAAGTGGTGCTTACAAAGCCTCATGTGAAGCCCCCACATCATCAAGTGAGAAACAAACCTTCAATGGAGAATTGAGCTTAATGGTGAAGAACTTCAACAAATTCTACAAGAGTAGAAGCAAAGAAAGAAGCTCTAAGTCAAGGTCCTACAATGACAAAAGATCTTCCAGTCGAGAGCGCAATTGCTACAATTGTGGGAGACCAAGACACTATTCCAATGAGTGTACGGCACCCTACAAAAGAAGAGAAGATTCTCCTAAGAGAAGAAGTAGAAGAGAAGAATCACCACCAAGAGAGAGAAGGGGTAGAGATGATCGTTATGAACGAAAAACATCCCGGAGAAGCAAGGATTCGGAAAGGAAGGACAAGTCATCAAAGAGCTACACAAAACGAAGACATCAAGCTCATGTTGGTGAATGGGTATCCGGTTCCGACTCTGAACATCACTCCGAGAGAAGCTATCACTCCGACTACGAACATACTCAAGATGAAGGTGTTGCCGGTCTAGCACTTGTGTCGACCAACTCCTACAACATATTTGAATCACCAAATTAAGGAATTGGAATATGCTTCATGGCCAAAGGTCCTAAGGTAACACACGCCGAGTATGTTGATTTCAATAGTGATGAAGATGACTTGTTAGGTGATGATGATTTACTTATTGACAACTCTAGTGATGAATACTATGATGAAACGTCAATTAATCATGCTAAACAAGATAAAACGAATGACAATGATAAGGAGAAGATTGAGTGTCTAACTAAAGAACTAAACACTCTTAAGTTAGCTCATGAAACTATCTTCGAAAATCATCGAGAACTTTTAAGGCCTCATGAGAAGTTACTCTTTGAAAAGCTCAATCTTGAGCAAGAGCATGAGTTCTTAAAGGCAATCAATGATGATCTTCGCAAGAAAAGTTCTTCTTATATTGCCAAGCGTTTACTCTTATCTACTTACATGCCTCAAGTCAAGTCTAGTAACAAGAACAAGAAGGATTCTTCCTCTAGTAGTAACAATAATAATGCTAAATCCAATATTGTTGCTTCTAGTAGTTCTCTTGATTCCACTAATGATTCTCTTAGCCAAGTTACACTTGAGCAAGAAAATAGCTTATTGAAGGGAATTATAGAGAAAGGTGTATACAAGAGCCTTGCCGGGAGTAAGCAATTCGAGGAAATTGTACGCAAGCAAGGAAGGCATCGGAAGAATCAAGGTGTTGGTTTTGAACGAAAGTTCAATGCCAATGGAGTAAAGTGGGAAGAAGATCAATACCCCAAGATGAAGTTTGTTCCTCAACAAGAGAAGTATGATCCTACTTTCTTCAAGGGAACACAAGCACAAGATGATCTTCCACCACAAGACCACAAGAACAAAGGCAAGGACAAGATTCAAGAGGAGATTGATGCATTTGAAGAAGCACCTAAGGCCTTGGTCAAGTGGGTTCCCAAGACTACGTCAAGTTCTACTTAATCAAGCATAACTACTACACCAAGGATTCCCATCAAGATGATGTGGATCCCGAAGAAGAAGAACTAGAGAGTTCTTGAGGGTGACTCCGCCAACATTTTTCACTCATATCATTATGGCAAGGACAAGTGCAACCATCTTCCATATCTTGCACTAGTTCAAGGAGTCACAAACCCTCATGTTGGTAAGGCAAGGGACAAGGTAACCATATGTTTTCATGGACATCATTTTGTGTGTGCATCACTCTATGTCTATGGATATTCTTGTTTATTCCTTGTGGGACTAACCCATGTAGGTATGTTCAAAGTGCAACTCACTCCAAAGGATTGCTCCAAATAATCTACATCAACATTGAGCATCCACATCTTCAACACCTACATGAAGTCATCATCGACAAAACCCAAGGTTAGTTTATCCCTCTAAGGGGGGATCTCACATCTAGGGGGAGCTTAACTCTAAGAATTGAGTCAAAGCAACTCTAATGGTGTGAACACATAAATGCTTTATGTAAAAGTGGTAATCCCACTTGAGCTTAAACGATGAGTATGACATATGATCAAATGTTCTCATTTGACTCCTAAGTCAATATACTCATATATAGATGACCTAGTCATCGCCAATTGTTTGATAGATGCTAGAATTGGTTGTGCATGCTCTGTCACATATTTCATTTGTCATTTTATTGTGTGAGCATGTTGAATGCATATTTTACTCATTCGAGGACATCCACTTGTTGTTTTGATTGGTTGGCTTCTTTTTCTTTGGCCAAGTGGATGGACAAGAATGCCTAAGAACCTTCTCTAGTTATCTATGCTTTTCTTGTCTCAAACTCTATTCATGCTACATCACAAAATTTGATCAAGTCAGATTCGAACCACTCTGTGTGAGGAGCACTCGGAGTCCCCGATTCGTCATAGACTTAAACTTCCAAAACTTCTTTGTGATTTTCGGTCTGATCGATTCCTCCATTTCGGTCATACTGAGATCACTAAGTCGATCTAGGTTTTCAATCTCGATGCAACCGATTTGAACTTTTTGGTCACACCGAGTTGCTGTAACTGTTAACAGTTATGCATCTTGGTGCCACCGAGTTGTTCCACTCGGTCACACTGACAGTGTCGGGCTATATATACTCGCGGGAAAATTTTTGGAAAAACTTTCTCCGAAACTCCTCGCCCGCGCATAGCTCGCTCTCCCTACTAGGTCTACGGATCATCGACTTCATCGCCAGCCGCCACCTGTCGCTGGTCTCTGCCGCCGTCAACGGAATTCACCCCCGCCGTTGCCGCCGTAGCGAGTTCACCGCCGAACTAGGGTATGGACTCGATCACGGTACTATCCTCGTCTGATTCCTAGCACATTGTGTTCATTATGCATCTTGCCACGATTGAAACACTCCTATCCAGTCAATACAATCCTTAGAATAGGTGAGATTCAAAAATTTAGGGTTACGTTTCCGCCGAAACCATCTCGGACCCACCGAGTTGAAAAACTCGGTCTCACCGATTTGGCTAACGCCATTGCACTAGTAACTCTCGGTCTGACCGAGAATTGCTAATCGGTGTGAACGATTCTAGAACTTTGTGAAACCCTAGCAGTCTCGGTGCCACTGAACTGTGACTCGGTCTGACCGAGTTCACTAGTTTAGGTTCCAAAACTGCTTCAGTATCACCGAGTTTGAAAATCGGTAGATCCGAGATGCTTTCTGTGGAAAACTAAAACTAAGTTTTTTGAATCATTCTTTTGCAAAAAAATCTCTGCATTTTGTGATGCTCATCCACTCTACCTCATCTATAACTATTCACCGGGTCAGCAGTCAGAGTTCTCATCATGTCAGACCAAAGTGATAGTCAGAACAAGTCAGAAGAGCAGATTCACATGAGTGAGGGCACTAGTCCCTCCAGTTCCTCAAATGAAGGCAGCAGAAGTACTCCTAGCAATTTGCCCAAAGCAGCCACAAGAGCAAGAAGGAAGAGAACCTCAGACTCAGAGGATGAGGACTATGTGGCAGCTGAAGATGAGGCTACTTCCAAGAAGGTAGTGCTCAAAAAGGAGTATGGCTCAGCAAAGACCACAAAGCCTGGACTTAATAGGAAGGTCCCTGCCAAGAGGACACCAATGCTGAAGGTCAGAGGATCAACACAAGAACCAGAGAAGCCTGATCCCAAAGAGCCAGTTGTAGAAGGAAAGAAAGGGAAGAAAAGGGTCAAAAAGACCATGGCCAGAGTTGTTGGTCAACCTTCCATGATGGAAGAGGAAGAAGAGGTTGCTGCACCAGCACCCAAGGCACAAAAGCTAATGGGTGATGCTATAAAGTCAGGGGCTGCAACATCAAAGCCCAAAGAAGCACCCAAAGCTGCCCCCAAGCCCAAGATTGCACCAAATAGGAATACCAGGAGTATACCAGCAGCTGAGAAGAACAAGGCCCCAGTGCCTGAAGTTGCTGTTGAGGAAGATGAAGAAGGGCAGATCTTAAGGAAGCTCAAACCCAAGATTCCAGACCACAATGATGCTCATCCTTTGGCTGAGAACATGAAGATCAGGAGAGATCTAGGGTTGAGGCTATGCAGAGAGTCAGATCCATATGCCAGTAGGAGAAGGACTGTTGTTGATTACAGGTTCCATACAAAGGAACAGCAGGACTTCTATGAGACCATCTTGTTGGACAAGAAGCCCATAATATGTGATATAAGGTGGGTCGACTGGACCTACATGAAATAAAATGAGGAACACTATCCTGGAGTGCAAGACAGTTTCATTGCATGTGGAGTTGCAGATTTTAATGGGCAGAAGCTCACCAACTGGAATGATGAACTCATTATGCAATTCTACTCCACAGCACATTTCTATCCAGATGGGAGGATAGTTTGGATGTCTGAAGGTACAAGGTACCAGTCAACCATTAAGGAATGGGCCAATCTGATCAATGCCCCGAAGATGACTTGGACATTTATGCCAAGAAGAAGATGGATCATAACTCAATGTCACAGATGTACAAGGAGATCCCTGATGATGCACTTGAGACTTTCAAGTTTGGATCAGTTCATTTTCTTCTATCAGGGCTGCCTACGATCAACTAGATTTTAAGGCACACTCTATTGCCCAAAGCAGGTGACCACAACATGATCAGAGGGCATGCAATTAACTTGCTTCACATTTTTTATGTGCCCCAGAAGTTCAAGGTCATGAGCCTCATAGTTGAAACTATCAAGAGGACAGCAGTAGACCAAAAGAGGAGTTGTGGATATGCCCCACAGATTCAGGAGTTGATTAACTCAAAGATGGGCACAAGAAAATATCTGTTGGATAAAGAACACTTTGCTCTCTATCCAGACTTTGAGGACAATCAAGTTGTAATGAATGAGAATGAACCATCATCAGTGCAAGCTCAAGTGAAGAAGGAAAAAGCAAGGAAAGAGAAGGCTGCCAAGATGCCAACTCAAGAGGAGGCATCTGAGTACTTTCTGAAGAACAAGCAGGAGCAGCCTGGTTACTTGATAGCATCAACACTGAGGATTGAGAAGGGGTTGGCCACCCTAACTCAAAACCAGGAGAGCCTGGAAAGAATCATGGAACAAAAATTCTATGATCTAGATGTCAAAATAACTGAGATTCAGTCAGTTGTGGAGCAGCTTCAGGATGACATGCACGAGAGGAAGGGCAAGACAACCACGGATGCATTTGCAAGAGTGCCTAGAGCTCAGAGGTCAGCTGCAGTGCCTGTGACAGACACTAGAGCCACATCATCTGCACCAGCTACAGCTCCTACAGCTCCAGTGCAACCAGCTCCAGCACCAACTCCTCCAGCTCCATCCACATCTACTGAAGTCTTCGTCCAAGGAGCCATCTCTACACCACCACCTGAAGATCAAGCCTGAGAGTCGATCTAGCACTATGCATTTTCTATGAACTTTTTGGTAACTTGTTGCCAAAGGGAGAGAAAAATTTATAAATCATAGGCTTCGAGAGAGAGAGAGTGTTGCTTTTGTTCTCTCTTGCTTTGGTGGTTAAACTTTGTTTGCTTTTGATTGCTTGAGGTACTATGCAATTACCTGTGAGACATTGATGATCATGTGTTTGATCATAAGCTACACTTATGCTTGTTATATGTTATTATCTTACTTATCCTTATATGATCATTCACTTTGCTTGGTGATGAGTGCATGTATTCAATCTTTATTATTTTGAGTGCTCCACCAAGATGTATGTGACATGGAAGAGTAACCCATGAGCCTAATTCCTTGTGCATTTGCAGTCCAAAGCAAATCTTAAACTATGCACAAATTTAGGGGGAGCTCTTGATTATCACATACTTCTCAAAGCGATGATGTTTTACAATCTTATTATCATTTGTCGAAGCTTTGATCTATATGTTGTCATCAGCTACCAAAAAGGGGGAGATTGAAAGTGCAACTATCCCTAGGTGGTTTTGGTAATTCATAACAACATATAGCTCATTGAGCTAATGCTATTCCAAGACTATTATTTCAGGAAAGCTCAATGAATGGCATGGCATGGATGATGAAAGTGGATCCCTCAAAATATCAAGGACAAAGGATTGCCTCCAACTCAAAAGCGCAAGACTCTATATTTTACATTTTAGTGATCCAAGATCACATTCAGTCTGTAGGAAAAGCCAATACTATCAAGGAGAGATGAGGTGTTGCTTAATGAGCCTCTTGCTTCATGTGCTTAGTGATATGCTCCAAAACCCTCCACTAATTTCTCACATCCACATATGACCTAAACCTAAAGCCAAACTCGGCCCTACCGATTCTTTCTATCCGGCGCCACCGAGTTCAAATGTCATAGCCACTGCCACAAACCCTAAGCAAATCGGTCTCACCGATAGGGATCTCGGTCTCACCGAGATGGGATTGTAATCTCTCTGTTTCCCTTCGTAACGTTTCGGTCTAACCGAAGTGAGCGATCGGTCCCACCGAGATTGCAATGTAAACTCTCTGTTTCCCTTTCGTAACTTTTCGGTCTCATCGAAAGAGCGAATCGGTCCCACCGAGTTTACCTGACCAACTCTTTGGTTAGCTAATTACCAAAATCGGTCTCACCGAGTTTGAGTAATCGGTCTCACTGAGATTACGTTATGCCCTAACCCTAACCATATCGGTCCTACCGAGTTGCATGTCGGTCCCACCGAAATCACTAACGGTCACTAGGTTTACTAAATCAGTCTGACCGAGTTTGATGATTCGGTCCCACCGAGTTTGGTAAATTGTGTGTAATGGTTAGATTTTGTGTGGAGGCTATATATACCCCTCCACCTCCTCTTCATTCGTGGAGAGAGCCATCAGAACAAGCCTACACTTCCAACTTACCAGTTCTGAGAGAGAACCACCTACTCATGTGTTGAGGCCAAGATATTCCATTCCTACCATATGAATCTTGATCTCTAATCTTCCCCGAGTTGCTTTCCACTCAAATCTTCTTTCCACCAGATCCAAATCCTATGAGAGAGAGTTGAGTGTTGGGGAGACTATCATTTGAAGCACAAGAGCAAGGAGTTCATCATCAACGCATCATTTGTTACTTCTTGGAGAGTGGTGTCTCCTAGCTTGGCTAGGCGTCACTTGGGAGCCTCCAACAAGATTGTGGAGTTGAACCAAGGAGTTTATAAGGGCAAGGAGATCGCCTACTTCGTGAAGATCTACCGCTAGTGAGGCAAGTCCTTCATGGGAGACGACCATGGTAGGATAGACAAGGTTGCTTCTTCGTGGACCCTTCGTGGGTGGAGCCCTCCGTGGACTCGCGCAACCGTTACCCTTCATGGGTTGAATTCTCCATCAACGTGGATGTACGATAGCACCACCTATCGGAACCACGACAAAAACATCTGTGTCTCCAATTGCGTTTGAATTCTCCAAACCCTTCCCTTTACTTTCTTGCAAGTTGCATGCTTTAATTTCCGCTGCCTATATACTATTTGCATGCTTGCTTGAATTGCGTGAAGATTGCTTGACTTGTTCAAAGATTGCTAAAATCTGCCAAACTCTAAAATTGGGAAAAGGTTAAGTTTTTAATTGGTCAAGTAGTCTAATCACCCCCCCCCCCTCTAGACATACTTCAAGGTCCTACATTATATCATGATAAATTTTTAGTATTCATGCTAGAATTGTATTAACCAGAAACTTAGTACATGTGTGAATACATAGACAAACATAGTGTCCCTAGTATGCCTCTACTTGACTAGATCATCAATCAAAGATGGTTATGTTTCCTAACCATAGACATGAGTTGTCATTTGATAAACGGGATTACATCATTAGGAGAATGATGGGATGGACATGACCCATCCGTTAGCTTAGCATTATGATCGTTACAGTTTCATTGCTATTGCTTTCTTCATGACTTATACACGTTCCCCAGACTATGAGATTATGCAACTCCCGAATATCGGAGGAACACTTTGTGTGCTATCAAACGTCACAACATAAATGGGTGATTATAAATATGCTCTACAGGTGTTTCCGAAGGTGTTTGTTGGGTTGGCATAGATCAAGATTAGGATTTGTCACTCCGTGTTTCGGAGAGGTATCTCTGGGCCCTCTCGGTAATGCTCATCACTATAAGCCTTGCAAGCATTGTGACTAATGAGTTAGTTGCAGGATGAAGTATTACAGAACGAGTAAAGAGACTTGCCAGTAACGAGATTGAACTAGGTATGATGATACCGATGATCGAATCTCGGGCAAGTAACATACCGATGACAAAGGGAATAACGTATGTTGTTATGCGGTTTGACCGATAAAGATTTTCGTAGAATATGTACGAGCCAATATGAGCATCCAGGTTCCGCTATTGGTTATTGACCGTAGATGTGTCTTGGTCATGTCTACATAGTTCTCGAACCCGTAGGGTCCGCACGCTTAGCATTCGATGATGATATGTATTATGAGTTATGTGTTTTTGATGAATGAAGTTTGTTTGGAGTCCCGGATGAGATCACAGACGTGACTAGGAGTCTCGAAATGGTCTAGACATAAAGATTAATATATTGGACCATGTTATTCGGACCCCTGAAGTGTTCCGGATAGTTTCAGGTAAAAATCGAGTGCCGGAGGGGTTACCGGAACCCCCCAGGGGAACTAATGGGCCACCATGGGCCTTGAAGGAGAGAGAGGAGGGCTGCAGGAGGGCTTGCCGTGCCCCCCCCCTAGGTCCGAATTGGACTAGGGTAAGGGGGCGGCGATCTCCTTTCCTACTCCCTCTCCCTCTCATGCCTTTCCCCTCTCTTCCTTCGAGGGGAATCCTACTAGGACTAGGAAGTCCTAGTAGGACTCCTCCTCTTAGGGCACGCCATAGGGCCGTTCGGCCTCCCCCTCCCTCCTTTATATACGGGGGCAGGGGGCACCCTAGAAGACACAAGTTTCTCTTAACCGTGTGCGGTGCCCCCTCCATAGTTACACACCTCGATCATACCATCATAGAGCTTACGGGAAGCCCTGCGCTGGTAGCATCATCATCACCGTCGTCACGCCGTCGTGCTGACGGAACTCACCCTCGTCCTCAATTGGATCAAAAGCACGAGGGGCGTCATCGAGCTGAACGTGTGCTGAACGCAAAGGTGTCGTAAGTTGGGTACTTCGATCGGTTGGATCGCGAAGACAATCGACTACATCAACCGCGTTACTAAACGCTTCCGCTTTCAGTCTATGAGGGTACGTGGACACACTCTCTCCTCTCATTGCTATGCATCTCCTAGATAGATCTTGCGTGATCGTAGGAATTTTTTTGAAATTACTACGTTCCCCAATAGTGAGCTCGTCAATAAACAACAATGGCTACGTGGAAATGTTGACCTCTTCTTCTTCATCTTCACAATACAAGTCATCATCTTCATGCCACGAGTTTCCATGGTTGTCCTCTCACCATCATCATGGTCGGTGAAATGAGTGCCATCATAGGTATCGCGGTTGTCCTGGCTTTGGGTCACGTCGGGATCAAAAGCTTGTTATTGGCCGTCGACACGGAACGCCTCACCACGGCCCTCGAAGATTATGTTCTGCTTGAACGAGGTGTAGTCAGGGTTGTCAACCACCGCTGTCGGCGCTGGCATTTCATCAAACAGCTTGCGGGCTCCGGCCATGTGAGCCGAAGCGAATGACCGGGGCTGCTTCCTTTGCGCTCCGTCGGAGTGTTGGCCAGCGCCACTGTACCCCGACGTGATGTTTAGGTCGATGACGCCTGCTGGCGTGGCCGGATCGACCATGATGCAACTCGGCGACGTGGAGAATCGCGTCTGCCCATGGCTGCGCGGCGGCGGAGCACGAACATCCGGCGTCTCGTGTGTGACAGACGAGCTCGGGGAATGGTGCTGAGGTGGACGATGGGCCGAGGAGCCTGTGCTGGCCGGGCCATGGCAGCGGCCGAGAGATTGGCCGGCGTGGGCTGGCCTAGACCCAACATGAGGAGGGTGTGCGCCTTCGAGACGATGCACTCCTTGTCGTCGACGTCGGCTTGGTGCTGCAATGCACGCTGCATGGCACACTCGACATCGTACTCGGCGGCAGCCTACTTCTATACCGCGAAAGTTTGCCAGTTCCTCCTCTTGGCTGATTCAGCGTCGAGCTTGGCGGCCTCCGCTGGCGTGAGCTCCGACTGAGGCTTCTTTGCAGGCTTCTTTTTCTTCGCCGCGGGGCGGGCGACAGCTGGTGATTCGACGGGATTCGCCTCGTCGGCCATGGTGGATGGAAGGAGGGAGGAAGGGTGAGGCGCGGGAGCGTTTTGGATGAAAGAGGGGAAAGTGGCCGCCTGTGCCATCGATGGGCAGGCCAGGGGAGGACAACGGCGCGCGTCCTGCCAGTCCGCGCGTTGTCCGTTTGGCCGCAAACTTGGCTCAAACTTGGGCTGGGAATATGCCGAAAGCGGACAGAAAACGGATGACGGTCTGTTTGCGGCCGTGCCTTGGAGGGTTTGTTTTGTTCTTTTACCCCCAAACTGACGCGGGCGGACCATTTGGGGTCGTGCGTTGTAGTTGGCCTCAGGATGACACAGACGAGGGAGGAGAGGGGAGAGAAGAAGGGCAAGTCCAGCTATGACGAGGGCGATTTGGTGGAATTTGGGTGGTCTGGTCTGTCGGGTCCAACGCGGTGTCGGTCAGCCCGAATGTATAGTGTTGGTTTGAGGGGACTGACTTAATCGCAATTTCTGGACTAGTCACTAACAGGACCATCCGTTGGGACGTATAAGTCCGTTATAAAAAGGTCTTACATTCCTTTAAACCAAAAGCTTGAATAATGCCACCTTAGGAAATTTTCCTATTCCTATCGTTTCCTCCGCTTTTCCATTGAACCAAAGGAGGCCTCGACTGTGCTCAATTTTGAATTCCAGGTGATATAAGTGAATGTGAATAGTTTTGGCATGAATGTTTCACATTGAATTTAGAAAAATGAGGTATGATGATCACTTTGACATCACGGAACTACCCCTCCAACAAACTACAGAACCACATGGCAAACATTCAACATGAAAGTGAGCTATGTGAAAAACCTTTTTCTAGGGAAGCTATTTCAAAAAGAATATTAGTACAAGACAGAAAGAAAAAGTACTAGTTTTTTGCCTTGTACCAAGAAAAACTTGGTACAGGGCAGAAAAAACGTGGCATGGACACAATGCGCAATGTGGATCGTGATGGAAAACGAGATAGATGTTATCATCAACCGGGGCATCATCGTCGTGTTGTTATTACGGACGGACCGGAGAGCGCACCGCACACGCTTTTCTTTTCTTTTCTCTGGGATGGAAACGCCGTAGCAATCAGGTGGAGCAGTACTACAATATCTCCTTTACCACACAGCAACCACATCTCCCACAAATCGTCCTCGTCCTCGGTCGGTCCACAACCAGGTAAGAGCATCTACAGCCGTACTTGCCAAATCCAGCACCTTATACGCCTGCGGACAATGACCGGACAGTTCCTAAATTCGCGTGTCCATGGTCGTGTATGTCATATCCGGCACCCTATATCCATACAGATAATCAGATACTCAGTATGTGTGCCGTGTACATAGAATGGGGGGTAGTTTGGTCTTTTTCCGTTCTTGTAAATGGAAAAGGAAAAAAATCACTAAAAGGAGGGAAGTGGCATGGTAATCAAGGAGCCGACGAGCAGAGTGTTAATTTTGCGAAGCTAATCTTGGAAGTGATAATTTTAAGAAGTCACGTATTGAAAGTGGCAAATATCCATTTTTCTCCTATCGGCGTGGCATTTACTTTTTCCTTCTTAATTGTTTTTTGTTAGCGGATATTTCCTGCTTGATTTTTTTAGGGCAAATTCCTTCTTGATGATTTCCCTTGATTGATTGGTATCATAACGTGGTGGGCCAGTATAGCAGCCCATGAACGGCTACCCCATCAAGTCATCAGCGGGCGCCCCTATGTTTCTCTTACAACCAGATTTAGGGAACCCTCGAGTGAAGAGCAGCGCCGGATGGGCCGACCCAGCTCTCAAGAGGCCACAAACTCGTTTTTTTTCTATGTTTCTTTTTACATTTTTTTTGCTTTCGTCTTTTGCTTTTCTTTTTTAAATTTTGTATATTTCAAAATACTCTAAATACATATATTTTACAAACAACACTATACATAAAACATTTGAAAAATGCTAAATGTGTATAAAAAAATGTTTCTCATGTATAAAAGAATGTGTGTGAAAACAATTGATCATGTATTTAGAAAAAGTTAATCAAACATTTGAAAAACAAATGTTAATCATGTATCAAAACAATCTTAATCATATATTTAAAAACGTTAAACATGTGTAAAATTTAGTTCTGACATATACCAAAAATGTACGATGTTTATGAGAAAAGTATTCATCAAACACAAAGTTTTAAAAAATATTATAAGTGTAAAAATCTTGGTATATGCAAAAAAATTGAATGTGCTTTAAAATTTTGAACATAAAAACTTGGATCGCAATTTGGACGTGCAAAAAATGCTGAACGTGTATTAAAAATCTTGGGTTGCGATTTCTTGACCGGTCACACTGACCGGGCCATCCGTCCAGACATATAAGTCTAATATAAAAGGGTCATACATTCCTCTGAACCAAAGGGTTTAATATTGTCACCGTAGAACATTTTCCTACTGCTATTGCTCCCTCTGCTTTTCCTTTGAACCAAAGGAGGCTTGGACAGTGCTGCATTCTGAATTTCAAGTGACATAAAAAAACGTGAATACTCTTGGCATGAAACCTTTTTCATATTGAATTTAGAAAACCAAGCTACGATGATCGCTTTGAAAACAGTATTCACGAAACTACCCACCAACAAACTACAGAATCGTCATTGCAAAAAAGAAAAGAAAAAATACAGAACCATCATCGCAAAAAAAAAACTATATAACCACATGGCAACCGTTCGACATGAATGACGATGAGCTATGTCAAAAACCTTTTTCTGGGGGACCCGGAAAAAAAAACTTTGTTTAGGGAAGCTAATTTCAAAAAAAAAAAAAACTCGGTACATGGCAGAAAAACGTGGCACACACGGACACAGTGCGCAGTGGGGGATCATGATGGAAAACGAGATGGATGTTATCATCAACCGGGCCATCATCGTCATGTTGTTATTACGGACGGGCCGGAGAGCGCACCGCACACGCTTTTCTTTTCTTTTCTTTTCTCTGGGACACGTCGCGGCAACCAAACCAGGTGGAGCAGCACTACCGCCTCTGCCACACCAACCACGTCTCCAACAAATCGTGGGAGGCAGGCGTCCTCGCCCGGTCGGTCCACAGCCGAGTGAGTTTCTGCTCTGCTCCACGCATCCATCCCAGATCCTCGGATCTGTGCTGTCTACTTCCCCTTCTTATTATTATTTTCCCAAAAAAAGGTACTTCCCCTCTTTCGATTCTTCTCTCTATCGCTCTATCCTATCCTGGTGCTGCTTTGCGGTCTGGATGCGGTAGTAGAGCCTGGCGAGATGTGCCTGTTGCAGAATCGTCTCAGCATCTCAATAGTGGAGCGCTATTGGACCTGGCTGAAAAAAAGAAGAAGAGAGGATAGGTCGTACCCAATTCCTCCACTATTGATCGGGACGGCAATAGTGAGTGCCGCATATACTCCCTCCGTTTTAAAATAGATAACTCAGGTTTATATTGACTTTATACTAGGAGTACATACGAGTCGTTTTCCTCGTTCAGTTCAGATTTGTCTAAGTATAATCAATGCAGATACAAACCTACCCTTTGCTGCTGCAGGTGTGTAGCAAGACACTAAGAGCATATCCAAGCGACCAACACGGGCCTGTGTCGATCCGCCAAGCAGAGAACGATTGGACCTGGCTGGGATAGAACGGAAAGTGGGCTACATAACCTAATCACTCCACTATTGATGTGGACTGCCCGTTCAAATTTTAATTTTTCGATGCAGACGCGACGGCAATAGAGTGCCACACGTACATACGAGTCCTTTTCCCCGTTCAGTTCAGATTTGTGCAAGTATAATTAATGCAGATACAACCTACCCCTTTGCTGCTGCAGGTGTCCAAGGGCACCTCTACTCTCAAACCGCTCGTATATGTCTGGATTGCATGATTCGAACGTTTGTGCTATTCAACGCGTCACGAAGCGGTCTGATGTGCATTCTCCCGCAAACTAGAGAAAAATTGAGGGGCTTTACGGGCGTCAGGACCGCTGTCACGCTCGCTCCTGACCATCCTGGCACACTAAAACTCCCTCATACGTCTGTGTGCACTTCCCGTCCAAAACTGTCGGCGCCGCTCGAGAGCGCCAGTGCCGCATTTATACCCGGACAGAGCGGACAAGTCCTTTCACCAGCGCCGACATTGAAGCGGCGCGCCGCCCGCGTTATTTCCCGGTGCACGCGACCGCTCCGCGTTCAAACGACATCATGAATGTCCGTTACCGCAGGCATTAATGACACACTGTGAGTAAATTGCAAAAAACATCGACATTGAAGGCTAGAGTTGCAGAAATCACAAGTCTCTAGTTTTGTGCCCAAAAACACTAATTCCCAGGCTAATTTTTTGCAAAAACCACAAGTCGCTCGATTCGGTCATTTTAAGTGGGATTATGACAGGTGGGTCCCGCTTTTGTCGATGTGGCATAACTGTTCATCCGTTTGGCTCGGTACACGCCGTCAGACGCCGTGTGCGGGCCGACTCGAGCCGGAACCCTTTTGACCGGTCCATCCCCGCTAGCTCTTATCCATCTCTTTCCCTCCCCGCACCCTCTCTCCGCACCCTCTCTCCTCAGACATGACGACGGCGAGTGGCGGCGGCGACTGCGGTGGGCCTGCCGGTGGCGGAGACGACAGACCACCGGAGGCGGATCTCTGCGGCAGCTCAAACCCCGGCGCCCCTTCGGACAGCAGCCCCAACCCCAGCCCCTGCACTTGCTCGAGTTCGCGTCGGCTAGATCTTGGGCCAGGGCCGTGAAGGCGGATCCGACGCAAAGCCACCGGTGGGGCTCATCATTCGGCGGCGTCTAGTAAGTTAACCTCATTTGTACAGATTCTAGGGTTAGGGTTAGAGGTAGGGTTAGGATTCGACGGCTGGATCTTGGGATGTATCTATGTGTGGTTATTTTGATTTGCTGTGTTAAACCCTAGCTTGGGCTGTACTGAAACACTCCATTTGATTATTCGGCGGCTGGATCTTGGGCTATACTAAAACACTCCATTTGCAGTGTTAATTAGAGCAGTGCCAATAAGAGCAAATTAGAGTAGCTTATTTTGTAGTTATGTATTATTAATTAGAGCAGTGCCAACAAGAGCAAATTAGAGTAGCTTCTTTTGTAGTTATGTATTGTTAATTAGAGCAGTGCCGATAAGAGCAAAGTATAGTAGCTTCTTTTGTAGTTATGCATTGTTAATTAGAGCAGTGGCAATAAGAGCAAAAGTATAGTAATTATGCAATGTTAACTAGAATTGTTGTTTTATCTTGTTGTGTAGTTTGGATGATTTTGTTTGGGAAGTTAGAATGCACTTCCATGAAAGAGACAATTTGGAGAGATCCCTCTGCATTTCAGACATCACATATCACAATTTGGTAGCGTTAATAGAGACGGAGGGATATGGGCTGAATGATTACATTTACTTTGTGAGGGAGCCTGGTGTGGGTATTGAAGGATTGGTAGAAATTACTTATGATGGCATGGTCGATGAAATGCTTGACCATATTGCTAATAAGGATCAGACTGTACTGAATTTGACAGTCATTAGGGCCACTGATCCAAGACCTGTAGATTAGAATTCAGGTTATTTGTATGAGGAGCAGGTTCCTTTGAGTCAATTAGGAGAAAAACCTGTCTATGATGTCAATCCTTCTGGAGTTCTATTCAGATCACCTGAGAAATCAAACAAACAGAGGAAGTCAGAACCACTTCAGTTCTTTTCCACATAGCAGAGCACAAACTTACATATTGCTATGGAGCAAGATGAGCATGAGACACTAATGGAGCTAAAGAGGAGAACCAAGATTGAGAACTTTAGGAAACATAAGGCGGCATCTGAGCATGTTCAAATGGTTAAGCAAAAACTACCAGTTCTTCTAACTGAAGATGACTCTGATCTGGATGCAGATGAGGACGTTGTTAACAGGCTTAATGAATTGAGGAGGCAGAGAGAGGACCCACTCCTTCATTTTAAAGGAGACACTGATGTGGATGAAGTGTATGGGGAAGATGAGGAGGAGGAGCAAGTGGAGCAAGTGGAGGAGGATGAGCAGATGGAGCATGAAGAGGAGGAGCAGATGGAGCAACAACAGGAGCCACCAAAGAGGAAGGAAAAAATTAAAGGGCCAACCAAGAGGTCACATTCAAGCTTGGAGCAAAGATTTGAGGATGTGTGGGCACCATCATCAGATGAGGAGCTAGATGTAGGTGATTTGAAGCAGGAATATGATGATGAAGCTGAGAATGCACCTTATATTCTGCCCAATGGAAGGAAGAGCAGAGCATATAAAGCACAACCAAGGAAGTGGTACAGTGAAGAAAGAGAGAACCCAGAGGAGTAGTTTTGTAGAAAGCTTTGTTTCCTTAATGTGTACCAATTTAGGAGAGCACTCCAGACATTTCACATAAGTCAGAATTGGAACTATGAGTTCCATAGAAACTGCAATGACAACATCATAGTTGTGTGCACTAATGTAAAATGTCATTTCTACATTGCAGCTTCTGTTGTTGCAAATGAAAGTACTTTTTGCATAAGAAAGGCTAATTTTCTGCACACATGCCCAGCAGTAGCAGAGAATACCAAGGTCACAACAAAATGGGTGGCACACCAGTGTGAGGATATGCTGAGAATTGATATTGGCACACCAATCACCACAATAATGCAGAATTTGAAGAAGAAATATGGAGTAGAGATCTCAGCCCATATGGCCTATAGGGCTAGGAAATAAGCATTGAAGGTTGTCCAAGGAGACCAGAGAGGTCAATACATTAGGATTAGAGATTATTTGCAAGCTGTTTTGGACACAAATCCAGGAAGTAATGTGTTGTGACCACTAAGCATCTGCCAGAGAACCCTAGCAAGAAACCAAGGTTCCATGGCCTGTTCTACTGTCTTAATGCTTGCAAAGAAGGGTTTTTAGATGGATGTAGGCCATTCATAGGTATATTGTGTTGTAACTTGTGTACTATATTTGTTATTTGGCCACATTAAATACACTGCGTTCTCACATTTGTCGCTTTGCAGGGGTAGATGGTTGTTTTATCAAGCTGTCAACAGGTCAGCAGATTCTTGCTGCAGTAGGAAGGGATGGAAACAACAACATATAGCCTATAGCATTTGGAGTTGTTGACAAAGAGGACAAAGACAGCTGGACCTGGTTCTTAACACAACTAAAAGATGCACTTGATGGAGAGAGTGGAAAGTTTGGGTACTATACTATCATTTCTGATAGGCAAAAGGTAAACTTCTCTTCTCATATTTCTATTGTACAATTAATTTTTCATGTGCACATTGCTTTGTGAACAATTCAATTGGCCAAATATTTAGCTCTAGTTCATATTGTGTCAACATGGCCTTTTAAATGCAGTAAACCATGTATTTCCCAATTGTCCACAAAGATTCTGCCTTAGACACATATATCATAATTTCCAAACAGCTCGTTTTAGAGGTGATGAATTAAAGAAACACATGGATGCAGCTAGCTACTCTTATACTAAGAATGAACACCTAGCTGCAATGAATGATTTGAAAAGAGAGTGTAAGTCAGCTTGGGCATGGCTTAATAAAGTACCAGTTCATACATGGGCTAGACATGCAATGGATTTAACCTGCAAGACAGGCCTAGTTGTGAACAACATCAGTGAGGTGTTTAACAAAATGATCCTAGATGTTAGAGGGAAGCCAATAAAGACCATGCAGGAAGGAATTAGGACTAAATTGATGGTCAAATTTAATACCAACAGAACTAAGACAGAGACAGCAAATTGGGAGATTTGCCCAACATATGCAGAGATGTTAGAGGAGGCAAAGTACAACTCAAGGTGGTGTCAATCTTTGATGGCTCGTCCTAACATTTACCAAGTTAGTAGTGGAGATAATTCCTACTCAGTGAACTTGCTGCACATAACATGTGGATGTAGGAAATGGGATATGACTGTTATGCCTTGAAATCATGCAGTATCTGCAATTGTGAAGGCTAAGTTGCAACCTGAAGACTTTGTTGATGATTTCTTCAGAAGGCAATGTACCAAAAAGCATATGGGCATATCATATTTCCTATCCCTGGTCCATATCTGTGGCCAAGGACAAGAACTCAGGACATAGAGCCTCCAGTTTTCAGAGACAAAGTTGGGAAGCAACAAACAAAGAGGAGGAAAACCCATTTGAGAAGCTAGCACCAAGAGATACATCTAGGATGGCATCCATTACATGTAGCAACTACAAACTTGTAGGGCACAAATACATTGTGTGCTCTAAGCCCTTGAAACAAGCTCTTGCTATGTGACAAAACCAGCATCAGGTTAGCTAAGCATCTTTGTTTCTGTTTTTGTAGTTATGTCTCAATGTGGGCACAAATACAATTGTAGTTATGTCTCAATTGTAATTCATAGTTCATGGTTGTTTATGTTTTTTAAATGCAGCCAAACGGGTCAAATGCTTCTGCTTCATCTACAGCTGATGCTCTCCTAGGAAGAATGCTACCCCAGCACCTACTGCTCCTCCAAGGAGGTCTCCCAGGAAGAAAACTACCCCAACTAGTACATCTTCTACATCTGTTGCAGGCCATAGGGGAACATTTCATGCTCCAAGATAGACTGGAAGGAAGAGGACAGTTTCCTACAAGATGAAAGAGTACCTATATGCTTCTGGTAACTAGATGTTTAATTTGATGCCTTTGTTGGCTGTTGAACTAGATGCCTTTGTTGGCAGGTTTGTTGAATTTGATGCCTTTGTTGGCTGTTGAACTAGATGCCTTTGTTGGCAGGTTTGTTGAATTTGATGCCTTTGTTGGCTGTTGAACTAGATGCCTTTGTTGGCAGGTTTGAACTAGATGTTGAACTAGATGCCTTTGTTGGCTGCTTTGAACCAGATGTTGAACTAGATGCCTTTGTTGGCTGCTTTGAACCAGTTGTTGAACTACATGCCTTTGTTGGCTCCTTTGAACCATATGTTGAACTTGTTGCCTTTTGATGATTGTTGAACTTCATGCTGGATGTTGATGGTAGTTGATGCCTTTTGTTGCTTTCTGATGGTTGTTGAACTTGAATGCATGATGTTGATGCTTGTTGAACTTGTTGCCATTTGTGCATCGACGTCAAAAAATCCACCTAAATGAGTCTAGGGTGCATCAACGTCGAAAAAACCACCTAAATGAGTCTAGGGTGGCTCGACGTTGAAAAAACCACCTAAATGAGTCTAGGGTGGCTCGACGTCGAAAAAACCACCTAAATGAGTCTAGGGTGGCTCGACGCCGAAACAACCACCTAAATGATTCTAGGGTGCCTCGACATCGAAAAATCCACCTAAATGAGTGTAGGGTGCCTCGAAGTCGAAAAAACCACCTAAATGAGTCTAGGGTGCCTCGACGTCGAAACAACCACCTAAATGAGTCTAGGGTGCCTCGACATTGAAAAATGCACCTAAATGAGTCTAGGGTGGCTCGACATCGAAAAAACCACCTAAATGAGTCTAGGGTGGCTCGACGTCGAAAAAACCACCTAAATGAGTCTAGGGTGGCTCAACGTTGAAACAACCACCTAAATGATTCTAGGGTGCCTCGACGTCGAAAAATCAACCTAAATGAGTCTAGGGTGGCTCGACGTCGAAAAAACTACCTAAATGAGTCTAGGGTGCCTCGACGTCGAAAAAACCACCTAAATGAGTCTAGGGTGCCTCGACGTCGAAACAACCACCTAAATGAGTCTAGGGTGCATCGATGTCAAAAAATCCACCTAAATGAGTCTAGGGTGGCTCAACGTTGAAAAAACCACCTAAATGATTCTAGGGTGGCTCGACGTCGAAACAACCACCTAATTGAGTCTAGGGTGGCTCGACGTCGAAAAATCCACCTAAATGAGTCTAGGGTGCCTCAACGTCGAAAAAACCACCTAATGAGTCTAGGGTGGCTCGACGTCGAAAAACCCACCTAAATGAGTCTAGGGTGCCTCATCGTCGAAAAATCCACCTAAATGAGTCTAGGGTGGCTCGACGTCGAAAAAACCACATCCAAATTCATCACATTCAGCATATTCGGAGATCCATAGATAAGCACTATATAACTAATAAGTAGCATAATTGGGGGGGGGGTCCATACATGACCATTACATAACTAATGAGTAGCATAACTGGGAGATCCATACATGAACATTACATAACTAATAATTAGCATAATTTGGAGATCCATACATGACTAATAAGTAGCATAATTGGGAGATCCATACATGACCATTACATAACTAATAAGGAGATCCATACATGACCATGAACTCCATGACCATAATTGGACTGTTCATTCATCTAAGATTACCTTGATCCCATTCAGCTTGGCCTTGGCCTGCTCCACAACCTTCTCAAGCTCATCAATGCAGGCCTGCAACTTAGTCTCCTCTTCAGCAAGCTTCAACTTTATGTTCCTAATGACAGTGGCTTGAGATACTGTCAGGTCCTTAACCATGTCATACTTCTCCTGGAGTTTTCTCTCATCAGGCTTCCTTTCCATCTGGGCCCTCCTCTCATTCTCATCCAAAAGGGCTTGAACATCTCCAACCAACTTGTCATAACTAGCCTGCAGCTTGATCTTCTCATGTGTCAGTTTGTGAATAGCAAATGAGTTCATCAGATTGTCCCCAGTCCTGTTTCTCTTGGACTGTTCATACACATCCCACAACTTAGACAGTGCATTCTCCATTGTAGTTGGCCAAGATGGATCAATCCATTCAACAAGTCCACAGTTTTTAGCATCCTGTTAAATTACAGTGTCAAAAAGCAAGATATAAGCTACATGCCAAGATGAATTCTTTACTAATAACAAGTAGGAACTCCAACCAGTAACAACAATTAGGCAATCTAAGTGAGTGCTTACTAACTAAAAGCAACTAGGCCAGCAAGATATAAGCTACATGCCAAGATGAGTTCTTTACTAATAATGAGTGCTTACTATCTAAAAGCAACTAGGCCAGCAGTACTTAATAACAATATTTAGTGAGTGCTTCCAACCCCATGCACATGCTGACATATAAACAAACCTCACTGGTCCACACTATCACATGCTGACATATTAACAAATGACCTCACTGATCCACACTGTCATATGCTCACATATAAACAAATGAACATGCCACAACACTATGCACATATGCTCACATAAATACAATGAGTTGTAGGATCGAAAGTATGTCTAGAGGGGGGTGATTAGACTACTTGACCAAATAAAAGCTTATCCTTTTCCCAAATTTAGTCTTTGGCAGATATTAGCTAACTTAGCACAAGTCAAGCAATCTTAACACAATTCAAGCAAGCATGCAAAGAGTATATGAGCAGCAGAAAGTAAAGCATGCAACTTGCAAGAATGTAAAGGGAAGGGTTTGGAGAATTCAAACGCAATTGGAGACACGAAAGTTTTTGTCGTGGTTCCGATAGGTGGTGCTATTGTACATCCACGTTGATGGAGACTTCAACCCACGAAGGGTAACGGCTGCGCGAGTCCAAGGAGGGCTCCACCCAAGAAGGGTCCACGAAGAAGCAACCTTGTCTATCCCACCATGGCCGTCGCCCACGAAGGACTTGCCTCACTAGCGGTAGATCTTCACGAAGTAGGCGATCTCCTTTCCTTTACAAACTCCTTGGTTCAACTCCACAATCTTGTCAGAGGCTCCCAAGTGACACCTAGCCAATCTAGGAGACACCACTCTCCAAGAAGTAACAAATGGTGTGTTCATGATGAACTCCTTGCTCTTGTGCTTCAAATGATAGTCTCCCCAACACTCAACTCTCTCTCACAGGATTTGGATTTGGTGGAAAGAAGATTTGAGTGGAAAGCAACTTGGGGAAGGCTAGAGATCAAGATTCATATGGTAGGAATGGAATATCTTGGCCTCAACACAAGTGTAGGTGGTTCTCTCTCAGAAAATGTAAGTTGGAAGTGTAGGTTCGTTCTGATGGCTCTCTCCACGAATGAAGAGGAGGTGGAGGGGTATATATAGCCTCCACACAAAATCTAACCGTTACACACAACTTGCCAATCTCGGTGGGACCGAATTGAGAAACTCGGTCGGACCGATTCAGCAAATCTAGTGACCGTTAGGATTTTCGGTGGGACCGACATGCAACTCGGTAGGACCGATATGGTTAGGGTTAGGGCATAACGTAATCTCGGTGAGACCGATTACACAAACTCGGTGGGACCGATTTTGGTAATAAGCTAACCAGAGAGTTGGTCAGGTAAACTCGGTGGGACCGATTCGCTCATTTCGGTGAGACCGAAATGTTACGAAAGGGAAACAGAGAGTTTACATTGCAATCTCGGTGGGACCGATCGCTCATCTCGGTGGTACCGAAACGTTACGAAGGGAAACAGAGAGATTACAATCCCATCTCGGTGAGACCGAGATCCCTATCGGTGAGACCGATTTGCCTAGGGTTTGTGGCAGTGGCTATGACATCTGAACTCGGTGGTGCCGGATAGAAAGAATCGGTGGGGCCGAGTTTGACTTTTGGTTTAGGTCATATGTGGATGTGAGAAAGTAGTTGAGGGCTTTGGAGCATATCACTAAGCATTTTGAGCAAGAACCTCATTAAGCAACATCTCATCCCTCCTTGATAGTATTGGCTTTTCCTATAGACTCAATGTGATCTTCGATCACTAAAATATAAAATGTAGAGTCTTGAGCTTTGAGCTTGAGCCAATCCTTTTGTCCTTAGCATTTTGAGGGGTCCACTTTTCTCATCCATGCCATGCCATGCATTGAGCTTTCCTGAATTATTTATCTTGAAATAGCATTAGCTCAATGAGCTATATGTTGTTAGGAATTACCAAAACCACCTAGGGATAGTTGCACTTTCAATCTCCCCCTTTTTGGTAATTGATGACAACATATAGATCAAAGCTTCGACAAATGATAATAAGATTGAAAAACATTGTCGCTTTGAGAAGTATGTGAAATGTAAGAGCTCTCCCTAAATTTGTGCATAGTTTAAGATTTGCTTTGGACTGCAAATGCACAATGAGTTAGGATCATGAGTTACTCTTCCATGTCAGATACATCTTGGTGGAGCGTTCAAAATGATAATAATTAAATACATGCACTCATCACCAAGCAAAGTGAATGATCATATAGAGATAAAAGGATAATGTCATCCAACAAGCATTAATGTAGCATAGCATATGATCAAACACATGATCATCCAAGTATCTCACAAAAGCATAAAGTATCTCAAATAAGCAAATAAAGTTCAACCACCAAAACAAGATAGAATAAAAAGCAACACTCTCTCTCGAAGCATATGATCTATACATTTTTCTCCCCCTTTGGCAACAAGTTACCAAAAAGTTCATAGAAAATGCATAGTACTAAATCGACTCTCAGGCTTGGTCTTCAGCTGGTGGTGTAGAAATAACGCCAAGGACGAAGGCATCAGTTGATGAAGATGGATCTGGTGGAGTAGGTGCTGGAGCTGGTGGCACTGAAGCTGTAGCTGGTGCAGATGATGTTGCTCTGGTGTCTGGAACAGGCACTACAGCAGATCTCTGTGCTCTGGGCACTCTAGCAAACGCATCAGTGGTAGTCTTGCCCTTCCTCTCCTGCATGTCATCCTGAAGTTGCTCAACAACTGACTGTATCTCAGTGACCTTCACATCCAGGTCATAGAACTTCTGCTCCATGATCCTCTCCAAGGCTCTCCTGGTTTTGAGTCAGGGTGGCCAATCCCTTCTCAATCCTCAGAGTGGAGGCAATCTAGTAGCCAAGCTGATATTGCTTGCTCTTCAGGAAATACAGAGATGCCCCATCAATGGTTGGCATCTTTGCAGCCTTTTCAGTCCTTGCCTTCTCCTTCTTTGCTTGTGCTTGCACAGAAGATGGTTCATTTCATCCATAACCACTGTGTTGTCCTCAAAATCTGGGTAGATGGGCATGTGTTCCTTGTCCAAGAGGTATGTGCCAGTGCCCATCTTGGAGTTGATTAGCTCCTAGATCTGTGGGGCATACCCACAACTTCTCTTTTGGTCAGCAGCTGTCCTCTTGATAGTTTCCACTATGAGGCTCATGACCTTGAACTTTTGAGGCACATCAAATATGTGAAGCAGGTTGATAGCATGGCCTCTGATCATCTTGTGATCACCTGACTTAGGAAAAAGAGTGTGCCTGAGGATCCAGTTGATTGTTGGCAATCCTGACAGAAGGTAATGTACTGATCCAAACTTGTGTGTCTCAATAGCAGCATCTGGGATCTCTCTGTACATATGTGCCATGGAGTTGTCATCCTTCTTCTTCTTGGCATAGACATCCAAGTCATCCTCATTTTTCTTAGGTGCATTGATCAAATTTGCCCATTCTTCAACTGTTGATTGGTACCTAGTACCTTCAGACATCCAGACAATCCTTCCATCTGGATAGAAGTGGGATGTGGAGTAGAACTGCATAATAAGCTCATCATTCCACTTTGTGAGCTTCTGCCCAACAAAGTTATCCACTCCACAAGCATTGAAACTGCCATACACTCCTGGATAATGTTCTTCATTCTTCCTGATGTACTCCCAGTCCACTCATCTCATATCACAGACTATTGGCTTCTTGTCAAGCAGCACTGTCTCATAGAAGTCTTGTTGTTCCTTTGTATGGAACCTGTAGTCCACATCAGTTCTCCTCCTGACTGCATAGGGATCAGTCAATCTCCACTGTCTAAGTCCTGCATCCTTCCTCAGCTTCATATCCTCAGCTACAGGATGAACATCATTGTGATCTGGAATTTTGGGCTTCAACTTCTTCAAGACATGTTCCTCATCATCTTCTTCTTCAACAACAGCTTCAGGCACTGGGGCCTTATTTTTCTCTCCAGCAGGAATATTCCTTGTATTCCTCTTGGGTGCAGCTTTGTGCTTTGGAGCTGCTGCCTTGGGGGCTTCTTTGGGCTTTGATGAAGCATCCCTTGACCTGATAGCATCACCCATAAGCTTTTGAGCTTTAGGTTCTAGTGTAGCAACCTCTTCCTCTTCTTCTTCTTCCATCATGAAAGGCTTTCCAACAACCCTGGCCATGGTCTTCTTGACCCTTTCCTTCCTCTTCTTCCCTTCTGTAGCAGCCTCTTTGGGTTCAGATTCCAAAGGTACTTGAGTGGAGGCTCTGGCTTTAGACATGGGAATTCTTCTTGCAGGTGCTTTGGTCTTCATACCAGGCTTAGTGTCAGCAGCTGTGCCATACTCCTTCTTGAGCACCTTCTTCTTGGAAGTGGCCTCATCCTCAACAGCCACATAGTCTTCATCCTCAGACTCTGAGGTTCTCTTCTTTCTGGCCCTGGTGGCTGCCTTGGGTAAGTTGATGGGTGTGCTCCTGCTACCATCATAGTTGCTTGAGGGACTAGTGCCCTCACTCAAGTGAACCTGCTCTTCAAACTTGTTCTGACTGTCACTTTGATCAGACATGTTGCAAACACTAACAGCAGACCCTCTCAATAGATATAGATGAGGTAGAGTAGATGAGCATCACAAAATAAAGACGTTTTTGCAAAAGAATGAGTCAAAAACTTAGTTTTAGTTTTCCACATAAAGCATTTCGGATCTACCGATTTGTAAACTCGGTGATACCAAAGCAGCTTTTGGAACCTAAACTAGTGAACTCGGTCAGACCGAGTCACAGTTTGGTAGCATCGAGACTGCTAGGATTTCACAAAGTCCTGAACTCGGTCACATCGATTTGCAATTCTCGGTCAGACCGAGAATCACATGTGCAATGGCCTTGGCCAAATCGGTGGAACCGATTTCTACAACTCGGTTGGTCCGAGATGGTTTCAGTGGAAACCTAACCCTAAATTTTCAATCCACAACTAAACTATGGAGTGTTTTTGTTGGATAAGATGATCTCAATCGTGGCAAGATACATGGCAACACAATGTGCTAGGAATTCGGAGTGGGATTAGCACAAGGATCAAGTCCATACCCTAGTTCGACGATGGACTCACTACGGCGGCAATGATGGAGACGATTCCCGTTGACGGTGGCGAAGACCAGCGGCGGGAGGCAGCTGGTGACGAGGAGGACGATCCGGAGACCTAGGGAGGCAGAGCAGGCTGAGCGCGGGCGAAGGGATTCGGAGAAATTTCCAAATTTTGGCCCGGGGATATATATAGCCTGACCCTGTCGATGTGACTGAGTGGAACAACTCGGTGGCATCGAGATGCATAACTACAAGCAGTTACTGCAACTCGATGTGACCGAAATGTTCAAATCGGTTGCACCGAGATTGAAAACCTAGATCGACTAAGTGATCTCGGTGTGACCGAAATGGATTTCTCAGTCAGAACAAAACGCACAAAGAAGTTTTAGAAGTTTAAGTCTATGACAAATTGGGGACTCTGAGTGCTCCTCACACAGAGTGGTTCGAATCTGACTTGATCAAACTTTGTGATGTAGCATGAATAGAGTTTGAGACAAGAAAAGCATAGATAGCTAGAGAAGGTTCTTAGGCATTCTTGTCCATCCACTTGGCAAAAGAAAAGAAATCAAACAATCAAAACTACAAGTGGATGTCCTCGAATGAGTGAAATATGCAACCAACATGCTCACACAATAAAATGACAAATGAAATATGTGGCAAAGCATGGACAACCATTCTAGCATCTATCAAGCAATTGGCGATGACTAGGTCATCTATATATGAGTATATTCACTTAGGAGTTAAATGAGAACATTTGATCATATGTCATACTCATCATTTAAGCTCAAGTGGGGTTGTCACTTTTACATAATGCATTGTTGTGTTCACACCATTAGAGTTGCTTTAGCTCAATTCTTAGAGTAAAGCTCCCCCTAGATGTGAGATCCCCCCTAAGAGGGATGAACTAACCTTGGGTTTTGTCGATGATGACTTCATGTAGGTGTTGAAGATGTGGATGCTCAATGTTGATGTAGATCATTTGGAGCAATCCTTTGGAGTGAGTTGCACTTTCAATACCTACACGGGTTAGTCCCACAAGGAACAAACAAGGATATCCATAGACATAGAGTGATGCACACACAAGATGATGTCCATGAAAGCATTAGGTTACCTTGTCCCTTGTCTTACCAACAAGAGGGTTTGTGACTCCTTGAACTAGTGCAAGATGTGGAAGTTGATTGCACTTGTCCTTGCCAAAATGATAAGAGTGAAGTATGTTGGCGGAGTCACCCTCAAGAACTCTCTAGTTCTTCTTCTTCGGGATCCACATCATCTTGATGGGAATCCTTGGAGTTGTAGTCGTACTTGATGAAGTAGAACTTGATGTAGTCTTGGGAACCCACTTGACCAAGGCCTTAGGAGCTTCTTCAAATGCATCAATCTCCTCTTGAAGCTTGTCCTTGCCTTTTTGCTTGTGGTCTTGTGGTGGAAGATCATCTTGAGCTTGTGTTCCCTTTGAAGGAAGTAGGATCATACTTCTCTTGTTGAGGAACAAACTTCGTCTTGGGGTATTGATCTTCTTCCCACTCAACTCCATTGGCATTGAACTTTCGTTCAAAACCAACACCTTGGTTCTTCCGGTGCCTTCCTTGCTTGCGTACAATTTCCTCGAATTGCTTACTCCCGGCAAGGCTCTTGTAAACACCTTTCTCTATAATTCCCTTCAATAAGCTATTTTCTTGCTCAAGTGTAACTTGGCTAAGAGAATCATTAGTGGAATCAAGAGAACTACTAGAAGCAACAACATTGGATTTAGCATGATTATTGTTACTACTAGAGGAAGAATCCTTCTTGTTCTTGTTACTAGACTTGACTTGAGGCATGTAAGTAGATAAGAGTAAACGCTTGGCAATGTAAGAAGAACTTTTCTTGCGAAGATCATCATTGATTGCCTTTAAGAACTCATGCTCTTGCTCAAGGTTGAGCTTTTCAAAGCGTAACTTCTCATGAGTCCTTAAAAGTTCTTGATGATCTCCTAAGATAGTTTCATGAGCTAACTTAAGAGTGTTTAGTTCTCTAGTTAGAAGCTCAATCTTCTCCTTATCATTGTCATTCGTTTTATCTTGATTAGCATGATTAATTGACGTTTCATCATAGTATTCATCACTAGAGTTGTCAATAAGTAAATCATTATCACCTAACAAGTCATCTTCATCACTATTGAAATCAACATACTCGGGGTGTGTTACCTTTGGGCCTTTAGCCATGAAGCATCTTCCAAGTCCTTCATTTGGTGAATCAAATATGTCGTAGGAGTTGGTTGACACAAGTGCTAGACCGGAAACACCTTCATCTTGAGTATGTTCGGAGTTGGAGTGATAGCTTCTCTTGGAGTGATGGTCGGAGTTGGAGCCGGATACCCATTCACCAACATGAGCTTGATGTCTTCGTTTTGTGTAGCTCCTTGATGACTTGTCCTTCCTTTCCGAATCCTTGCTTCTCCGGGATGTTCTTCATTCATAACGATCATCTCTACTCCTTCTCTCTCTTGGTGGTGATTCTTCTCTTCTACTTCTCCTCTTAGGTGATTCTTCTCTTCTTTTGTAGGGAGCCGTACACTCATTGGAATAGTGTCCGGGTCTTCCACAAGTGTAGCAATTATGCTCTCGACTAGAAGATCTTTTGTCATTGTAGGACCTTGACTTGGAGCTTCTTTCCTTGCTTCTACTCTTGTAGAACTTGTTGAAGTTCTTCATCATTAGGCTCAATTCTTTATTGAAGGTTTGTTTCTCACTTGATGATGTGGGAGCTTCACATGAGGCTTTGTAAGCACCACTTGACTTGTTGTGGAGCTCCTCCTTATCCTTGAGTGACATCTCATGAGCAACAATTCTTCCAATGACTTCCGTTGGCTTGAGATTCTTGTAATTAGGCATTATTTGGATCAATGTGCACACGGTATCATATTTCCCATCCAATGCTCTTAGGATCTTCTTGATGATGAATTTGTCGGTCATCTCTTCACTTCCAAGCCGGCAATCTCATTTGTAATGAGAGCAAGCCTAGAGTACATTTCAGCGACGCCTTCACCATCCTTCATCTTGAACTTGTCAAGTTGACTTTGAAGCACATCCAACTTGGATTCCTTGATTGAGTTGGTACCTTCGTGCATATCAATCAAAGTATCCCGAATTTCCTTTGCATTCTCAAGACGACTGATTTTGTTGAATTCTCCGGGGCACAGTCCGTTGAAGAGGATATCACAAGCTTGAGCGTTGTATTGCAGCATCTTCAACTCATCCAGCTAGCTTCACGGTTCGGTTCTCTCCCATCAAAGAATTCACCTTGCAAGCCAATACACACAATAGCCCAAATGGCGGGGTTATGTCCAAGAATATGTATTTTCATCTTATGCTTCCAACTAGCAAAATTAGTACCATCAAAGTAAGGACCTCTACGATGATAGTTTCCCTCGCTAGATGCCATACTCTCCTAAGTTGTGAAACCAAGGCTATAATTACCAAAAGCTATGGAAATCAAAGCAAATGGAGACCAAAGCTCTGATACCACTTGTAGGGTCGAAAGTATGTCTAGAGGGGGAGGGTGATTAGACTACTTGACCAAATAAAAGCTTATTCTTTTCCCAATTTTAGTCTTTGGCAGATTTTAGCTAACTTAGCACAAGTCAAGCAATCTTAACACAATTCAAGCAAGCATGCAAAGAGTATATGAGCAGCGGAAAGTAAAGCATGCAACTTGCAAGAATGTAAAGGGAAGGGTTTGGAGAATTCAAACGCAATTGGAGACACAGATGTTTTTGTCGTGGTTCCGATAGGTGGTGCTATCGTACATCCACGTTGATGGAGACTTCAACCCACGAAGGGTAACGGCTGCGCGAGTCCACGGAGGGCTCCACCCAAGAAGGGTCCACGAAGAAGCAACCTTGTCTATCCCACCATGGCCGTCGCCCACGAAGGACTTGCCTCACTAGCGGTAGATCTTCACGAAGTAGGCGATCTCCTTGCCCTTACAAACTCCTTGGTTCAACTCCACAATCTTGTCGGAGGCTCCCAAGTGACACCTAGCCAATCTAGGAGACACCACTCTCCAAGAAGTAACAAATGGTGTGTTGATGATGAACTCCTTGCTCTTGTGCTTCAAATGATAGTCTCCCCAACACTCAACTCTCTCTCACAGGATTTGGATTTGGTGGAAAGAAGATTTGAGTGGAAAGCAACTTGGGGAAGGCTAGAGATCAAGATTCATATGGTAGGAATGGAATATCTTGGCCTCAACACAAGTGTAGGTGGTTCTCTCTCAGAAAATGTAAGTTGGAAGTGTAGGTTCGTTCTGATGGCTCTCTCCACGAATGAAGAGGAGGTGGAGGGGTATATATAGCCTCCACACAAAATCTAACTGTTACACACAACTTGCCAATCTCGGTGGGACCGAATTGAGAAACTCGGTCGGACCGATTCAGCAAATCTAGTGACTGTTAGGATTTTCGGTGGGACCGACATGCAACTCGGTAGGACCGATATGGTTAGGGTTAGGGCATAACGTAATCTCGGTGAGACCGATTACACAAACTCGGTGGGACCGATTTTGGTAATAAGCTAACCAGAGAGTTGGTCAGGTAAACTCGGTGGGACCGGTTCACTCATTTCGGTGAGACCGAAATGTTACGAAAGGGAAACAGAGAGTTTACATTGCAATCTCGGTGGGACCGATCGCTCATCTCGGTGGTACCGAAATGTTACAAAGGGAAACAGAGAGATTACAATCCCATCTCGGTGAGACCGAGATCCCTATCGGTCAGACCGATTTGCCCAGGGTTTGTGGCAGTGGCTATGACATCTGAACTCGGTGGCGCCGGATAGAAAGAATCGGTGGGGCCGAGTTTGACTTTTGGTTTAGGTCATATGTGGATGTGAGAAAGTAGTTGAGGACTTTGGAGCATATCACTAAGCATTTTGAGCAAGAAGCCATTAAGCAACACCTCATCCCTCCTTGATAGTATTGGCTTTTCCTATAGACTCAATGTGATCTTGGATCACTAAAATATAAAATGTAGAATCTTGAGCTTTGAGCTTGAGCTAATCCTTTTGTCCTTAGCATTTTGAGGGGTCCACTTTTCTCATCCATGCCATGCCATGCATTGAGCTTTCCTGAATTATTTATCTTGAAATAGCATTAGCTCAATGAGCTATATGTTGTTAGGAATTACCAAAACCACCTAGGGATAGTTGCACTTTCAATCTCCCCCTTTTTGGTAATTCATGACAACATATAGATCAAAGCTTCGACAGATGATAATAAGATTGAAAAACATTGTCGCTTTGAGAAGTATGTGAAATGTAAGAGCTCCCCCTAAATTTGTGCATAGTTTAAGATTTGCTTTGGACTGCAAATGCACAATGAGTTAGGATCATGAGTTACTCTTCCATGTTACATACATCTTGGTGGAGCGCTCAAAATGATAATAATTAAATACATACACTCATCACCAAGCAAAGTGAAAGATCATATAGAGATAAAAGGATAATGTCATCCAACAGGCATTAATGTAGCATAGCATATGATCGAACACATGATCATCCAAGTATCTCACAAAAGCATATAGTATCTCAAACAAGCAAATAAAGTTCGACTACCAAAACAAGAGAGAATAAAAAGCAACACTCTCTCTCGAAGCATATGATCTATACATTTTTTTCTTCTCCTTTGGCAACAAGTTATCAAAAAGTTCATAGAAAATGCATAGTACTAAATTGACTCTCAGGCTTGGTCTTCAGCTGGTGGTGTAGAAATAACGCCAAGGACGAAGGCATCAGTTGATGAAGATGGAGCTGGTGGAGTAGGTGCGGGAGCTGGTGGCACTGAAGTTGTAGCTGATACAGATGAAGTTGCTCCGGTGTCTGGAACAGGCACTGCAGCAGATCTCTGTCCTCTGGGCACTCTAGCAAACGCATCAGTGGTAGTCTTGCCCTTCCTCTTCTGCATGTCATTCTGAAGTTGCTCAACAACTGACTGTATCTCAGTAACCTTCACATCTAAGTCATAGAACTTCTGCTCCATGATTCTCTACAAGCTTTCCTGATTTTGAGTGAGGGTAGCTAATCCCTTCTCAATCCTCAGAGTGGAGGCAATCAAGTAGCCAACCTGATCTTGCTTGCTCTTCAGGAAATACTGAGATGCCTCATCAATGGTTGGCATCTTTGCAGCCTTTTCAGTCCATGCCTTCTCCTTCTTCGCTTGAGCTTGCACAGAAGATGGTTTATTTTCATCCATAACCACTGTGTTGTCCTCAAAATCTGGGTAGATGGGCATGTGTTCCTTGTCCAAGAGGTATGTGCCAGCGCCCATATTGGAGTTGATTACAAGAGGGACATACAGCTCCTAAATTCAGAATCAATTGATTGCCTGGACGAGGGACATGTAAGGCTCATTGTGGTTGGTGTAGACGCACGTGGTGTGGAAGCATGAGGGCAGCAAGTGCCGACGAGTGGTATGACACCGTGCGAACTGTCTCCAGCAGTTGGACTATCAGCATAATACTCCCTCCGTCTGGAAATACTTGTCATCAAAATGGATAAAAGGAGATGTATCTAGATGTATTTTAGTTCTAGATACATCTCTTTTTATTCATTTTGATGACAAGTATTTTCGAACGGAGGGAGTATATGTCAAGCCCTTCCAAGCCTACTCGGCTTATCCAATACTCCCTCCGTCCGAAAATACTTGTCATCAAAATGGATAAAAAGGGATGTATCTAGAACTAATATATATCTAGATACATCCCTTCTATTCATTTTGATGACAAGTATTTCCGGATGAAGGGAGTACCACATTGCCATACCATGAACCCATCAGTAAATGATGCCGAGTACGTCGCATACTCGGCATAACTATTAGCCGACTGTTTGACGATATTTTGTCAAGATTTATTAATTTGACATACTCCCTCCGTTCGAAAATACTTGTCATCAAAATGGACAAAAAAGGATGTATCTAGAATTAAAATACATCTAGATACATCCCTTTTTATTCATTTTGATGACAAGTATTTCCGGACGGAGGGAGTATATGATAAGCTCAGAGGATTAAAAATTGCAAGTGATATTACGCAAATAAGGAGACCCGTACGTGCATATTTCCATCAAATATTTTTGCTAGTCTGCTGGCTTAAACAATGAACTTGACACGTTGCATCCTACTCCCTCCGTCCGAAAATACTTGTCATTGAAATGGATGTATCTAGATGTATTTTAGTTGTAGATACATCTATTTTCATTTATTTTGAAGACAAGTATTTTGGGACGGAGGGAGTATATCCTAGCCGATGCATGCATGGCCAGGGGTATATTATTTAATTAGCTTTGCTAAATAAAATGCGTGTGCCAACCCAAAGGTCCAGCACGTCACATGGATGCAACGTTGATTTTGTACTATTATGCATCAACCTAGCTAGCTAGCTTTTGCATGGCCAAATGGCCCGTTCGTAGCTTTCCTACCTCCAGCTTCTTCAGAAGCACCAGCAGGCGGAGGAGCAGCTCGATGCTGGCAGGGCGATCGTGTCGGACGCGGGCGTAGGGGAGCAGGCAACGGCCCACCACTCCAGATTTGCCTCGCCTGCTGGCGGTACTGCCAGCATCAGGCGAAACTGGAGGCTGCCTACAAGGAGTTCGACGAGGCATTAGACGAGGTGTGGGGCAAGACTGACGACGATGTGGACATTGCCGGCTCCGCTGAGGCCGCGCCCTGTTGCTACAACCACGAAGCTGGCACGCCCACAGGCGCCGCCGGCAGCGATGAAGAGTAGTGTATGGTAGGACGCTGCCGCTCGGGTCCCAAGAAGGCCACCGCTCTTCCCTCTGCCTAAAGCCAAGCTTTGCGGGCTGATAGTCGGTGTCCGGTTAGTCGCTCACACTACGGTGGTGTAGACTGCGAAGGCAGAGCTGGAGAACGCCGAGGCGGAACTCGAAAAGACGAAGGCAACTGCCGGAGCTTTCAGTTCTTGGCGCTCATGGCCAGACATGGGGAACAGGCGCGGACAATCATCTAGATTAGGTTTAGAACAGAAATATGTCCAAAATTATACCTTCACAGTGGTAAGAGCTTCGATTTTAGTTGAAGTATTCCTGAAATGTAATGACAAGATCCACCGTGTTTGCATAAATCTTTCCCCGGTTTATACGAAAATCTGCCTGGTTTGTATGAATTTCGTTGCTTAGTTCCAGCAACGGTTGAAATATATGCGAACAACGTTGGATGACGGTCTTTGACATTAATATTGATTTGACTGGTCTCATGTCCGCGGTCAGATGCCGCAGCAAATTTACGGGTCAACCTTAGAGATGCCCTGACCAAAGTTTATTTATCATCTAGAGAGCGAAAAATCCAATCCAAAGATAAGTTGATCTCGCACGCCGCCCGTCGTCCGTGACGCATGCGACAGAAGAAGGCGAGTAGTGTGGCGCCGGCACACCGAGTCCGGCCACGAGGGGGTGACGAGGACGAGTCCAACACGGTTGGGACTATTTTATGGATTCATTCGTTCATTGTCCCAAGCAACAGAACACAACACGCGGCACCAACTCAATTCCAGCTCACGTTTCTCATCTCGTTCCCGATCCCCTTTGCCTGCCTGTTTCTTTTCTCCTCGTCGCCGGAGACTTGGAGCCTCGGAGCCGCCCCACCCCTGCCCCCTCATCCCCAGGAGAGCCAGCCAGCCAGCCAGGAATAATCCCCTTCTCCGCGCGGCGACCCGACGCGGCGGCCAGGCCAGGCCACGTCGCTGTCCATCTACTCCGACGCCGGCACCGCTCCGGCCTGATTCCGCCCGACTTCGATTCGGTATTGCCTCCTCCTCCTCCTCCTCTCCCGTCCGCTCCCGGTTCTTGCGCCTCTAGTTCCCTTGTTCTCACCTTCCTCTTCTCCTACGATTGGATTGCCAAGGCCTCGTCCCCAAGGGCCGCCGCCGCCGGGGGAAGCAACCAGCCAGCCGTCCACGCCCCGTGCGACGGAGCTCCTGCTCCGGTGACGGACGCCCGCTTCTCCGCGGCGAAAACATTGGGTATGTGCGTGCGACAAATCCCCCTTTTCTTCTCTTCCGCCGCCGCGGGGGCTCTCGTCTTGTCCCTTGCTCCCCAAATGTTGGGGCTCCAGATTTTCTGGATTCGTAACCGCTCCCACCGTCATGGAGCTTCTTCTACCCTTCAGCTCCCTGCTCCAGGATTTTTTTGACAATATCTCGCCTTTAATCCCCTGATGATGATTATCCGTGGCAAGAAAATCAATACTATTTCATCTTGCCGTATTAATTTCCTAGTACTCTAGTTCATTGATGCGAGTTCCGTGTTTCAGGTCAGTTTAATTGATCCGAGTATATCCCCCTGGACCCAAACGCAGCTGATTAGCACCGCCTAAAGCCTCTTTTTTATTCCTTGGAATCAATAGGCCATTGACACGACACTTTGAGAGCTCACGGCTTCTTTTTTATCCGTCGGATGGACTTGGAAAGCAGCTTGTAGCAGTTGCATTATTCCACTTCACTACTGGCCACCCTTTCCATGTCATTTTCGCAGTAGCCTTTCATGCTAGCCGATTCCAAAGCACATGATCACAACCTATCAGTTTACTTTTGAGATTTTCCCTGTATGTATATTCAAATTCCACATGGAGTTTGCATCTTCCAACACATGGCCCAGCACTGATTAGGAGAAGCTCCCTATTGTTTTCTAACGGATTCTTGTTCTGCTATGATTATTACAGGTTCCATAACTTCCAACTGTTGATTGAGTTGGCCTAGAAAGTACATCGAGAAAGATGAGAGCAGCAGTAGCTCGCTCGCTACGCCAGCTTCGCCGTTTGGCGCGGCACCATGCGGAGGGGCGCGCACCAATAAACAGGCTGACCAGGCAGCAGAACGCGCTCATCTTGCGTAGTTCCGCATCCCGTCCACTGTGCACAGTGCGCCATAATGATGAGTATGGTAGATTTGTGAGTCCAGCTGTGGAGTCACTGAGGAACATGTTCTCCACTGCCACGGCTGATTCGATTAAAGGTTTTAACTTTGTTACATTTTTATGCATGGAACCTTTTATATTTTCTGCTGGAGGCATTTGAATCAGCTTGATTACTTCCTCAGATGTTCCACGAGGTGGTCCAATGGTGGAATATGAGAAGAGAATTGCATCAGGAGATCTTGTAGATGGTGATAGCTTTCAGGTTATTGAATTGGACCTGATCAATATTTTTCCTGCATGATTTCCTTGAGTGTTTTACTGACTGTTTTTCTGAACTTTTACCAATTGACGCAGGTTGACACGATTCAGCAATTACAAAGGCTTTATGAGGATCTTGTAGAGAATGAAGAAGCCTGCCAGCTGGATAGATATCAGTCATCTGAGAAATCTGGAAGGTAAGCGCCATTCAAAAGCAGCTACTTAACATAGTAAGCAAGGGGCTGATTGAGTTATCCTAAGTTCCCAACCCTAGTGCTTTCTGTTTAATAGGAGAAGATGGCTATGGTCTCGCCTTATTGCTCAGCCTTCTACCGATTCACCAGTAAAGGGATTGTATCTATATGGAGGGGTCGGTACAGGGAAGACGATGCTTATGGACCTATTCTATGAGCAACTGTAAGCAAATCGATTATAACATTTTTGGACTTACTTTGTGCTGCTTTAAGATAACCAAATCACGAACTTGAAAGTGCACATTGGTGCTGAACATATACCAGATATATTCATGGCGGTGTATAAGTTCAGAAGTACATTTAGTGCTCTTCTATTAGATTGATTTACCTGAATCTGTTCATATAACAGTTCACATTCGTATGCAACTATACAGGCCGAAGTTATTCTATTCATTTTTCAACGCTCTTCACATTTTTTAAGACAAATGACTTGTGAATCCAATACACACAAGTAGTAACAGTAATTTTCTTTTCTTTCATGAATTTAGTCGTACATACTGAAGTCTTGATCTCTTCATAGACAGTCATAGTAATTTTGAGACATGCCTAGAAGCAGTTGACAAGCTGTTGGCTCCATTTACTGTCTAAGTTCAAACTTCCAACTGTTAGGAACCAATGGTGATCATTGTAATTTTATTAATCAACATAACCAATGGTGTCTAAGTTCTGATGAAGATGCCTGGAAAATAAACTGTAACCTATCTTCCTTTGGTTCTTCTGCTATGTGGTATTAACTAGACAACGATTTGGTACTTGCACATATTTTCCCTTTTATGCATTTCTTCAATAATCCATTGCTATCCTGACGGTACTACTTCTTGTCAGGCCAGCTAATTGGAGGAAAAAGCGAATTCACTTTCACGATTTCATGTTGAATGTTCATAGTCGTCTGCAGGTATTTTTCGTGGTTATGACATATGCATCAATCTTCTTCAGTCTAGATCTCTTCATAAACAGTCATCTACATGCAGATGCATAAAGGTGTTTCAGACCCCCTTGATATGGTAGCAGCTGAGATTTCAGATGAAGCCATAATATTATGTCTTGATGAGTTTATGGTATGTGTATCCTTACTGTGATAGTTGTATTAGCTTTCAATGCTCGTTTGCTAACATACTCGACACATACTTTACAGGTAACTGATGTTGCTGATGCTATGATACTGAACCGTCTGTTCAGACATCTGTTCAGCAAAGGCGTTGTATGTGACCACTGCATTTCCATTTTCTTATGGCACTGAAACAACCTTGTTACTCATAAGAATAACTCAGTATTTTGCATTCATTCTTTTGCATGGTTATTTGTGTTCAGATTCTAGTTTCGACTTCTAATCGTGCTCCAGATCAGCTATACGAAGGTGGCTTGCAGCGAAACCTTTTCTTACCTTTCATTGACACCTTGAAAGTACGTGTTGTCATATTTGTCAGTTTCTCTGCTGCCTGAAGTTCAATCTGCTAGTGTGCTAATGTTAATTTTTGTGGATTGTTGCAGGAAAGGTGCATTGCACACCCCATTGGCTCTGCAGTAGACTACCGTCAACTGGGTTCGGTATGTTGCCTACTGTTGCAAGTTATGTATTTGTCTTTTCCAGTTTTCCCTTCCATGACATCTTCAATCTTATGAGCAGGCTGGAGAAGGTTTCTATTTTATTGGAAATGAATGCAGTACAGTTCTTAAACAGAAATTCCAATCTTTGATAGGAGATGAGGAACCTACTCCTCAAACAGTCGAAGTCGTTATGGGACGACATTTGGAGGTCTTGGAAGTTAGATATTCAGAGTTGGCTACTTTTTGTTTCATGTAATCACTCTGCAATTACTTGAACCTTGGCTATGCAGGTCCCACTGGGAGCAAATGGATGTGCATATTTCCAGTTTGAAGATCTTTGTGACAGACCTATAGGCGCAGCAGACTATTTCGGGTTATTTAGTAAGTATAGTTGTTCAGTTTCTACAGTTAGGGATTACAAAATGCTACTGTTGATGTGATCTGACGGACACCAAAATGTTACTGTGCAGAGAAGTTTCACACCCTTGCAGTTGAAGGTGTCCCTAAGTTTGGATATCATAACAGAACAGCTGCGTATCGGTTTGTCACATTGGTTGATGTATGTTTCATCTTTCCTTAGTCTGTCATCTTCTATGTTGTGATCTTGCCTTAGCCTTGTGTTTAGACATCCTTCAGTTCTAATTTGGAACTAGACACCTTGAAGACCTGAAACATACAGGCTTGGCAGATATACACGTTCGTTAGTGGCAGTATACTTTCTCATGTTAGCATTTTGAAAGAGGCTTCTGGTGAAGCTAGTATTGTTCTGATTATATGAGACGGCAGACAGTAGAATCAGTTTGCACTTGATCCGAAATTTTCTGCTGATAGGCATAAATACTGTATTACCGGGACACAAAGAATCTTGTCTCTGACGGCGCTAATGCTTTCCAGGTTATGTACGAGAACAAGGGGAGGCTATTATGCACAGCCGAGGCCGAGCCGATAGAGCTGTTTGAGAAAGTTGTGACGGTCGCTGAAGCACAAAAAAGTTCACCTAGATCTTCACGCTCGCGAAAAAGTGACGATCCCGATCTCTGTGTGGACAACGAGCTAGGATTTGCCAAAGATCGTACGATTAGCAGGTAATGAGGGTCGTGCTTCAGGAGGTTATGTCAGCTCTTATTCTTAACTTCAGTTTCGTCTTAAACCTGTTTTGCCCCCTTCATCTGCTTGTGTTGTTACAGGTTGACAGAGCTCAACAGCAGAGAATACTTGGAGGACTTTGAAGCAAAATGGCAACAACCCCTGCACGCTTTAGATAATGGCGGCGATGTCGTACTAGCATAAGTGGCAGGGCTTCATTTGCAAAGACCGCATTATAGTTTTGTTATATAAGTATCTATTATCCCGCCTGGTTTATATGGAGGAATGGGAGAAATGTTGATTTTCCTGTCAGTGATGCATGTAATTTCAGTGTGTCATGATATGTAAGCACTTTTGCATGTAGCTCTGCAAAAATGTCACACTTGTAGAGAATATGTGTCATGTCTTACTGGAATTCTATCCTATCCTTTATATGAAACTGGAAATCTTCAGATAACGAACGATGTGATCCCAAGAATTCAGAGATCCCAACAAATTTGAACCTGAGTTCAGATGAATCATGAAACTCGTAGGCAGACTCTTGTAGAATCAACAAGCTAACAAATACTGCACTATGTCAGCTCCACCACTCCTTGAGATTCATTGGAAATGATTATGAGGCAGAGAGTTACAAAGAAATTAACAATGGAGCAACATTTTTTGGGCTGTGTAAATCAACAGATGCTATTACATGATGAAAATATCCATTGCAAACTTGGGGGGGGGGGGGGGGGGGGGGGGGAAGAGCCCCAAGTGTCAGTATGACTTCTCAAGCAGAGAAATGCCTCTTCTTCTAGTGGGAATAATGGAGTTCCAACATTCTAGAGCAAAAGCACAATCCCAGAACAAATGGAGAGCAGTTTCTTCAGTGTTGGAACGACACATCTCACAGAGGTAGGATAGGAGGAATAAATTTTTTCCTTTGGAGCAGGTTCCTGGAGTTAACTCGATCATACAGCAGCAGCCGAAAGAAGATTTTGTATCTGAGCATTGTAGCAGAGTTGCCTTTGTGAATCCACTTGTACAGTTGCATGGAAGAGAACTTCCCCTTCTTCCAGGGATAGTACCAAATGTCTAAGAGCATCTCCACTCGTTCGGCCCCCCAGCGCATAGGTCGGCGCATTTTCGGGCGTCCAGCCGGCGATTTTTAGACCCTGGGGGCGACTAAGGCCCTAGCCACGCCCCCAGGTGCCGCCTCCCAAGGCGCCCGACACGCGGCCCATATTCAAACTCGATCGTTCCCGCTCCAAAAAAAAAGCCACAATCCGGCGATCATCGCAATAGTTCGGCGTCAGTGCCACAGTTCGGCGATCAAATGAAAGTAGTTTGGTGCACAAAAAAAAGGAAGGACGCGAGAAAAGCCTGGACAATTTCTTATAATGAGAAAAGCGCCCCCGAGGACACATGGGAATTATTGCCAAGTTAGTTTTATCACGCTCATATGATTCGCGTTCGTTACTTTGATAATTTGTTATGTGGGTGGACCGGTGCTTGGGTACTGCCCTTTCTTGGACAAGCATCCCACTTATTATTAACCCCTATTGCAAGCATCCGCAACTACAAAATAAGTATTAAGGTAAACCTAACCATAGCATAAAACTAATGGATCCAAATCAGCCCCTTACGAAGCAACGCATAAGCTAAGGTTTAAGCTTCTGTCACTCTAGCAACCCATCATCTACTTATTACTTCCCAATGCCTTCCTCTAGGCCCAAATAATGGTGAAGTGTCATGTAGCGTTCACATAACACCACTAGAGGAGAGACAACATACATCTCATCAAAATATCGAACGAATACCAAATTCACATGACTACTAATAGCAAGACTTCATCCAGGTCCTCAGGAACAAATGGAACTACTCACAAAGCATATTCATGTTCATAATCAGAGGGGTATTAATATGCATAGTCAGAGGGGTATTCTAACAGGAAAAGATGGTGTCTCAACAAAAGTAGTAGGAACAATAGGATCATTATAAGTGATAGTCTTTTCTTCAACTGTAATAGGTGCAACTACTTTTACTTCAATGGGAGGATTATATTTATACCACTTCTCCTTAGGGAGATCAACGTGAGTAGAAAAAGATTCACAGAAAGAAGCTACTATCTCAGAGTCAAGTCCATATTTAGCGCTAAATCCACGAAAAGCATCGGTATCCATAAAAGATTTAACACAATCAAACTTAAGTGTCATACCTGACTCCTTACCATCGTCGGAACCCCAATCTTCAGAGTTGCGTTTAATTCTTTCCAATAAATTCCACTTGAATTCAGTAGTCTTCAACATATAAGAACTCGCACAGGAAGTATCGAGCATGGTGCGATCATTGAGAGAAAGCCGAGCATAAATTTTTTGAATAATCATTTCTCTTGAGAGCTCATGATTGGGGAATGAATATAACATTGACTTAAGCCTCCCCCAAGCTTGAGAAATGCTTTCTCCTTCGCGAGGCTAGAAGTTATATACGTAATTACGATCACGATGAACAATATGCATAGGATAGAACTTCTGGTGAAATTCCAACTTCAATTGTTTATAATTCCAAGATCCCGTATCATCACATAGCCTATACCATGTCAATGCGTCTCCACTCAAAGATAGAGGAAAGACCTTCCTCTTGACAACATCATCGGGAATACCTGCAAGCTTAAGTAATCCACAAACTTCATCTACAAAGATAAGGTGTAAACCGGGATGCAAAGGGATTAGCTAGCAGTTTCTCTATCATACTCGAAGGAATTTTGAAGTGAACATTTTCAGTAGGTTCAGTAGGTTGAGGAGCAACTCTTTGCTCTACTGGTCGGGGTGACGATGCCCCGAACAATCCCCTCAAAGGATTAGTTTCCATAGTAACAAGTGAAAGAAAATTTCAGCACACTATATAAATGTTTCCTTACCAAGTTCCACTCACCAAAGGCGCTTCACTACCCGGCAACGGCGCCAGAAAAGAGTCTTGATGACCCACAAGTATAGGGGATCTATCGTAGTCCTTTCGGTAAGTAAGAGTGTCGAACCCAACGAGGAGCAGAAGGAAATGACAAGCGGTTTTCAGTAAGGTATTCTCTGCAAGCACTGAAATTATAGGTAATAGATAGTTTTGTGATAAGATAATTTGTAACGGGTAACAAGCAATGAAACTAAATAAGGTGCAGCAAGGTGGCCCAATCCTTTTTGTAGCAAAGGACAAGCTTGGACAATTTCTTATAATGAGAAAAATGCTCCCGAGGACACATGGGAATTATCGTCAAGCTAGTTTCATCATGCTCATATGATTCGCGTTAATTACTTTGATAATTTGATATGTGGGTGGACCGGTGCTTGGGTACTGCCCTTTCTTGGACAAGCATCCCACTTATGATTAACCCCTATTGCAAGCATCCGCAACTACAAAATAAGTATTAAGCTAAACCTAACCATAGCATGAAACTAATGGATCCAAATCAGCCCCTTATGAAGCAACGCATAAACTAGGGTTTAAGCTTCTGTCACTCTAGCAACCCATCATCTACTTATTACTTTCCAATGCCTTCCTCTAGGCCCAAATAATGGTGAAGTGTCATGTAGTCGACATTCACATAACACCACTAGAGGAGAGACAACATACATCTCATCAAAATATCGAACGAATACCAAATTCACATGACTACTAATAGCAAGACTTCACCCATGTCCTCAGGAACAAACGGAACTACTCACAAAGCATATTCATGTTCATAATCAGAGGGGTATTAATCTGCATAAAGGATCTGAACATATGATCTTCCACCAAGTAAACCAATTAGCATCAACTACAAGGAGTAATCAACACTATTAGCAACCCACAGGTACCAATTTGTGGTTTTGGATACAAGATTGGTACAAGAGATGAACTAGGGTTTGAGAGGAGATGGTGCTGGTGAATATGTTGATGGAGATTGACCCCCTCCTGATGAGAGGATCGTTGATGATGATGATGGTGATGATTCCCCCCTCCCGGAGGGAAGTTTCCCCGACAGAACAGCTCCATCGGAGCCCTAGATTGGTTCTGCCAAGGTTCCGCCTCGTGGCGATGGAGTTTCGTCTCGTGAGCGTGCTTATGATTTTTTTTAGGGTAAAAGACCTCAGATAGCAGAAGATGGGCACCGGAGGGCCACCAGGGGGCCCAGGAAACAGGGGGCGCCCCGAGTAGGGGGGGGGCACCCCCACCCTCCTGGCCAGGGTGTGGGCCCCCTTAGGTATTTTATTTGCCCAATAATTCTTATTAAATCCAAAAATGACTTTCTTGGAGTTGCAGGTATTTTGGAGCTGTGCAGAATAGGTTTCCAATATTTGCTCCCTTTTCCAGCCAGAATCCCAGCTGCCGGCATTCTCCCTCTTCACGATAAACCTTGTAAAATAAGAGAGAATATCCATAAGTATTGTGACATAACGTGTAATAACAGCCCATAATGCAATAAATATTGATATAAAAGCATGATGCAAAATGGACGTATCAACTCCCCCAAGCTTAGACCTCGCTTGTCCTCAAGCGGAAGCCGATATCGAGAAATATGTCCACATGCTTAGAGATAGAGGTGTCAATAAAAAATAAAATACGGACATGAGGGCATCATGATCATTCTTATAACTGCAACATATATAGATTTTGTCATATGATTTCTTATTCTTAAGTAACAATCTATTCACAATGTCAAGTATGGTTCAGAAACTTCATTGAAAACTAACAAACTATAATCTCAGTCATTAAAGCAATTGCAATTTATCATAACATCAGAAAGAGTCAAGAATAGAGCTTTTCAGCAAGTCCACATACTCAACTATCATATAGTCTTCTACAATTGCTAACACTCACACAATACTTATGGTTATGAAGTTTTAATCGGACACTGAGAAAGATAGGGACTTATAGTGTTGCCTCCCAACGTATTCACCTTTGGGTGATGTCAACAATAATAGTTCATGCTAACGAACATCCAATTGGATATATGTATCAGGATCTTTCCAACACGAGGTGCTTGCCAAAGGATAAAATGAAAAAGGGAAAGGTGGAGATCACCTTGACTCTTGCATAAAGTAAAAGACATAAAGTAAAAGATAGGCCCTTCGCAGAGGGAAGCAGAGGTTATCATGCGCTTTTAGGGTTGGATACACAAAATCTTAATGCAAAAGAACGTCACTTTATATTGCCACTTGTATATGGACCTTTATTATGCAGTCCGTCGCTTTTATTGCTTCCATAACAAGATCGTATAAAGCTTATTTTCTCCGCACTAATAAGTCATGCATATTTAGAGAGCAATTTTTATTGCCTGCACCGATGACAACTTACTTGAAGGATCTTACTCAATCCATAGGTAGATATGGTGGACTCTCATGGCAAAACTGGGTTTAAGGATATTTGGAAGCACAAGTAGTATCTCTACTTGGTGCTAGGAATTTTTGGCTAGCATGAGGGGGAAAGGCAAGCTCAACATGTTGAATGATCCATGACAATATACTTTAACTGGGATGTGAGAAAACATAAACCATTACGTTGTCTTCCTTGTCCAACATCAACTCTTTAGCATGTCATACTTTAATGAGTGCTCACAATTACTCCCTCCGTTCGGAATTACTTGTCTCGGAAATGGATGTATCTAGAACTAAAATACATCTAGATACATCCATTTCTATGACAAGTAATTCCGAACGCAGGGAGTATAAAAGATGTCCAAGATAGTATATTTATATGTGAAAACCTCTCTTTCCTTATTACTTCCTATTAATTGCAACGATGACCAAAACTATGTTTGTCAACTCTCAACAACTTTTAAGCCTCATACTCTTTATATGTGAAGTCATTATTATCATAAGGTCAATATGAACTATTATATTCTTTTTATTCTTTCTATTTTTCTCAAGATCATAGCAAGATAGCAAAGCCCTGGACTCAACACTAATCTTTATTATATATAACTCACGGACTCGATTACATAGAAGGATCACAAAGCAAAACTCAAAGCTAATTCAAACCAAAACTTTATTCTACTAGATCTAGATATTACCAAAAGGATCAAACTAAGAAAAACTGTAAAGATAGGAGTGTGATGGTGATACGATACCGGGGCACCTCCCCCAAGCTTGGCAGTTGCCAAGGGGAGTGCCCATACCCATGTGATTATGTCCTTGGAGGCGGTGAAGAAGGAGTTGTTGATGATGTAGGCTTGTCGTCCGTCTTCCAAGGCATAGGCTCACCATCATAGAAGGATGATCGAGTCTCCGGGATCCTCAAATCTGCAGCCAAACTCATCCTCTTGAATCTATATTCATACTCACAGTTTTGGTTTTGCAGGTCATAGATCTGGGCTTGGAGATGCTCGATTTTCTCATGAAGCTTGAATATGGTCTCCCCAATGTCCTTGGCATCCAGCTTGTGGTTGTTGGTGAACTCCGTGATCATCATCTGGTTGGCGTTGAGTCCACGCTCCACCATCTATTGACACTTGAAAACTTGCTGTTCCATAGCTTTGAGCTTTGTCTCCACGCTTCCGGTACACCTGGGTCCCTCCACATCGCGGATGTGCAGCACCCCCTCACGCATCTCAATGGTTTGAGGGTGTTGTAGCACCTCCGCAAGATAGGGGTTGATAACCCTCTCAAAAAACTTGTTCTTGGGAGCACTTGGAGACGTCATGGTGCCCTAGATCTGTCAGAAAAACAGCTCGAAACAAAGACATAAGATTTTTGCGTGATACGGTGGTCAAAACCTTCGGGAGATTATATAATGAATTTTTACCGACCAAAAGAAGTAACATGCAAGAAAACAGAGTCCGGGAGGCACACGAGGAGCCCACGAGACAGGGGGCACGCCCTCCACCCTCGTGGAGGCCTCGTGTCCTTCCTAGATTACTTCTTGCTTCCAATTTTTTTAAATATTCCAAAACGGAGGAAAATTGCCATTAGAATTGTTTTGGAGTCGGTTTACTTACCGTACCACATACCTATTCCTTTTCGGAGTCTGAAACGTTCTGGAAAGTGTCCCTTATGTATTCCTCCGGGGTTACGGTTTCAATAATATTAGTTTCAACATTTATAGGGTTACCTGAGATATAATGTTTGATTCTTTGACCGTTCACCACCCTCGGATTTGTGCCTTCGAAGTTGTTGATTTTTATGGCACCGGAACGATAGACCTCCTCGATAATGTAAGGACCTTCCCATTTAGAGAGAAGTTTTCCTGCAAAAAATCTTAAACGAGAGTTGAATAGCAACACATAATCACCTACGTTAAACTCACGCTTTTGTATCCTTTTATCATGCCATCTTTAAACAGATTGGCATTCTCATAGGATTGGGTTCTCCATTCATCAAGTGAGCTAATGTCAAATATGCTCACCGGCAAGTTTGAAATCATAGTTGAGCTCTTTAATGGCCCAATATGCCTTATGTTCAAGTTCAAGAGGTAAGTGACATGCTTTTCCATAAACCATCTTATACGGAGATATACCCATAGGATTTTTATATGCAGTTCTATAGGCCCATAATGCATCATCAAGTTTCTTGGACCAATTCTTTCTAGATCTATTAACAGTCTTTTGCAAAATTAATTTTAGCCCTCTATTACTAAATTCTACTTGACCACTAGACTGTGGGTGATAAGAAGATGCAATTCTATGATTAACATCATATTTAGCAAGCATTTTACGGAAGGCACCATGAATAAAATGTGAACCACCATCATTCATGAGATATCTAGGGACTCCAAACCTCGGAAAAATAACTTCTTTAAGCATCTTAATAGAGGTGTTATGATCAACACTACTAGTTGGAATAGCTTCTACCCACTTAGTAACGTAATCGACAACAACTAAAATATGTGTGTATCCATTGGAGGCAGGAAAAGGTCCCATATAATCAAAGCCCCAAACATCAAATGGTTCAATAACAAGAGAATAATTCATAGTCATTTCTTGACGTCTACTAATATTACCAATTCTTTGACATTCATCACAAGACAAGACAAACTTACGGGCATCTTTGAAGAGAGTAGGCCAATAAAAACCAGATTGCAATACCTTATGTGCAGTTCTATCTCCAGCGTGGTGTCCTCAATATGGTTCGGAGTGACACATGCGTAGGATCTGTTCCTGTTCATGCTCAGGTACACAACGTCTAATAACACCATCTACTCCTTCTTTATAAATGTGTGGGTCATCCCAGAAGTAATGTCTTAAATCATAAAAGAACTCTTTCTTTTGCTGGTATGTGAAACTAGGTGGTATAAATTTATCAACAATGTAATTAGCATAATTAGCATACCATGGAGCAGTACGAGAAGCATTAATGACCGCTAATTGTTCATCAGGAAAGCTATCATCAATAGGTAGTGGGTCATCAAGAACATTCTCTAACCTAGACAAGTTGTCTGCAACGGGGTTCTCAGCTCCCTTTCTATCATTAATATGCAAATCAAATTCTTGGAGCAAGAGGACCCATCTAATAAGTCTAGGTTTAGCATCTTTCTTTTCCATAAGATATTTAATTGTAGCATGATCAGTGTGAATAGTTACTTTAGAATCAACAATATAAGGTCTGAACTTATCACATGCAAATACAACCGCTAAGAATTCTTTTTTAGTAGTAGCATAATTTCTTTGGGCAGTATCAAGAGTTTTACTAGCATACTGGATAGCATTTAATTTCTTATCAACTCTTTGCCCTAGAACAACACCTACAGCATAATCGCTAGCATCACACATAATTTCAAAGGGTAAATTCCAATCAGGTGGCTGAATGATAGGTGCAGTGATAAAAGCTTTCTTAAGTATTTCAAATGCTTCTACACAATCATCATCAAAGAAAAAAGGAATATCTTTTTGCAATAAATTAGTCAGAGGCCTAGAGATTTTAGAAAAGTCCTTAATGAACCTCCTATAAAAACCGGCATGCCAAGGAAACTTCTTATACCTTTAATGTCCTTGGGACATGACATCTTTTCAATAGCATCAACTTTAGCTCTATCAACATCAATACCTTTTTCAGAAATTTTATGCCCCAAGACAATGCCTTCATTAACCATGAAGTGACACTTTTCCCAATTCAAGACAAGACTAGTGTCTTCACATCTCTGCAAAACTCGATCAAGGTTGCTCAAGCAATCATCAAAAGAGGATCCATAAACGGAGAAGTCATCCATGAATATCTGACAAATCTTTTTACAAAAGTCAGAGAATATAGCCATCATGCATCTTTGAAAGGTAGCAGGTGCATTACATAAACCAAACGGCATACGTCTATAAGCAAAAGTACCGAAATGGCAAGTAAAAGTAGTTTTTGATTGATCCTCCGCCGACACAGGTATTTGAGACAAACCAGAATAACCATCTAGAAAGAAGAAATGTGTATGTTTGGATAGTCTTTCTAGCATTTGATCAATAAAATGTAAAGGGTAATGATCTTTCTTAGTAGCTTTAGTTAGTTTACGGAAATTGATTACCATCCTATAACCTGTAATAATTCTTTGCGGAATCAATTCATCTTTATCATTAGGAACAACAGTAATTCCTCCCTTCTTAGGAATGCAATGGATAGGACTTACCCAATCACTATTAGCAACGGGATAAATTATACCTGCCTCAAGGAGCTTTAGTATCTCATTTCTTAGCACTTCTTTCATCTTAGGATTTAACCGTCATTGATGATCTCTAACTAGTTAGGAACCTTCGTCCAATTTAATTATATGTTGGCATAGAGTGGGACTAATGCCCTTAAGATCATCTAGAGTATATCCAATAGCAGCACGGTGCTTCTTCAGAGTTTTCAATAATCTTTCCTCTTCTTGCTCTGAAAGGTTAGTGCTAATAATAACAGGATATATCTTCTTTTCATCAAGATAAGCATATTTAAGATTACTAGGTAAAGGTTTGAGCTCAAACACGGGATCACCCTTGGGTGAAGGGGGATCCCCTAGGATTTCAACAGGTAAGTTGTGTTTCAGAATAGGACCCTGTTGAAGGAACACTTTAACTATTTCCATTCTTTCATTCATAACATATCATTTTCATGGTCTAGCAAATATTGTTCTAACGGATCAGTAGGAGGCACGGCAATAGAAGCAAGACCAATAATTTCATCCTTACTAGACAAATCTTTATCACGGAGTTGTCCACGAAATTTAGCAAAATTAAACTCCTGAGTCATATCATCCAAGCCAATCGTGACAACATCCTTTTCGCAATCGATTCTAGCATTAACAGTATTTAAGAAGGGTCTACCAAATACAACGGGACAAAAGTCATCTTGTGGGGTGATATGTCTCCGTCGTATCTACTTTTCCAAACACTTCTGCCCTTGTTTTGGACTCTAACTTGTGTGATTTGAATGGAACTAACTCGGACTGACGCTGTTCAGCAGAATTGCCATGGTGTTGTTTTTGTGCAGAAAATAAAAGTTCTCGGAACGACCTGAAACTCCACGGAATGTCTTAGAATAATTAATAAAAAATGCTCGCCAAAGAAGAAGACCAGGGGGCCCACACCCTGTCCATGAGGGTGGGGGGCGCGCCCCCTGGGGTGCCGCCTACCTCGTGGGCCCCCTGGTGGCCCTCCGACGCCAACTCCAACTCCATATATTGGCCTTCGGGGAGAAAAAAATCAGAGAGAAAAAATCATCGCGTTTTACGATACGGAGCCGCCACCAAGCCCTAATATCTCTTGGGAGGGCTGATCTGGAGTCCGTTCGGGGCTCCGGAGAGGGGGATTCGTCGCCGTTGTCATCATCAACCATCCTCCATCACCAATTTCATGATGCTCACCTCCGTGCGTGAGTAATTCCATCGTAGGCTTGCTGGACGGTGATGGGTTGGATGAGATTTATCATGTAATCGAGTTAGTTTTGTTAGGGTTTGATCCCTAGTATCCATTATGTTTTGAGATTGATGTTGCTATGACTTTGCTATGCTTAATGCTTGTCACTAGGGACCGAGTGCCATGATTTCAGATCTGAACCTATTATGTTTTCATGAATATATGTGAGTTCTTGATCCTATCTTGCAAGTCTATAGTCACCTACTATGTGTTATGATCCGGCAACCCCGAAGTGACAATAATCGGAACCACTCCCGGTGATGACCATAGTTTGAGGAGTTCATGTATTCACTATGTGCTAATGCTTTGTTCCGGTTCTCTATTAAAAGGAGGCCTTAATATCCCTTAGTTTCCAATAGGACCCCGCTGCCACGGGAGGGTAGGACAAAAGATGTCATGCAAGTTCTTTTCCATAAGCACGTATGATTATATTCGGAATACATGCCTACATTACATTGATGAACTGGAGCTAGTTCCGCGTCACCCTATGTTATGACTGTTACATAATGAACCACATCCGACATAATTATCCATCACTGATCCGGTGCCTATGAGTTTTCCATATACTGGTTCTCGCTTATTTACTTTTCCATTATTATTGTTACAATCACTACAAAATACCAAAAACATTACTTTTGCTGTATTTACTTTTGTTACCATTACCACCACTATCATATTACTTTGCTACTAAACACCTTGCTATAGATACTAAATTTCCAGGTGTGGTTGAATTGACAACTCAGCTGCTAATACTTGAGAATATTCTTTGGCTCCCCTTGTGTCGAATCAACAAATTTGGGTTGAATACTCTACCCTCGAAAACTATTGCGATCCCCTATACTTGTGGGTTATCAAGACCTTTTTCTGGCGCCGTTGCCGGGGAGCATAGCTCTATTCTTTGAGTCACTTGGGATTTATATCTGCTGGACACTATGAAGAACTTGAAAGACGCTAAGACCAAGATTTTGCCCTCAACTACGAGGGGAGGTAAGGAACTGCCATCTAGCCTTGCACTAGATTCTCCTTCTGTTATGAGTAAGCTTGCGACGCCTAAACCTGCTACTGTTATGAATTCTGATATATCGCATGTTATTGATGATGCCACTTCTGCTATGCGTGATACTTATGATGAAACCACTTCTATGCTTGATACTACTGTGCCCCTTGGTGAATTTCTTGATGAGCAAATTGCTAGGTCTAGAGAAAGAGAAATTATTGCACCTGAATACAATGATGAGAGTGATGATGAAAATATGCCTCCTATTCCTGGAGGTTATCTTTTTGATGCAGAATCTTCTGCAGCTATCCTTGCTTGCCAGGATAGATATGAACTTAAGAGGTTGCTAGTTAAATGGAGTAAACAATCTTTTAGAGATAGAATGAGACCTGACCCTGCTTTTGCTACTTCACCTAATTGTGTTCCTGATAAGGATTATTATGATTTTTCTGTTGATCCAGATATAATTACTTTGGTTGAATCTGATCCTTTCTATGGCTATGAATCTGAAACTGTTGTGGCACATCTTACTAAGTTGAATGATATAACTGCCCTGTTTACTAATAATGAGAGATCGAGCTACCTTTATTTACTCAAAATATTTCCGTTCTCATTAAAGGGTGATGCTAAGATATGGTTTAATTCTCTTGATCCTGGTTGTGTGCAAAGTCCCCAGGATATGATTTATTACTTTTTTGCTAAATATTTCCCTGCTCATAAGAAACAAGCAGCCTTGAGGGAAATATATAACTTCGTGCAAATTGAAGAAGAGAGTCTCCCACAAGCTTGGGGGAGGCTTCTCAAGTTACTTAATGCTTTGCCTGATCATCCTCTTAAGAAACCTGAAATACTTGATATCTTTGATAATGGACTAACCGATGCTTCCAGAGATTACCTGGATAGTTGTGCTGGTTCTCTTTTCAGGGAAAGAACACCGGATGAAGCTAAAATTCTATTGAAAAATATGTTGACAAATGAAAATAATTGGGCACCTCCTGAGCCAGCTCCTGAGCCAATTTCTGAGCCAATTATTGAGCCTATTCCTAAACCAACTCCGAAGAAGAGAGGTGTTCTATTTCTCAGTCCCGAAGATATGCAAGAGGCAAAGAAATCTATGAAAGAAAAAGGTATTAAAGTTGAAGATGTTAAGAATTTACCTCCTATTGAAGAAATACACGGTCTTAATTTACCGCCTGTTGAAGAAGTATATGATCTCAATTACTTATTTACTGAAGAACCTCCCGATATCCCGACACAGGTAGTAAAGGTAAATTCTCTCTATAGATATGATAAAGCTGAAGTCCCTCCTACTAGAATTGCTAGTCAGTGCTTGGATGAGTTTGATAACTTTATGTTTAAGCAAGATGATTTTAATGCTTACTTTGGTAGACAATTAAAAACAAGATGCTTATATGATTAAACGCTTGGGTGATTATATGACCGATATTAGAGGTGAACTTAAAATTGTTAGCAAACATGCTTCTATGGTTACCACTCTAGTAGAACAAGTACTTAAAGCTCAAAAAGAAGTGCTTTATGAAATGAATAGTAAGAAAAATGATTATGCTGTTAGAGTGGCTACTAGAACCGGTAGAATGACTCAGGAACCTTTGTATCCTGAAGGCCACCCTGAGAGAATCGAGCAAGATTCTTAGAGAAATGATATTGATGTGCCTAGTTCTTCTAGAAAGAAGAAAAAGAAAAATGATAGGACGTTGCAAACTTCTAGTGAACCTATTGCTGAACCACCTGAGAATCCAAATGATATTTCTATTTCTGATGCTGAAACACAATCAGATGAGATGAACATGAACCTAGTGATAATGTTAATGATAATGTTCATGTTGATACTCAACCTAGTAATGATAATGATGTAGAAGCTGAACCCGCTGTTGATCTTGATAACCCACAATCAAGGAATCAACGTTATGATAAAAGAGACTTCGTTGTTAGGAAACATGGTAAAGAAAGGGAACCATGGGTTCAAAAACCCATGCCTTTTCCTCCGAAACCATCCAAGAAAAAGGATGATGAGGATTTTGAGCACTTTGCTGAAATGATTAGACCTATCTTTTTGCGTATGCGATTAACTGATGTTCTCAAAACAAATCCTTATTCTAAGTATATGAAGGATATTATTTCTAATAAAAGAAAGATACCTGAAGCTGAAATTTCCACCATGCTTGCTAATTATACTTTCAAGGGTGGAATACCAAAGAAACTTGGAGATCCCGGAGTACCTACTATACCATGCTCCATTAAGAGAAATTATGTTAAAACTACTTTGTGTGATCTTGGAGCCGGTGTTAGTGTTATGCCTCTCTCTTTATATCGTAGACTTGACTTGAATAAGTTGACACCTACTGAAATATCTTTGCAAATGGCTGATAAATCAACTGCTATACCTGTCGGTATTTGTGAGGATGTGCCTGTTGTGGTTGCAAACGTTACTATTTTAATGGACTTTGTTATTCTTGATATTCCCGAGGATGATAGTATGTCTATTATTCTTGGAAGACCTTTCCTTAATACTACAGGGGCTGTTATTGATTGCAACAAAGACAATGTCACTTTCATGTTAATGGCAATGAGCGCACAATACACTTTCCGAGGAAACAACCTCAGGTCCACAGTATCAACTCTATTGGAAAAATTCCATCGATTATATTTGGAGGGTTTGAATTTCCTCTCCCTACTGTCAAGAAAAAGTATGATATTCTTATTGTTGGGGATTTTCATATCCCCGTTGAGGTAACTTAGTGCTATTCGAAATTTCTCCGGTTCTGTGTTAATCGGAATGAACTCGTTAACAAGACTTGATCAGCCTTGTTAGTGGATTCTTTTTGATGAACATGAGATGGACGAAACTAGAAGCACAACCTTTTGTACCCTCTTTATATTTTCTATTATTTAGTAGAAATGAAGTAAAATAGTATTTCTCTGTCTGTTTCCTAACTTATCCGTGGAATATAAAAATATCCCGAAAATAAAAGTCCTCAGAATTCCATGCCAATTTAATATGATTTTTTCGGGAATATTTAAGAATTTACTGTGCAAAAAGCACCGCGGGGGGAGCTGCCACCTGGCCACGAGGGTGGAGGACGTGCCCTACCCCCTGCCTCGTGGGCCCACGGTGGCCCTCCTCCACTTATTCCTGCACCCATCTTCTTCGTCTGCCTCACACAAACACGAAAAACCAACTCAAGCACGAGTTCCAGCCCCCGTTGCTGTGATTTTCGATCTCCTTGCTCAAAGCACCTCTCACAAAACTGCTTGGGGAGATTGTTCCTTGGTATGTGACTCCTCCATTGGTCCAATTAGTTTTTGTTCTAGTGCTTTATTCATTGCAAATTTGTGCTACATAGGTGACCATGCTCTTGTGCTTGCATGTCAAATTTATATGGTTCCAAGTAGTTCCAATGCTTTATATAGGCTCTAGGCACTTGCATGAGTTGTTGCTATCAATTTTATTGAAGTTGGTTCACTTTTATTTGAAGTTACTAAAAATTTCAGAAGTTTTTCAGAGGAAATGATATGTTTAGGAGGATGTTCCAAGGTGGCCCTTCAAGGAAACAAGGTCCCAGGCTTGCCATACGTGATGCTGCGAGGAACCACCAAGAGATGCTCCTGTTAGGCCCTGTGAATGGCCTTCGGAAAATTTTATGAATCAAGTGGGAATCAAAGAAGAATTTAGCGCATATTTGCGCAATGCCGGTCTTGAGGACTTTGAAGATGACAAATGCCCCCAGTATCATGATCTCACAAGTTCATTTGTGAGGAGGTTTGAGTTTTCATCTTCGCGTAATTCTCCTTCAGTCATGTTTGACCTTTATGACAAATCTTATACCATGGACTTAGAGGATTTCACTTCTGCTTGCAAGCTTCCATCATGGGGTAATGTCAGGGATCCCCCTAAATCTGAATATAGAGACTTTCTTGCTAAAATAACTGTGGGGGAATCTAGAGATATAACACAAGCCACTTTAGGGAGCATTCATTTCCCTGCTATACATTATTTCGCTCTCTTTATAGGTAGATGCATTAATGCTAAGGATGAAGTATGTCACTTGTGTGCCCCTGATCTCAGCATTCTCAGAAGTGCTGTGTTAGGAGACCAATCTTATCATCTGGGAGCCATCGTAGCTCGTAGGTTGCATCATAACAGATATAACGAAGATTTCTTTGGAGGAATTTATGCAACCCGCTTAGCTAATTTTCTTGAAATAGACATTCGAGAGGGTGATACAGAGTTACCCTCTACTTATTTGGATTTTGATTCTATGGTTTCCCACCAGTTTGTTGAGAGGACTGAACCACCTTTCCAATATCGACTAATCTTTAACAAACGACATGTAGTCCATATTGCTCTTCCTGCTCCTGTCTTCTTTGATTCGCAGATAAAAGGAAGATATATTATTACCAGAGAGGAGGCAGATGAGTACGAGAAAAGAGCTGAGGCAGCCCGACGCTACGCTGCGGCTCAGGAGGCTATAGCCGCTGCATCACAGTATGACCCCAACTTCACTTACGGGTATCCACCAGGCTATCCCTGGCAATAGACCAACTTAGGCTAAAAACCTAAGCTTGGGGGAGTACGTATCTCCCACCGACATTACATTTATGTTCACACACACTCATTACTAGATGTCGGCGTTCATACTCTTTCACTGTAATATCCATGCTAGTTTATTTTCTTTTTCCCGCTTTCTTCTTGTGTGTTTATAAACCTTAACAAAACCAAAAAATTAGTAGTATTTTATTTCTTTGCTGTAGTAATTAAAAAGGAAAACCCAAAAATATTTCCCGTTCTTCTTTTGCTTGTTGGGAGCTTTCCCGTGTAAATAGTTTTCCTTTTCTTTTCTTTGGGGGTCAGTAGGAGAAGATCATGATTAAATTGTTGAAGTGGCTCTTATATGCATGATTGTTTATTTAACTTAGAGCCCATATTACTTGTCTTCTCCTGGTCATTGAATGCTTGCAGATTCCAGCTTAGTCCAATGCACGTGCACTCTTATTATTATTCACATCGTTTGGTCGTGCAAGTGAAATGCAATAATGATGATATATGATGGACTTATTGGGATGAGAAAAGCTGGTACGAACTCGACCTCTCTTGTTTTTGTAAATATGATGATCATCGTTCCCGAGTTAGCTATTATGAAGTGAGCATATTCACATTGACATTTAGAGATTATAGTTGCTTGTGCCATGCTTGATTAGCTATGAGTTATAATGGTTTACCTTGCGTGCCAACATGCTATTAGAATGATTATGATGTGGTATGATGGGATGGTATCCTCCTTTAAATGAATTGAGTGACTAGACTTGGCACATGTTCATGCATGTAGTTGAATCAAATCAACATAGCCTTCATGATATTTATGTTCATGGTGGATTATATCCTACTCATGCTTGTATTCGGTGTAAATTAATTTAATGCATGTTTACGACTGTTGTCGCTCTCTCAGTTGGTCGCTTCCCAGTCTTTTGCTAGCCTTCACCTGTACTAAGTGGGAATACTGCTTGTGCATCCAAACTCCTGAAACCCCAAAGTTGTTCCATATGAGTCCACTATACCTTCCTATATGCGGTATTTACCCGCCGTTCCAAGTAAATTTGTATGTGCCAAACTCCAAACCTTCAAATAAAATTTTGTTTTGTATGCTCGAGCAGCTCATGTTTCAACTAGGGCTATCCTTATCTTCCATGTTAGGCGGTTATTCTCAAGAGGAGTGGACTCCTCTCCTCATTCACGAGAAAATGGCTGGTCACCGAGATGCCCAGTCCCATGCTTTATGCAAACTAAATCAAAATAATTGCAAACAAAACTCCCCGTGGGACCCGTTGAATGTTGGAGGCACTCGTTGTTTCGAGCAAGCCATGGATTGATGCTTGTGGAGGAAGGGGAGTATAAACTTTACCATTCTGTTTGGGAACTGCCTATAATTTGTTTAGCATGGAAGATATCGTCATCTCATAGTTGTTACGTTGACAGCAAAAGTATGCCGCTCAAAATGTTATTCAATCTCCATTTTAAAACCGAGCTCTGGCACCTCTACAAATCCTTGCTTCCCTCTGCGAAGGGCCTATCTATTTACTTTTACGTTGAGTCATCACCCTTCTTACTAAAAAGCACCCGCTGGAGAGCACACTGTCGTTTGCATTCATTATTATTGGTTTATATTGGGTATGACTTGACTGGATCTCTTTTACCATGAATTATAATATTTAGTCAGTCCTTGATCTTTGAAGGTGCTCTACATTTATGTTTTGCGGTCTCAGAAAGGGCTAGCAAGATACCATTCCGTTATATAATGTTATGATTATTTTGAGAAAGTGTTGTCATCTGAGTTTTGTTATTATAGCTCGCTAGCTGATTATGCTATTGATATGAGTAATTGTGAGACCTTTGTGTTATTGTGCGTATGGTTAGTTCATAATATTTGCTGAAACTTGAATGCTGGCTTTTCATGTTTACAACAAGAGCAAATAGAGTTTGTAAAAGTTTTTCTTTTTCTCTTTCAGTTTGTCAACTAAATTGCTTGAGGACAAGCAAGGGTTTAAGCTTGGGGGAGTTGATACATCTCTGTCGTATCTACTTTTCCAAACACTTTTGCCCTTGTTTTGGACTCTAACTTGTGTGATTTGAATGGAACTAACCCAGACTGACGCTGTTTTCAGCAGAATTGCCATGGTGTTGTTTTTGTGCAGAAAATAAAAGTTCTCGGAACGACCTGAAACTCCACGGAATGTCTTAGGATAATTAATAAAAAATCCTCGCCAAAGAAGAAGACCAGGGGGCCCACACCCTGTCCATGAGGGTGGGGAAGCCCCCCTGGGCGCGCCCGCCTACCTCGTGGGCCCCCTGGTGGCCCTCCGACGCCAACTCCAACTCCATATATTGGCCTTCGGGGAGAAAAGAATCAGAGAGAAGAAATCATCGCGTTTTACGATACAGAGCCGCCGCCAAGCCCTAATCTCTCTCGGGAGGGCTGATCCGGAGTCCGTTCGGGGCTCCAGAGAGGGGGATTCGTTGACGTCATCATCATCAACCATCCTCCATCACCAATTTCATGATGCTCACCGCCGTGTGTGAGTAATTCCATCGTAGGCTTGCTGGACGGTGATGGGTTGGATGAGATTTATCATGTAATCGAGTTAGTTTTGTTAGGGTTTGATCCCTAGTATCCATTATGTTTTGAGATTGATGTTGCTATGACTTTGCTATGCTTAATGCTTGTCACTAGGGCCCGAGTGCCATGATTTCAGATCTGAACCTATTATGTTTTCATGAATATATGTGAGTTCTTGATCCTATCTTGCAAGTCTATAGTCACCTACTATGTGTTATGATCCGGCAACCCCGAAGTGACAATAATCAGAACCACTCCCGATGATGATCATAGTTTGAGGAGTTCATGTATTCACTATGTGCTAATGCTTTGTTCCGATTCTCTATTAAAAGGAGGCCTTAATATCCCTTAGTTTCCAATAGGACCCCACTGCCACGGGAGGGTAGGACAAAACATGTCATGCAAGTTCTTTTCCATAAGAACGTATGACTATATTCGGAACACATGCCTACATTACATTGATGAACTGGAGCTAGTTCTGTGTCATCCTATGTTATGACTGTTACATGATGAACCACATCCGACATAATTATTCATCACTGATCCGGTGCCTACGAGTTTTCCATATACTGGTTCTCGCTTATTTACTTTTCCGTTATTACCGTTACAATCACTACAAAATACCAAAAACATTACTTTTGCCGTCTTTACTTTTGTTACCATTACCACCACTATCATATTACTTTGCTACTAAACACCTTGCTGCAGATACTAAATTTCCAGGTGTGGTTGAATTGACAACTCAGCTGCTAATACTTGAGAATATTCTTTGGCTCCCCTTGTGTCGAATCAACAAATTTGGGTTGAATACTCTACCCTCGAAAACTATTGCGATCCCCTATACTTGTGGGTTATCATGGGGAACCCGGAACAAGGAAATCAGTAGGGTATTTAACTTTCCCACACAAGACTTCAACATCTCTAACAATCCCAACTGGTGAAATAGTATCTGTATTGGCAAGCTTAATTGTAACATCTATTTCTTCTAACTCAGCAGGTGCAATATCATGCATAATTTTATTATATAAGGAAAAAGGTATTGCACTAGCACTAGCACCCATATCACATAAGCCATGATAACAACAATCTCCTATTTTAACAGAAATAACAGGCATGCCTACAACAGGTCTATGTATCCTAGCATCTGGTTTAGCAATATTAGTAGTTTCACCACAGAAATAAATAACATGCCCATCTATATTATCATCCAAGAGATCTTTAACCATAGCAATACTAGGTTCAACTTTAATTTGCTCAGGAGGTGTGTAAGTTCTAGTATTACTCTTACGCACAATAGTTGAAGCTTTGGCATGATCCTTTATTCTAACAGGAAAAGGTGGTTTCTCAACATAAGTAGTAGGAACAATAGGATCATTATAAGTGATAGTCTTTTCTTCAAATGTAATAGGTGCAACTACTTTTACTTCAATGGGAGGATTATATTTAAACCACTTCTCCTTAGGGAGATCAACGTGCGTAGAAAAAGATTCATAGAAAGAAGCTACTATCTCAGAGTCAAGTCCATATTTAGCGCTAAATCCACGAAAAGCATCGGTATCCATAAAAGATTTAACACAATCAAACTTAGGTGCCATACCTGACTCCTTACTATCGTCGGAACCCAAATCTTCAGAGTTGCATTTAATTCTTTCCAATAAATCCCACTTGAATTCAGTAGTCTTCAACATATAAGAACCAGCACAGAAAGTATCGAGCATGGTGCGATCATTGAGAGAAAGCCGAGCATAATTTTTTTGAATAATCATTTCTCTTGAGAGCTCATGATTGGGGCATGAATATAACATTGACTTAAGCCTCCCCCAAGATTGAGCGATGCTTTCTCCTTCGCGAGGCCAGAAGTTATATATGTAATTATGATCACGATGAACAAGATGCATAGGATAGAACTTCTGGTGAAATTCCAACTTCAATCGTTTATAATTCCAAGATCCCGTATCATCACATAGCCTATACCATGTCAATGCGTCTCCACTCAAAGATAGAGGAAAGACCTTCCTCTTGACAACATCATCGGGAATACCTGCAAGCTTAAATAATCCACAAACTTCATCCACAAAGATAAGGTGTAAACCGGGATGCAATGTTCCATCTCCTGCAAAGGGATTAGCTAGTAGTTTCTCTATCATAACCGAAGGAATTTCAACGTGAACATTTTCAGTAGGTTCAGTAGGTTGAGGAGCAACTCTTTGCTCTACTAGTCGGGGCGAAGATGCCACGAACAAGCCCTCAAAGGATTAGTTTCCATAGTAACAAGTGACAGAAAATTTCAGCACACTATATAAATGTTTCCTTACCAAGTTCCACTCACCAAGGCGCTTCACTCCCCGACAACGGCGCCAGAAAAGAGTCTTGATGACCCACAAGTATAGGGGATCTATCATAGTCCTTTCGGTAAGTAAGAGTGTCGAACCCAACGAGGAGCAGAAGGAAATGCCAAGCGGTTTTCAGTAAGGTATTCTCTGCAAGCACTGAAATTGTAGGTAATAGATAGTTTTGTGATAAGATAATTTGTAACGGGTGACAAGCAATGAAAGTAAATAAGGTGCAGCAAGGTGGCCCAATCCTTTTTGTACCAAAGGACAAGCCTGGACAATTTCTTATAATGAGAAAAGTGCTCCCGAGGACACATGGGAATTATCGTCAAGCTAGTTTCATCACGCTCATATGATTCACGTTTGTTACTTTGATAATTTGATATGTGGGTGGACCGGTGCTTGGGTACTGACCTTTCTTGGACAAGCATCCCACTTATGATTAACCCCTATTGCAAGCATCCTCAACTACAAAATAAGTATTAAGGTAAACCTAACCATAGCATGAAACTAATGGATCCAAATCAGCCCCTTACGAAGCAACGCATAAACTAGGGTTTAAGCTTCTTTCACTCTAGCAACCCATCATCTACTTATTACTTTCCAATGCCTTCCTCTAGGCCCAAATAATGGTTAAGTGTCATGTAGTCGACGTTAACATAACACCACTAGAGGAGAGACAACATACATCTCATCAAAATATCGAACGAATACCAAATTCACATGACTACTAATAGTAAGACTTCACCCATGTCCTCAGGAACAAACGGAACTACTCACAAAGCATATTCATGTTCATAATCAGAGGGGTATTAATATGCATAAAGGATCTGAACATATGATCTTCCACCAAGTAAACCAATTAGCATCAACTACAAGGAGTAATCAACACTATTAGCAACCCACAGGTACCAATTTGTGGTTTTGGATACAAGATTGGATACAAGAGATGAACTAGGGTTTGAGAGGAGATGGTGCTGGTGAAGATGTTGATGGAGATTGACGCCCTCCCGATGAGATGATCGTTGGTGATGACGATGGTGATGATTTCCCCCTCCCGGAGGGAAGTTTCCCCGATAGAACAGCTCCGCCGGAGCCCTAGATTGGTTCCGCCAAGGTTCCGCCTCGTGGCGGTGGAGTTTCGTCTCGTGAGCGTGCTTATGATTTTTTTCAGGGTAAAAGAGCTCATATAGCAGAAGATGGGTACCGGAGGGCCACCAGGGGGCCCAGGAGACAGGGGGGCGCACCCAGTAGGGAGGGGGGCGCCCCCCACCCTCCTGGCCAGGGTGTGGGCCCCCTCAGGTACTTTCTTTGCCCAATAATTCTTATTAAATCCAAAAATGACTTTCGTGGAGTTGCAGGTCTTTTGGAGCTATGCAGAATAGGTTTCCAATATTTGCTCCTTTTCCAGCCAGAATCCCAGCTGCCGGCATTCTCCCTCTTCATGATAAACCTTGTAAAATAAGAGAGAATAGCCATAAGTATTGTGACATAATGTGTAATAACATCCCATAATGCAATAAATATCAATATAAAAGCATGATGCAAAAATGGACGTATCAAGCCCCAAGTGGTTCGCCATCGCCTTCGACCCCCGCTGCATGTGGATGACTTTGAAGTAGGGGTCGACGAGCTTGCGCTCGTTGAACTCGGCCTTGATGCGGTACCAATACGTGTCGAAGCTCTGGTTCGTGCCGGTGATCGGGTCGAGGCAGACGACCTTCCACGCTTCGGCGAGGCACTCATCTTCCTTGGTCGCCCACTTGATGCGCGGCTCGCCGGTCTTGGCCGCCCCTTTCTTCTTCTTCTTCTTCTTCTTCTTCTTCTTCTTCTTCTTCTTGCCTTTCCTCGTCGGCGCCGGCTCCTCCTCCTCCTCCTCCTCCTCCTCCTCCTCCTCATCCGGCTCTTCCTCGCCATAGTCGAGTTCGGCGTCCATGTCGCCGAGATCAATCGAGCCGTCTTGGGTAGTAAACCCGGGGGAAGCGGCGGCAGCTGCCGAGCCGGCTGCGATGATGTCTTCCATGTCGGCTTCCATCGCGTCGGCGTCGACAAGATGCGACGAGGACGACGCTTGCGAGTAAAGGCCGCGGCGGAGAGGTAGCATCGGTGAAGCTGCGTAGTCCGGCGGCGAGTACGTGTACGGAGGGTACTGCACGCCGGCAAACGCGGGCGATGGCGTGCGCTGGACCGGGGCCCATGGGGAAAGGTGATGTTGGGGTTGAAACCACCGTGGACGTCGCCATCGGCATAGCCCGGCGACAGCGTGCTCCATGGGTGTGGCGACGACGAGAACCCGGCCGGAGAGCCGACACTTTGCTGGCTCGAGGCGTGCGGGTCGTGCCCACGGGGTGGATTCATCATCGCCGCGCGAGCCACCTCCGCTTGTTCGGCCGCGCGCTCCACCAGCTCCGTCGCTGCCGCTGCGGCAGCCGCGTGCGCCGCCCTCTCCCTGGCCTTGTTGGCCCTGTTGCGTCTATCGGCGGTGACGGCCTCCCGGCGCTGCACATCCACCTTCCGGTCAGCGTTGGTCATGCCCGGGGGCTTGGACGGTGGCGCCCTCGGCTTCCTTTGCTTCGGCTGGGCGACGACAGTGGTTGTGGGATCCGTCGCGGCGCGGAGCATCACGTACTTCTTCGACGGCATGGCGGGCAGCTTGGAAGGGAGGAGGCGGAGTTTGGCGGGAGGAATGGAGAATGAGAGGGAAGCCGAGGGGGAAAGCGGGAGGAAATGGCAGGAAAAGTGCCTCCTCTCGCCGACAGAGCGGACCAACGCCACTTTTGCTTCGGCCGGCGACACCCGAGCGCTTGGGTTCGGGGCGGGATCGCCGGCTCTGGATTTGGCCCAAACCAGCGCTAAACGAGGTCCTTGGGGGCGTGACTGGGCCGATTTTCGGCCACCGGCGCTAAAAATTCACCGGGGGGGGGGGGGGGGGGGCTGCTGGGGGCGCGGCTGGAGATGCTCTAAAGCTGTTGTTGTTAGAATTTGATGCAAAGCAGTGCTGAGCTCTTGGAACTGCTGAATGGCTTGAGTAGTCAGGCATGTGAAAGAGATCTATACAGTTTGGCAAAGCTAGGGCCTCTTTGAGGGATATCTTCTTTGATTTGTAGGACTGAAAACTATAGAAATTCCGTCTAAGACTACTTACATGCAATTCTAAAATAAAATTTCCATCGAGACAATAACATCGTGGATCTGTTTTGTTTGTTCCAATGACAAGTATGTCATCAATCTAATGTTACATAATTTTTTTCCGTGTTCTTCTGATGCAACAAATGACATCTACTACACATGACATTCCAGTGTTCTCAATTTCTGTCGAATTAAACATGCGCCAACATTCTATTTATACGGGTGTTTTTTCTCTTTTTCCATTTCCATGTGTTCGTACACACCGCGCATTCAAAAAAGGCCCTAATAATCGTTTTCCCTCCGTGGCCCGCCGCTTGGTCATGTGGTTGTAAGCTCTTGGGATCAACGCTGTTTGAACACAGACCGGAAACGTTTGAATGGATCCATCACTCCATCAGGCTCCTATCTACGACCCGCAGAGCTCGACTAGAACGGACTTGTGTGCAGCGGTGCTGAAGACATCGCCCACATGGAGGTGGAGAAAACTGCGAGCTTAGCCGGACACGACGACGACGACTTGGACTTGAGACTTCATATAACTTTCTTGGTCCCGAAGGAGATACATCATCATCAGCTACTAGTAGTACTGACTATTCACTACTCAGTGCCAGGTAACTTTTCTCTGTCGACTGTCGCTGTTGAAAGGTTAGATGCCATGCTCATCTTTCCTTCAGTAATAGTAGCCGATGATGATCACCTCTGTGCTGCGATCACTAGCTTATTTGAATAGCCCACTTGCCAGCGCTGCCAACTGGGCTGTCGCTGTTCATGTTGTTGCTTGTTGAGAGTTCTCTGAAGTCTGAACTCCTTGTGTGTCTCGCACCTGATGCTGGCTTGCAGAAACAGAACGGAACAAGTGCACAGGGAAGCCCACGCAGAGGAAAGACAAACGGGAAAGCGCGTGCGTACTGGTTGCATTGGAAGAAATCGTTGGACTTGTTAGGTCGGGAAGGAATATCTCCGGATGGCTACGTGAGCCGACCGAAAATTCTTGAGAGCACTTCTCCTCAAACCAAGATGCGTGAAGCTAGCTAGGGCGCCATGTGTAGCTACTGAAGGGGCTGAAATGGACACATTGAGACATTGACTGGACGCGTCCGCAAACGTTTGAGAGGCCAAAATTCAGTTGTAGATGCCGTAAGCTCTTGGGATCAATGCAGTCTGAATACAGACCGACAAGATTTGAATGGATACATCACTAGGCCTCTATCGACGACCTGCAAAACTTGACTAGAACGAATGTGTGTGCACCAGGAGACATCACCCACATGGAGGCGGAGAAGACCGCGAGCTCTGTCTCACACGACGACTTAGACTTGAGACTTCTAACTTTCTTTGCCCGGGAGGCCAAGCTGAATAATAGTACTTGATGTCTCTCAAGACAAAACAAAAATATTTCTTGCCAGGAAGTATTTTTGTCGTAGTTCAAAGGTTTAGATGTCAGCCATACTTATTTTACTTCGGTGATAGAAGATGATGATCAACTTTCGCTTCAGTCTCCCGCCTGTTTGAATTTTCCATGACTACATACGTACATGATTCGGTAAGCAAAATATTATCATGAGCATAGATATACTGCCCGCCGTTTGTGGCCCCACTTGCCAATCACAATGTTAGGCCGTCGCTGTTCGTGCTACTTGAGAGTTCTTTGAAGTCTGAACTCCCTGTGTGTTTGGCACCTGATGCTAGCTTGCAGAAACAAAGCAGAACAGCTAAACAGGGAAGCCACACATGCGTGGTTGCTTGATGTGCCCAAGATATGTGAAGCTACTGTAGACGTATAGCTAGCTCGATAGCTCCATCCGATTCTTCTAAGGAGAAAAAGAAGTGATCGATTCCATTTTAACACCAAATTTGTGTTGGAGCAGAATAGCATTTGGTTTCTTTGAATATGATGTGCAGTATGAAATTCCATTCCGTGGCTGTTCGTCCACAACATACGTACATCTGTGCTCAATGCTAGATGTTATTACTCTGGAACACGTATTTTTTTTGTTTACGTGCTGAAATCACATGATGAGAGGATCACCGTCAAATCGACCTCAAGAAAATGGATCGATTCTGACATATGAATTGTTTGGTAATTTAAGCTCGTCGACACTGGACTTATTTACTCATGGGGACTGTTTGTTAATTAAGTATACATTTCTCCTTTCTCCTTAGAGAAAACATGGGATGACACGGACCATGTTCTTCCCTGCTAAAAATTCAACCTTCTGTAAGACAGACATATGATGATCTGCTGCATTTTCTTCCAACCAAATCATACTACTCCCTCCATTCAATATGGACTGCACACAAATGAGCTATATATTAACGTAGTTTAGAGTGTAGATTCACTCATTTTGCTTCATATATAGTTTATATTAAAATCTTTAAAAAGACTTGTATTTAGGAACGAAGGAAATACTGCTATGTAGTATGCACTCCAACAACTAATGGACGGATATATATTAACGTAGTTTAGAGTGTAGATTCACTCATTTTGCTTCATATATAGTTTATATTAAAATCTTTAAAAAGACTTGTATTTAGGAACGAAGAAAATACTGCTATGTAGTATGCACTCCAACAACTAATGGACGGATAATGGCGCCTTAGTGGGAGTGTAGTAAATTAATTAAGCATTTGACCAGGCCAGGTTGTGATCTGGTCTGATATGCTAACATGGGCGTGGCCTAGCTGTCAAGTTTGACGACTGTCCACTCCACCCAATGGCATCCCATCCCATCCTCTCTCACATGTATACATCCACATGTGTACCTTTGACGTATATACGTCCAATTTTTCTGTATGATTAATTTATTTCGTGCGCCCCAAGAACCAACAAAATATACTCCCGCTTGCTGAGTACGTACTCTACGTTTGTGGACAAGACAAAGTAAAACCTACCAGCTGGGTTGCTTTTTTTTGAAACAGGCATTCGCAGCGCTTTATATATAAAGCAACAACGTTTAATAATACACAGTCGAACGATACAATATGAAGAGAAGACTCTCTTACAAAGCAGATCAAAAGATACAACAAGGAACTTAGAGCTAGCCTAACACCTCGCTTAGGACCAACCGACGACACCAAAACTCCACGGCAACACCCCAAGAGGGTGACAACGCAAAGCATCTCCGCTGCCGTGTCTGAGAATAGAGAAGGATTTTCACCCGGAGCCCTAGCACATGAGCAAGACCCCACGACTACTCTTTCAAAAAGGAAACGACACCCACGGGAGCCGCCGTCACTGGCGCCAATCGCGAAGCTTTGGCTCGGGAACTCACCAATACCACCACGAAGAGCCACTGCCACCCCCACAGTGAGAGTCACCACGAGGCCTGCTAGAAAGCCCACCGTGGGACACCTGCCATCCGGGGCCACCGCCCCGGCATCCTTCGACAACTCAACACCAATGCCAAAACACGAAGCCGCCTCCCAACCAAGGCACGAGCCTCCACCTCGACCTGGACAGAGAAGGTCGAGACAAGCGCATAAGAGTAACCAGCCCACGGCCCCTGCCCCGGCGGCCAGCCCACACCATCATCCAGCTGCCAACTAGCGCTATCGGGAGAGGAGGGGGTCGCGCCGTCAGGTCCGGCAATTTCAGATCCAGACAAGGGGACCCCATGGCATCCGGTACCTCCGGCCAGCCGATGGTAGCCAGCACCTCCAACTTGCTGAGCACGTACTCTACGTATGTGGAAGAGAAAGTAAAACCTATCAGCTGGGTTGCTTCTTGATCTGGGTAGCTAAAGCTAGTAGAAACCGCGTAGAGGTAATTACGTTCAGATGAAATCTTGGTGCTCAAATTCACTCCAGAGTCCTCGCTGTCTGTGTGCTCCTGTTGTACACGACTGCAGAACTATGAAAGGACAAGGGGTTCCCTATGGAAAAAGGAAATGCATTGTGGAGAAGACCCTGTGAAGGACGACAGCGACGACCTAAGCCGCCGTCGCTTGGATGTGAGCCACCCACGGAGACGGAGCCGGCCGGGACTTGCAACGCGCTGGAAGTTTGACTCGTCATAATTGTGGTCAGGTTGCGAGCAGTATCATGGGTCACTCTCGTGCTATTGCGATCTTCGTAGTCGTCGTCGCGTTCACTCTCGATCGTGCTAATCTGATCGACCGACGCGACTTGCACACTACCGTGTCATGCGTGTCAAATGTCATGTGCCGTGGCCAGGATGGATCTCCAGCGTTCCAACCGCGGCCACCGTTGCCAACTTAACTGCTGGTGGCCTGGTGGGTTAGCTGGCCCGTCCCCTGACTCTGATCTCTGAATCCTGATCTACTCATATGTTCCCATTTTCGACGTGCAGGAGCTACTCGGTCCCCTCGCTGTGATGTCCGAACCCTGATCTTAGCAGGAGTATGTTTCGGTTTTCAACGTGCAGTCTATGAAGTCGGGCTAACTAGCTGTCCCCACGCCTCTGAATCGATGTGCTAGCTGTCTGCGTCGGGTCGTATCAGGGACCCTCGATCAAGGGAAAAAAATTCTATGAGACCAGGTCGACGTAAATCACAAAGCATCCACCCCACCCCCACCTGAAATCAGGGGGGGAGAGATTAGATACTTTGTGATTTGTGAATGCCACATGTCATCCATCAAGGCGGGTCTTACCTGATTTATATGAGATCTGGTCTCATATAATTTTTTTCCCTCGATCAAGCGCGTCGCGCGGCCGCGTGAAGAACCACGGCAGGTTTATCCGGTCCGCACATTTTTGGAACCGTCCGTCCTTTCTCGCTCCCGTCTCTTCCTCTTGAACTTTTGGTATCTCGCGCCAAAACTATATTACTCCAAAGAATCACGCCAAAAACTATTAGCTAATACTCCATTATTTTTTGTTTGCGGAATCAAAACTATTAGCTACTAGTAGTGCAAGTGCAAATGCATATAGCTAGCGGCACTTTCAGAGAACACCGTACTTCATTGTAACCTAGACGTCGAACACTTGTAATCTAGGAAAACCGGCGTGCCACCGTAGGATCCATCCGACTTGAGTATCATAACTCTCTCCATTCCTACATTTTCCTTCTTGTCAAAGTCGCAAAACCAACCAGTATTCCATTGTGTTCTGGACAAGTGCCAGGATTCACAACGGTCGAGGATATTCTTTGTCGACTATCGCAACACATTTGTATTTGATGCACATGTCGACGGATGAACAATCCTTATATGCAGAACCCATCATTTAAAGAACACAAACTTGCATGCATGATGTTGTATCAAAAAGAACATGTGGTAATCCTTTTTTTGTGTGTGTTACATCGAAGATACACATAAACAATACACCCTCACGGTCACGAGTGCACCACCGAACCATAGCTAGACAGACATGGACTGTGGATAAGTTCACGAATCTCACTGAATTCCTATGTTAAAGCCGATAATGCACGCTCATGTAAATTTGAGCCACAATGCAATAGTTTTTTTTTGAGAATCACACGAATGGGGGGGGGGGGGGGGTGGAGTTCGCCTGAATATATTGCTGAAAAGGCTGCAATAGTCGAAATGTGACAAAGGCAGAGACAAGGTAAGGGGAGGGAGATTACAGCACTAGAATACAGGAGGAGAGGAACAACCACCATGAGAGTACATCTTCTTTGTAGTTACCCTACCAAGAGGTGGTTCTCAACTAAAAATATCATTATCATAGAAACTTCTGTTTACAAGTTCGGCATGATCGAACACTCACCCATGCGTGGCAATAGCACTTTGGTAATTCTCAATACTCTAGGAATGCATGTACAAAACATAGAATTGGTAAACACATGGATTCTGTTAACTTTGATGTTTAGTTCACAGAATTTTAATAAACATGGTCAAATCAAAGTCACGAAGGCTTTAGAGCCATAGGGGGGCTTCTTCAGCTTTCGAAAGTCAAGGCTGGTGGAAGAGTGAGTGTTCTTGCTGTTTAGACCTGTGATCCTCCGGGGAAGAAGGGAGTGAGCTTTTTATAGGCCCCATCAAAATTCAATTGTCAAGCTTTATATGCGAGCTGGTCCGGAACCTCCGAACCGCCATGCAAGAATCCATTCGAGCCTCTGAGCGAATCCGGTAGCTCCTTGAAGCATCCGGAATATCCTTCGGATTTCTGGGCCTCACGTAGAGCAAAACTAGGTAAATCTAGAGGCTTCACACTTAGCTATCGCTTGTGGTTTTCTCCCGCGGACAAGATCTTAGTGTATGATCTTAAAATTGATTGTCTGCCACACTGAAGTTCATCACGTATACCCCTTTTGATAGTCCGGCTTTCCTACCATTCAACATAAGATGAAATGCACAGATCAAAACATATGATTTTTTTTTGCTTGGGAGGTCCCCGGCCATCTTTTCTTTTCAACCATGGGACCAATACATATTCATACGACTTCTAAACGTCCTTTGTCCCCTAAGCATTCGTCATTTACACCAAAATCCACTTATGTTATGTTTGGCAGATAAGTATTTTTTAGTGTTTTTTTATTAATACCGTGGTTGTTTTTAGAAACCGTAGCTTTAAAAACTTTGATGTGTTTGGCATCACAAATATCACAGTTTTATAAACGGTGGTATCTCCAATAGTTTATTATTTCATAATATTTTAAAATGAGGTTTGGATCCTTTTTTTCCTAAAACAAACTTAGAGAATTATGTTTTCTTATAAACTAGAGTATCCATTGGTCGGCCATTCGAATGCCGAGGTTTCACATTAGCATGGTCATAAAAATACGATGCAACCGAACTAGGTCTTAGGACCTTAGGTTTCCTTACAACTTGGCATCAAGCATAACCAACAAGCGAGAGGAAATAATGGGATTTTAGGACAAACTACTGATGACACTTCATACAATTTTGAATTAGCTATTAAAAAGATAAAATCACAATCGTGCACTCTACAAACCCAATGCATGTTTTGCTAAATTCATACACTCCAAAATACTCTACCAAGTAGTGTAGATATTTATAGATATTGTGGAGAAAAAGAGTATAAAAACTATAAATAAAGGGGCATGCATTAATTTGTGGAGTAATGTGATAATATATGTTTGCCTATATTTATAGTGAAATACATCATACAAAAATGTTTTTAAAAAAATCTTAATTTTAATATTTTTTTTGACAATATATAGTTTCATTTTAGCACTAGAAAAGGCATTTGTAATTATAAATTTAGAAATGAAGGATCATTTTGTTGCATTCACTTACAACAAGAAACAACCAATTATGTTTGGCCGATCACCTGCAAAGTAGACCAACAAATTAGTATCTATGCTAGTTGTTGAAGCATCTGCTAGTAAATAAGAATATTTAATAAGTTATTGAAATCATTGTTGTACTTTCACTCTATACCTCAAGTTAGTATCTACAATAGTATATTAAAGTCTATTTCGCTAAAAACAATATGCATTTGATAGTAAAATGATTTATGACAAAGTAAAAAAGTTTGGTATAAATATTTAGAAAATTTTAATGTTAAATTTTTTAGTACAATGAAGAGAAGAACCACTTGTCTAGCATTAAACTGCATGCAGGAGGAAAATTTGCGTCCTTTAGCTAAATTTGTCGTGTCGATGCTACTTGAGAGTTCTTTGGAGTTTTAACGTCCCCTGCCAGGCAACTGGTGCTAAGTTTCAAACACACAACATAGAGACCGACAAAATGGACATGTTTGCTTTGGACGAAAGGATTGGACTTGTTAGGCCAGTTCGTACTCATGAGTAGTTTCCAACTTTCAAAGAAGTTGATGGCCTCTCACAATCCAATAGGGCCAATTGCATCCTCGTCGTTGTGGATAAGTTCACACGGTATGCTCATTTTCTGCCACTGAATCATCCTTTCACGGCAGCTAAGGTCGCTCGAGCTTATTGGATAATGTTTACAAGCTGCACGGACTCCCTAAGGCAATTATCTCAAGTCGAGATCCAGTGTTTACCAACAGATTCTGGCAGGAATTGTTCAAGATCATTGGGACAGAACTGAATATGATCACACCGTATCATCAGCAGACGGACGACCAGAGTGTCAACAATTGCTTGGAGATATATGTTCATTGCTTCATCCATGCCTACCCAAACCATTGGAGTCAATTCCTGGAACTGGCTGAATTTTGGTATAACTCGAGCTACCATTCCGCTTTAGACATGTCACCATTCCATGCTCAGTATGGCCATGAGCCCAGGCACTAGGGTATTGAAACTGCATCTACTTGTAAGAGCCTTGCTCTGAAGGAATGGCTGGAGGAAATAAGAACCATGCAGCAAGTCCTTAAGCAGCACCTACATCGAGCTCGCCACATCATGAAGGTGCAAGCAGATAAGAAATGCACTGACCAATCCTTTCAACCTGGCGACGAGGTTTACATCAAGCTCCAGCCATATGTACAATCTTCAGTTCACCGCAGAGCCAACCACAAGCTGTCATTTAAATACTTCAGACCATTCCAAGTATTGAGAGCTATCAACCCGGTCGCTTATGAGCTCACACTACCACCAGGTTCGCAAGTTCAGCCAGTTTTTCATGTCTCTCGGCTACGACAAGCTCTATCTCCAGGAACAACAACTTCTTTGACTCTACCAGTGTGGCCACAAGCTGCTCTCACTCCGGTGGAGATCTTGCAAACAAGATGGCGCCAAACACCTACAGGGCGCCGAGAGCAAGACCTCGTATGTTGCCAGTGATTTACAATCTTGTTCACCTCATCTCCTGGCTTGGGGGCAAGCTGCAAGTCAAGGAGGAGGGGATGTCAGCATCCAAACTATAGACCGCGAGACGGTGAAACTTCTTCCCTAGCAGCGAAAGGCAAAGGCACTGTCATGGAAGCCGACCGGGCCACATTGGCAGACAAGTGGACAAATCAAGGCGAAGGACGTGTCATCGCTAAGCCAACTAGGATTCGCCACACCAACTGCGGGTTTGTGGGCCCGGAGTGGGACAATACTACTTAAGCGCAGAGTATCATAGGAGGAGGCATGTGGGCTTGGATCAAGGCAACGACATGGCACCCGACTACCTGTTTCTTTTCTTCTTTTCCCCAAGTGTATATCGTACCAGTAGTCTGCCACATCTCGTGTGAGTGTAATCCAGAGGCTGTATGATATTTACATCAGTTACCTAACAGGGATGGCACAGCGGACACACAGATCTTGGCAGCCAATGAAGCGGCGGTGGAGAGGAGAGACAACTCGCTACCGAGCTCAGAGCATCTTCGTGATCCAACCGATCCAAGCACCGAACGTACGTCACCTCCGCGTTCAGCACACGTTCAGCTCGATGACGTCCCTTGTACTCTTGATCCAGTTGAGGTCGAGGGAGAGTTTCATCAGCACAATGACGTGGCGATGGTGATGATAAAGTTACCGACGCAGGGCTTCGCCTAAGCATTACGACGATATGAGCGATGTGTGTAACTGTGGAGGGGGCACCGCACACGGCTAAAAGATCAACTTGTGTGTTCTAGGGTGCCCCCTGCCCCCGTATATAAAGGAGGGAGAGGGAGAGGCATCCGGCCCTAAGGGGGCGCGCCAAGGTGTGGAGTCCTACTAGGACTCCCTAGTCCTAGTAGGATTCCACCTCCCACACGGAGTAGGAAAGGGGGAAGGGAGAAGGAGAAGGAAAGGGGTGTTGGAAATATGCCCTAGAGGCAATAATAAAATGGTTATTATTGTATTTCCTTGTTCATGATAATTGTCTATTGTTCATGCTATAGTTGTATTAACTGGAAACCGTAATACATGTGTGAATGCATATACCACAACATGTCCCTAGTGAGCCTCTAGTTGACTAGCTCGTTGATCAACAGATGGTCATGGTTTCCTGACCATGGACATTGGATGTCATTGATAACGGGATCACATCATTAGGAGAATGATGTGATGGACAAGACCCAATCCTAAGCATAACACAAGATCGTGTAGTTCGTTTGCTAAAGCTTTTCTAATGTCAAGTATCATTTCCTTAGACCATGAGATTGTGTAACTCCTGGATACCATAGGAGTGCTTTGGGTGTGCCGATAGTCACAACGTAACTGGGTGACTATAAAGGTGCACTACAGGTATCTCCGAAAGTGTCTGTTGGGTTAGCACGAATCGAGACTGGGATTTGTCACTCCGTATGACGGAGAGGTATCTCTAGGACCACTCGGTAATGCATCATCATAATAAGCTCAATGTGATTAAGTAGTTAGTCACGGGATCATGCATTACGGAACGAGTAAAGTGACTTGCCGGTAACGAGATTGAACGAGGTATTGGGATACCAACGATCGAATCTCGGGCAAGTAACGTACCGATTGACAAAGGGAATTGCATACGGGATTGCTTGAATCCTTGACATCATGGTTCATCCGATGAGATCATCGTGGAACATGTTGGAACCAACATGGGTATCCAGATCCCGCTGTTGGTTATTGACTGGAGAACGTCTCGGTCATGTCTGCATGGTTCCCGAACACGTAGGGTCTACACACTTAAGGTTCGGTGACGCTAGAGTTGTTATGGGAAATAGTATGTGGTTACCGAAGGTTGTTCGGAGTCCCGGATGAGATCCCGGACATGACGAGGAGCTCCGAAATGGTCCGGAGGTGAAGATCGGTATATTGGACGAAGGGTATTGGAGTCCGGAATTGTTCCGGGGGTACCAGGTGATGACCAGCGTGTCCGAAAGGGGTTTCGGAGGCCCCGCCAAGCGTTGCGGGGCCTTATGGGCCAAGGGGAGAGGGCACATCAGCCAACTAAGGGGCTGAGCGCCCCTCCCATCCCATCTCACGTAACCAGGAGAGGTGGGGGCGCCACCCCTAGGGCAGCCGCCCCTCCCGGCTTGGGGGGCAAGTTTCCTAGGGGGTGGGGGCGCCCAAACCCATCTAGGGTTTCCCCTGTGGCCGCCGCCCCTCCCCTAGGGAACCCTAGGGCGCCTCCCCCTCCTCCCTTCCCCCTATATATAGTGATGGAGAGAGAGGGCATCCACAAGCTTCCCCTGGCGCAGCCCTCTCCCTCCTCCAACACCTCCTCCTCCTCCGTAGTGCTTGGCAAAGCCCTGTCGGAGAACCACGAGCTCCATCACCACCATGCCGTCGTGCTGTCGGAGTTCTCCCTCAACTTCTCCTCTCCCCTTGCTAGATCAAGAAGGAGGAGACGTCCCCGGGCTGTACATGTGTTGAACGCGGAGGCACCGTTATTCGGTGCTTAGATCGGATTCGGCCGCGATGTGAATCGCTTCGTGAACGAATCCACCGACTGCGTTCTTGTAACGCTTCCGCTGAGCGAGCTTCAAGGGTATGAAGGTGCACTCCCTCTCTCTCTTGTTGCTAGAATCTCCATAGTTTGATCTTGGTGATGCGTAGAAAATTTTGAATTTCTGCTATGTTCCCCAATAGTGGCATCATGAGCTAGGTCTATTGCGTAGATTCAATGCATGAGTAGAACAGAAGTTGTTCTGGGCGTTGATTTTTTCAATATGCTTACCGTTACTAGTCCTATCTTGTTTCGACGGTATTGTGGGATGAAGCGGCCCGGACCGACCTTACACGTACACTTACGTGAGACAGGTTCCACCGACTGACATGCGCTTGTTGCATAAGGTGGCTAGCGGGTGCCAGTCTCTCCCACTTTAGTCGGATCGGATTCGATGAAAAGGGTCCTTATGAAGGGTAAATAGCAATTGGCATATCACGTTGTGGCTTTTGCGTAGGTAAGAAACGTTCTTGCTAGAAACCCATAGCAGCCACGTAAAACATGTAAACAACAATTAGAGGACGTCTAACTTGTTTTTGCAGGGTATGCTATGTGATGTGATATGGCCAAAAGAATGTGATGAATGATATGTGATGTATGAGATTGATCATGTTCTTGTAATAGGAATCACGACTTGCATGTCGATGAGTATGACAACCGGCAGGAGCCATAGGAGTTGTCTTAATTTGTTGTATGACCTGCGTGTCATTGAACAACGCCATGTAATTACTTTACTTTATTGCTAACCGTTAGCCATAGTAGTAGAAGTAATAGTTGGCGAGACAACTTCATGGAGACACGATGATGAAGATCATGATGATGGAGATCATGGTGTCATGCCGGTGACGAAGGTGATCATGCCGCGCCTCAAAGATGGAGATCAACGACGCAAGATGATGATGGCCATATCATGTCACTTTATGATTTGCATGTGAAGTTTGTCATGTTTACATCTTATTTGCTCAGAACGACGGTAGCATAAATAAGATGATCCCTCACTAAAATTTCAAGCAAGTGTTCCCCCTAACTGTGCACCGTTGCGAAATATCGTTGTTTCGAAGCACCACGTGATGATCGGCTGTGATAGATTCTAACGTTCACATACAACGGGTGTAAGCCAGATTTACACACGCGAAACACTTAGGTTGACTTGACGATCCTAGCATGTACAGACATGGCCTCGGAACACAAGAGACCGAAAGGTCGCACATGAGTCGTATAGTAGATACGATTAACATGAAGATGTTCACCGATGATGACTAGTCCGTCTCATGTGATGATCGGACACGGCCTAGTTGACTCGGATCATGTATCACTTAGATGACTAGAGGGATGTCTATCTGAGTGGGAGTTCATTAGATGAACTTAATTATCCTGAACATAGACAAAAGGTCTTTGCAAATTATGTCGTAGCTCGCGTTTTAGTTCTACTTTTTTAGATATGTTCCTAGAGAAAATATAGTTGAAAGTTGATAGTAGCAATTATGCGGTCTGGGTCCGTAAACTAAGGCTTGTCCTCATTGCTACGCATAAGGCTTATGTCCTTAATGCACCGCTCGGTGTGCTGAACCTCGAGCGTCGTCTGTGGATGTTGCGAACATCTGACATACACGTTTTGATGACTACATGATAGTTCAGTAATGTTAAACGGTTTAGAATTGTGGCGCCGAAGACGTTTTTTGAAACGTCGCGGAACATATGAGATGTTCCAAGGGCTGAAATTGGGATTTCAGGATCGTGCCCACGTCAAGAGGTATGAGACCTCCGACGAGTTTCTTAGCCTGCAAACTAAGGGAGAAAAGATCAATTGTTGAGCATGTGCTCAGATTGTCTGAGTACTACAATCACTTGAATTGAGTGGGAGTTAATCTTCCAGATGAGATAGTGATGGTTCTCCATAGTCACTGCCAACAAGCTATTAGAGCTTCATGATGAACTATAACATATCATGGATAGACACGATGATCCTTGAGCAATTCGCGATGTTTGACACCGCGAAAGTAGAAATCAAGTAGGAGCATCAATTGTTGATGGTCGATGAAACCACTAGTTTCAAGAAGGGCAAGGGCAAGAAGGGATACTTCATGAAATGGCAAATCAGTTGCTGATCTAGTGAAGAAACCCAAGGTCGAACCCAAACCCGAGAATAAGTGCTTCTGTAATGAGGGGAACAGTCACTGAAGCAGAACTACCCTAGATACTTGGTAGATGAGAAGGCTGGCAAGGTCGATAGGAGTATATTGGATATACATTATATTGATGTGTACTTTACTAGTACTCCTAGTAGCACCATGGTAATAGATATCGGTTCAGTTGATAAGTGTTAGTACCTCGAAATAAAAGGCTATGGAATAAACGGAGACTAGCTAAAGGCGAGGTGACGATATGTGTTGGAAGTATTTCCAAGGTTGATGTGATCAAACATCGCATGCTCCCTCTGCCATCGGGATCGGTGTTAAACCTAAATAATTGTTATTTGGTGTTTGCGTTGAGCATAGACATGATTGTATTATGTCTATCTCAATACAGTTATTCATTTAAGGAGAATAATGGTTACTCTGTTTATTTGAATAATACCTTCAATGGTCTTGCACCTAAAATGAATGGTTTATTGAATCTCGATCGTAGTGATACACATGTTCTGCCAAAAGATATAAGATAGTAATGATAGTACCACTTACTCGTGGCACTGCCATTTGAGTCATATTGGTATAAAACGCATGAAGAAGCTCCATGTTGATGGATCTTTTGGACTCACTCGTTTTTTGAAAAGTTTGAGACATGCGAACCATGTCTATTAGTATGTATGCATGAAGAAACTCCATGCAGATGGATCATTTGGACTCACTTGAGACATGGAAATCATACCACATGGGCAAGATGACTGAAAAGCCTCGTTTTCACTAAGATGGAACAAGAAAGCAAATTGTTGGAAGTAATACATTTTGATGTATGCAGTCCAATGAGTGCTGAGGCACGCAGTGGATATCGTTATGTTCTTACTTCACAGATGATTTGAGTAGATGCTGAGTATATTTACTTGATGAAACATAAGTCTGAATTATTGAAAGGTTCAAGTAATTTCAAAGTGAAGTTGAAGATCGTTGTGATAAGAGGATAAAATGTCTATGATATGATCATAGAGATGAGTATCTGAGTTATGAGTTTGGTATACAATTAAGACATTGTGGAAATTGTTTCACAACTAATACCGGTTGGAACACCATAGTGTGATGGTGTGTCTGAACATCATAGCTGCACCCTATTGGATATGGTGCATACCATGATGTCTCTTATCAAATTACCACTATCGTTTATGGGTTAGGCATTAGAGACAACCGCATTCACTTCAAATAGGGCACCACGTAATTCCGTTGAGATGACAACGTATGAACTATGGTTTAGAGAAACCTAAGCTGTCGTTTCTTAAAAGTTTGGGGCTGCGATGCTTATGTGAAAAAGTTTCATCCTAGTAAGCTCGAACCCAAAACGGATAAATGCATCTTCATAGGTCACCCAAAACAGTTAGGTATACCTCCTATTTTAGATCTGGAAGCAAAAGTGATTGTTTCTTAAATGGGTCCTTTCTCGAGGAAAAGTTTCTCTCGAAAGAATTGAGTGGGAGGATGGTGGAGACTTGATAAGGTTATTGAACCATCACTTCAACTAGTGTGTAGCAGGGCACATGAAGTTGTTCCTGTGGCACCTACACCAATTGAAGTGGAAGTTGATGATAGTGATCATGAAACTTCGGATCAAGTCACTACCAAACCTCGTAGGACGACAAGGAGAGGTACTGCTTCAGAGTGGTACGGTAATCCTGTCTTGGAGGTCATGTTGCTAGACAACAATGAACATACGAGCTATGGAGAAGCGATGGTGGGCCCGGATTCCGACAAATGGCTCGAGGTCATAAAATTCGAGAGAGGATCCATGTATGAGAACAAAGTGTGGACTTTGGAAGAATTACTTGATGGTCGTAAGGCTATTGGGTACAGATGGATTTTAAAAGGAAGACAGACAATGATGGTAAGTGTCACCATTAAGAAAGCTCGACTTGTCGCTAAGATGTTTTTCGACAAGTTGAAGGAGTTGACTATGATGAGACTTCCTCACTCGTAGCGATGCTAAGAGTCTGTTGGAATTATATTAGCAGTTACTGCATTATTTATGAAATCTTGCAGATAGGATGTCAAAACATTGTTTCCTCGACGATTTTTGAGGAAAGGTTGTATATGTACAACCAAAAGGTTTTGTCAATCCTATAAGATGCTAACAAGTATGCAAAGCTCCAGGAATCCTTCTAAGGATTGGAGTAAGCATCTTGGAGTTGGAATATACACTTTGATGAGATAATCAAAGATTTTGGGTTTATACAAAGTTTATGAGAAACTTGTATTTCAAAAGAAGTGACTGGGAGCCCTATAGAATTTCTGATGAGTATATGTTATTAACATATTGTTGATCAGAAATGATGTAGAATTTTTGGACAACATATAGGGTTATTTGAAAAGTGTTTTCCAATGGAAAACCTGGATTAAGCTACTTGAACATTGAGCATCAAGATCTATAAGGATAGATCAAAAACGCTTAATAGTACTTTCAAATAAATACATACCGTGACAAGATTTTGAAGGAGTTCAAAATAGATCGGCAAAGAAGGAGTTCTTGGCTGTGTTATAAGGTGTGAATATTGAGTAAGACTCAAGACATGACCACAGCAGAAGAGAGAGAAAGGACGAAGGTCGTCCCCTATGCTTCAGACGTAGGCTCTATAGTATGCTATGCTGTGTACCGCACCTGAAGTATGCCTTGCCATGAGTCAGTCAAGGGTTACAAGAGTGATCCAGGAATGGATCACAGGTCAATGGTCAAACTTATCCTTAGTAGCTAGTGGACTAAGGAATTTTCTCGATTATGGAGGTGGTAAAAGAGTTCGTCGTAAAGGGTTACGCCGATGCAAACTTTGACACTAATCCGGATTATTCTGAGTAGTAAACTGGATTCGTATAGTAGAACAGTTATTTGGAATAGCTCCAAATAGAGCGTGGTAGGTGCATCTAGGAGATGATATAGAGATTTGCAAAGCACACACGGATCTGAAAGGTTCAGATTCGTTGACTAATAACCTCTCTCACAAGCAAGATATGATCAAACCCCATGGGTGTTGATTCATTACAATCACATAGTGATGTGAACTAGATTATTGACTCTAGTGCAAGTGGGAGACTGTTGGAAATATGCCCTAGAGGCAATAATAAAATGGTTATTATTGTATTTCCTTGTTCATGATAATTGTCTATTGTTCATGCTATAATTGTATTAACTGGAAACCGTAATACATGTGTGAATGCATAGACCACAACATGTCCCTAGTGAGCCTCTAGTTGACTAGCTCATTGATCAACAGATGGTCATGGTTTCCTGACCATGGACATTGGATGTCATTGATGTGACGCCCAGATAATTAAGCTACAGTGATCCCATGCTAATGGTGCCACGTCACCACGGTTACTGCTGCTAATCTATTGTTAGATCAAAACCGGTCCAAAATTCAAATTCAAAGTTTGGTAAATAATGAAAATATTCAAACATTAAAATAAAAATGTTCGGGTTGTACTAAACATTACATAGATAAATATGGTGTAGTAAACACATTTTTATAAAAGGCCTAAATAATTTAAAATGATTTAAAATAGAAAAGTAAGTAAATAAAAGAAAAGAAAATACGAAAGAGAAAAACTAAACTAACAAAAAAAAACAAAGAGAAAGCCCCCCCCCTACTGGGCCAAGTGGCCCAGCTGGCCTCAGCCGTCCGAACGGGCCGGCCCATGCACCCACCCGGCCCAACCAGGCCACCCAACCCACCGAGTCGCCTTCCCCCTTCACTGCTCCTCCGACCGCACCGCGACAGTGCCACGCCCCGTCGCACCACCTCGCCGTCGAGGGCGATGAGGATAAGGCCTCCACCGAGGCCACCCCCGGCCCGAGATATTTCTCCCGCACTCGCCCGCTCACTTCCCTCGCCCACTCTGCCTCTTCCTCTCCCCCACGTTCCCCATCGACGCCCGAGCGCCATCACCGCTGTCCTCCGTCATTGTCGCGGCCACCGGCGGCCCCGCGCCCGCTGACCTTGTTGGTGAGCTCCGCCCGGGTCGACTCCTTCGTCTGGTGGCCTCAGCTGGAGCTCGGAAGCGCTGCAGCATCGGATCCCCTTCGTCCCCATCTCCGGCTGCCGTCGATCTTCTTCGTCTCCGGCGCCGCCCCTGCAGCTCCTAAACCGCCACCGAGCCACCTTGTGTGCTCTCCTTCCTCTCCGCTCTCTTCTCCTCGCCCCAACGTGCTCGTAGTCGCCGCCTCGTACGTGCCCGAGCCCATCACCGCGGGAGCTCATCGCCGACGAGCTTTCGGCGACCAAATGGTCCCGCTCTAGTGCCCGTTTGGCTCGCCCGCGCACGTAGAGCCTACCTAGCCTCTTCTTTTGCTCCGTAGCACGCTGCTCCGCCGTCTCCGACATCCACCCGTATGAGTCGCCGCCTCCGCTGCTCGCCGGCGTGGTTCCGGTCATCCCCAAGACCAACCCGTAGCTCCATGTGACGCGCGACGTCGTTAGCTTCTGAACGGGAGTAGCCACACCCATTTTGGGCCACCGTGGCGAAATCCCGAGGCTCGCCAGCGCCCTCCGCCGTGTTTTGGCTCGCCGAAGCCAACTCCGGCACTGGCATCCGACGTGGCCGACCTGGGGACACCCCCAGGGTCGCTGCCAATGGGCCCCACGGACCCCAGTTGACTGGGTTGACTCGGTCAACTGCTGACTGGGCAGCCCAGTGGCACTGACATGCGGGTCCCACCGCGTAATTAAATTAATTAAAATGATTTTTGTAAATGAACTTAATTAGTTAGTTTAATGGGTCACTGACATGTGGGGCCCATCTGTTAATTAACTCTGTTTAATTAAAATAAACCTCTGTCTGCCCCTCTGTCTATGACAAGTGGGACCAACTGGTCAGTTTGACCAGTCAGCGGGTCAGTTGACTGCTTACCTCACCCTGACATCATGCTGATGTCATAATGAGTATATAATAATACTAATTCCAGAAAATGTTTTAATCTTTGAAAATTCATATAAATTAAACCGTAGCTCGGATGAAAAAAATTTCTACATGAAAGTTGATCAGAACGATGAGACGAATCCGGATAAGCAGTCCGCGCGTCCCTAGCATAGTGAACCTGCAACATTTCACCTCCGGTTCATCTGTCCGAAAACATGGAACACCGGGGATACTTTCCCGGATGTTTCCCCCCTTCACCGGTATCACCTCAGACCGCGTTAGAACACGTCTAGCTCTGCTTGTTGTCCTGTTATGCACCTGCTTGCTATGTATTTACTGTTTCTCCTCCCCTCTTCTCTATGGTAGACCCCATGATATGTTGATGCCCCTGAGGTCGACTACGTCACCGACGACCCCTCCTTCTTGTCTGAGCAACCAGGCAAGCCCCCCCCCCTTGATCACCAGATATCGTCTATTCTCCTCTATGCTGCTTGCATTAGAGTAGTGTAGCATGTTACTACTTTCCGTTAATCCTATTCTGATGCATAGCCTGACATTGTTGCTACATCTGTTGATACCTTACCTGCAATCCTAAATACCTAGTATAGGATGCTAGTTTATCATCATTGGCCCTACATTCTTGTCAGTCTGCCTTGCTATACTATTGGGCCGTGATCACTCGGGAGGTGATCACGGGTTTATACTATACATACATACATACTATATAGATGGTGACTAAAGTCGGGTCAGCTCGATGAGTACTCGCAAGTGATTCTGATGAGGGGGCTGAAAGGACAGGTGGCTCCATCCCGGTAGAGGTGGGCCTGGGTTCCCGACGGCCCCCGACTGTTACTTTGTGGCGGAGTGACAGGGCAGGTTGAGACCGCATAGGAGAGAGGTGGGCCTGGCCCTGGTCGGCATTCGCGGATACTTAACACGCTTAACGAGATCTTGGTATTTGATCTGAGTCTGGCCTTTTGGTCTATACGCTAACCATCTACGCGGGAGTAGTTATGGGTATCCCGGCGTCGTGGTATCAGCCGAAGCCTTTGTGACGCCAGCGACTGAGCGGCGCACGCCGGATTGGAACGTAAGCCTGCTCTTGTATTAAGGGGGCTAGTTCTGCTTTCGGTCGCCCTCGCAACGTGCAGGTGTGCTAAGGGCGATGGGCCCAGACCCCTGTGTGCTTAGGTTTAGACCGGCGTGCTGGCCTCTCTGTTGTGCCTAGGTGGGGCTGCGATGTGTTGATCTTCCGCGGCCGGGCATGACCCAGGAAAGTGTGTCCGGCCAAATGGGATCAAGCGTGTTGGGTTATGTGGTGCACCCCTGCAGGGAAGGTAATCTATTCGAATAGCCGTGATCTTCGGTAACAGGACGACTTGGAGTTGTACCTTGACCTTATGACAACTAGAACCAGATACTTAATTAAACACACCCTTCCAAGTGCCAGATACAACCCGGTGATCGCTTTTCTACAGGGCGACGATGAGAGGATCGCCGGGTAGGATTATGCTATGCGATGCTACTTGGATGTGCTACTTGGAGGACTTCAGTCTACTCTCTACTACATGCTACAAGACGGAGGCTGCCAGAAGCGTTGTCTTCGATAGGACTAGCTATCCCCCTCTTATTCTGGCATTCTGCAGTTTAGTCCACCGATATGGCCCTTTACACATATACCCATGCATATGTAGTGTAGATCCTTGCTTGCGAGTACTTTGGATGAGTACTCACGGTTGCTTTCTCCCCCCTTTTCCCCCCTTTCCTTTCTTTCTGGTTGTCGCAACCAGATGCTGGAGTCCAGGAGCCAGACGCCATCGTCGACGACGACCCCTACTACACTGAAGGTGCCTACTACTACGTGCAGCCCGCTGACGACGACCAGGAGTAGTTAGGAGGATCCCAGGCAGGGGGCCTGCGCCTCTTTCGATCTGTATCCCAGTTTGTGCTAGCCTTCTTAAGGCAAACTTGTTTAACTTATGTGTGTACTCAGATATTGTTGCTGCCGCTGACTCGTCTATGATCGAGCACTTGTATTCGAGCCCTCGAGGCCCCTGGCTTGTATTATGATGCTTGTATGACTTATTTATGTTTTAGAGTTGTGTTGTGATATCTTCCCGTGAGTCCCTGATCTTGATCATACACATTTGCGTGCATGATTAGTGTACGATTGAATCGGGGGCGTCACAAGTTGGTATCAGAGCCGACTGCCTGTAGGAATCCCCCTTTCCAACTCCTTGGCCGAAGTTGAGTCTAGTCGATGAAAAATGTTTTATTAACTTGGCTGTGCGGCCCATGGGCCCACGTCGCCATTGGGTGGTATTAGGATCTTTTATTCCCCGACCTATACTCTGGGACTCTGATCTCTCTTCTATTCGGGTTAAATGAATTTTACTAAAATCTAACTTTAGCTTCTCGAAAACACTTTCTCCCGGAGAGCCTCTTTAGTCCAGATGATTACCTTGTGCACCGAAGGATTCCGAAGATACCTTTCGATATTCTCTCGAGACCTTGTGCCCGTTGCTTTTGCAATTCCCTACCATTGCAATATCCCTATGGATAAATACTTACACCCGTCGTTCTTACTTTATACCCAGTCGATCTTGTTATTACAAGATACCTCGAAATTCTCTCTAGTGTTCCGAGAATACTTTGTGACTATTGCCTTGCAGTTCTTTGTTACATGAATACCCCTACGGATAATTTCTCGCACTTACCGAGTATCCACTCATCCCCAGTTGATTCATGTATGTCACCAATCCTTGAAATACCATTCGATCTTCCGAAAATCCTGAGCATCCTATTGCTCTTGAAATTCTTGATTGCTTGCATTATGGTTAATCCCATAAGTCTAGTTATCTTGTTGACATCCATTGTCATTATCATTTTGAGTCCATTGTTTCGATTTGTTGCGAATGCTCGCAATCCCCAAACAGATCCTAGAATTCATCCTTCCAGCTCAGACGTCGTTTTAGTCATGAACTGGTTCTCGCCAATTAAATTACCGTCGATTGTGCCCCTAAGTCTATTGAACTTATCCATCCTTGATTAGAGCGTCTGCTTCTGATCCTTCGCTTTGTAAATCATAATTCCTTAGCAATTGAGCTCTAAGTTATTCAGTTGTTTCTATAATCCAATTTCTTTGCCTTGATTCTTCCTCTGGTTGTGTGCCGATACTCATCCCAGATCCTTTGTTGGATTTTATCCGACAATGTCCTTCATATTCAATAACCTTGAGCCTTTCCTAGGATATATAATGCCTTTGGTAAATTGTATCCTTTGCTTTGTCAACGATGCTCTACTTTTGAGCTGGTGTTATTTACTCCTGAAGTTCGTGGTATATGTTCTAAGAAGCCCCGATGGCTTGAACCTATGCCTTCCTTAATATGTGTGAACTCGAAAGTTTCCACGAGTCATACTCTTCTGGTATTTTACCAAGATAAAATTTCAACACTACAACTTCATCGAACGCGAGAAGTAAATGAAAGGTTATGCATTGGAGAAGTGGGAGTCGACCTTGAACTTTGTGTTCATGCCCATAGACATGATGTAGACCTTTTCATCGAAGCTTCTTTTAAAATTAATTATTCCCTTGGTATAAGTTCTTCTTATATCTGGGATCTGGCCTTTTTCAATCGTGGTTCCGACCATGTTCTCCTTTAAATACCATTTCTCGTGCAAGTTTAAGCACTTGTCTTCTGCAGAGCAATACCCCAGTCCAACCTCTACTTTGATCTGTCGTCGAGTATTACCCCCTGGTATCTCGAGATTATCATGGAACTGCGTAACTTCTTATGAGTTCTTCATCTAGTGCTACATTCCCACTGATTCCATTTTTTTTCACGGTCTCTGAGTTTTTAAACACTCAAAGACACCAATAACTGAACCAAGTCCGCACTACGGTTCAACAACTCTTCAGTAAGCTTCTATAAGTACGAGTTTGTACCCGATCATGCCATTCCTAGCCTGTTTGACTATATCATTGTCGTGATGATTCTAACTGTGCTACCTGGTCCTTATTCTCGAAGCACAATTTTCGACGTTGAGCTAAGCTTACATCAACTTTCCTTGTCATATCATTTTGCCTTGAACAACAAGCTTGATTTCGAGTTGGCGTCGTACCCTTGGTTCCAATAAAATTTCACTTCATCATTCCTTTGATTAGATATCAATTGTGTTCATGATGAGAAATACCCTCCTTGCCCTTGATGATTTTTATTATCATCGACAACACCCTTGACTTCCTTTTCTCGCGAACTTGTCCACATTCTGAATACAACTTGCTCTCCAGCTAGTGTTGTGTTCTGCCTTGAAGTATTACTGTCTTTTATGTCGAGAATGTTGTGGGGATTGCTCCACCTCTTAGAAATTCACGATATGATGATACTTCTCATCATCACCATTCTTCCTTGGTCCCCGTGTTGTTTTTAACCAGCATACCAATAGATGCTGTTTGAGTTCTATACTTCTAGCAACCCTATTGCTTTGAAGTTAACGATCGACAGTTCGTTCTTGGACCGTTGATTATTGAATCGTCACTCTAACATTGATCTTGCTGCCTAAGGTCATATTTCAGGCACACCTTTCAACTAATGATTGATGGTGTATGTTTTCCTAGAGCATACAACATTATATCATTTGAATTGACAAGTGTCATCTTCTTGTTCACATTATTGTGGAAATCCATCCGTTTGGAATTCTCGATGAATTGTCGCTGAGCCCATCAGCCACCTTCTCATCCCCTCCTTGGTTTATTGATGGACAACTGTTTCAGGAACTCGCTCCCATAGTTCATTTCCCAAGAATCTTGCAATGTCATTTCGTCGATTGGTGTTGCACCTTTTCTTCTCGGACATCCTGAGTCTGAGGTATCATGACATCAATCGGATCTGAATCTCGGTAAGATATGATGGCTGGGACATATTTCCAGGAGTTATGATGTTGGTCCTTTGATGACCCGGTAATATGACGTCATGCCTAGCACCCCCCTGGCTGGAGGACTTATCATTATAATTTCTTTTGCAAGGATAACCATTCTTCCTGGAGAAATTGTAAGACTTATTCTATAAGTTGTTCCTCATGGATCCTTTGTGTTTCCAAAGTCTGATCTTCACCTGATGACCATGTCAATGCTATCTCGAAGCATGTCTATGGTACTCCGATTTTCAACAAGAACATTTGAAGCCCAATGCTAAATGTTTCTTGCTCAATTACCCAAACACCATTGCCGGGGTAATGTCCTGAAATTTCTCTCCCCTTACCTAAAGTGTTTTCTACTTTATATCCTATCATGGATATCTTGCTCTGTTTGTCCTTGGGAAGGAAATACCCCGAAATATGTGTCTTAACACAGTTTCCTTTCCCTTGTTCTGTTTAATCTGATAATCATATTTTCCTTTCCATTGTTTGATTTAACCTTTCTTGTGATCTATATGACCTAAGCAGTAATATTCTCCTGCTTATGTAAACACCTCGTGGTACCGCTCTGCAGTAAGACCCTGTTACTATTGTTGATGACATTCCGGTAGCCACCGATGGACGAGAACCTTGCCTATTGGCCCGCCTCGTTCAACGAGTGGGAAAATGGTTCTCTTCGTCCCTCGCCCTTGGTATCGATGTTGTTGCCGACATAACTGATAGGCTACCCTCTGACACGCCTTAATATCGTGACCGTGCAAGATGTCGGCCCCCTTCCTACTTTCAACCATATGGTGGGCCCATAACCCACAGTTCCACAGGATCGAAACCCGACTCTCCTGCACCCCCTAATCCCAAGGTTGCTCCTCGCGTGTGGCCTCGTATGTAATTCACGAGCCATCTTTCGAGGGATCATCAAATCTGTTGCCGGACACAATACTTATTCCATTGCTCTGAATCCCTTCCACAATTCGTTTCAGGCGACGAACAATTGCCTATGCACTTGGAACTCCTATTGGCACCTTCTTACTTTGCTCTCGATAATGTCTTAAGTTTCAAATTGAGAGTTACTTTCCGCCACCTTCCCTGATTTATCTACCAGATAAGCAACACTGTAGCGACCCGTTCTTCCGGAATACAACCTTATCCTTTCATAAGTACGATGGAGTTCCCGAAGCAAGGATGCCTACTTCATCATGATGACCGAAGCAGAGAAATGAAGACATCAACGAAAGGGATTAACTTCTTCGAGAAGAGCAACCAACACCGAGAAGACCCGTTAGAATTTCGTAACCAATTCCCTTCTCCCTTACTCCCGTTCCTAAATCTTGGGACGAGATTTCTTGTAGTCGAGGAGAATTGTGACGCCCAGATAATTAAGCTACAGTGATGCCACGCTAATGGTGCCACGTCACCACGGTTACTGCTGCTAATCTATTGTTAGATCAAAACCGGTCCAAAATTCAAATTCAAAGTTTGGTAAATAATGAAAATATTCAAACATTAAAATAAAAATGTTCGGGTTGTACTAAACATTACATAGATAAATATGGTGTAGTAAACACATTTTTATAAAAGGCATATATAATTGAAAATGATTTAAAACAGAAAAGTAAGTAAATAAAAGAAAAGAAAATACGAAAGAGAAAAACTAAACCAACAAAAAAAAACAAAGAGAAAGCCCCCCCCCCCCCTGCTGGGCCAAGTGGCCCAGCCGGCCTCAGCCGTCCGAACGGGCCGGCACATGCACCCACCCGGCCCAGCCAGGCCACCCAACCCACCGAGTCGCCTTCCCCCTTCACTGCTCCTCCGACCGCACTGCGACAGTGCCGCGCCCCGCCGCACCACCTCGCCGTCGAGGGCGATGAGGATAAGGCCTCCACCGAGGCCGCCCCGAGATATTTCTCCCGCACTCGCCCGCTCACTTCCCTCGCCCACTCCGCCTCTTCCTATCCCCCTCGTTCCCCATCGACGCCCGAGCGCCATCACCGCCGTCCTCCGTCGTTGTCGCGGCCACCGGCGGCCCCGCGCCCGCTGACCTTGTCGGTGAGCTCCGCCCGGGTCGACTCCTTCGGCTGGTGGCCTCAGCTGGAGCTCGGAGGCGCTGCAGCATCGGATCCCCTTCGTCCCCATCTCCGGCTGCCGTCGATCTTCTTCGTCTCCGGCGCCGCCCCTGCAGCTCCTAAACCACCACCGAGCCTCCTTGTGTGCTCCACGGTGAGCTCTCCTTCCTCTCCGCTCTCTTCTCCTCGCCCCAACGTGCTCGTAGTCGCCGCCTCGTACGTGCCCGAGCCCATCACCGCGGGAGCTCATCGCCGATGAGCTTCCGGCGACCAAATGGTCCCGCTCTAGTGCCCGTTTGGCTCGCCCGTGCACGTAGAGCCTGCCTAGCCTCTTCTTTTGCTCCGTAGCACGCTGCTCCGCCGTCTCCGACATCCACCCATACGAGTCGCCACCTCCGCTGCTCGCCGGCGTGGTTCCGGTCATCCCCGAGACCAACCCGTAGCTCCATGTGACGCGCGACGTCGTTAGCTTTCGAACGGGAGTAGCCACACCCGTTTTGGGCCACCGTGGCAAAATCCCGAGGCTCGCCGGCGCCCTTCGCCGTGTTTTGGCTCGCCGAAGCCAACTCCGGCACTGGCATCCGACGTGGCCGACCTGGGGCCACCCCCAGGGTCACTGCCAACGGGCCCCACGGGCCCCAATTGACTGGGTTGACTCAGTCAACTGCTGACTGGGCAGCCCAGTGGCACTGACATGCGGGTCCCACTGCGTAATTAAATTAATTAAAATAATTTTTGTAAATGAACTTAATTAGTTAGTTTAATGGGTCACTGACATGTGGGGCCCATCTGTTAGTTAACTCTCTTTAATTAAAATAAACCTCTGTATGCCCCTTTGTCTATGACAAGTGGGACCAACTGGTCAGTTTGACCAGTCAGCGGGTCAGTTGACTGCTTACCTCACCCTGACATCATGCTGATGTCATAATGAATTTATAATAATACTAATTCTAGAAAATGTTTTAATATTTGAAAATTCATATAAATTAAACCGTAGCTCAGATGAAAAAGTTTTCTACATGAAAGTTGATCAGAACGACGAGATGACTCCGGATACGCAGTCCGTTCGTCCGCCACGCGTCCCTAGCATAGTGAACCTGCAACATTTCACCTCCGGTTCATCTATCTGAAAACACGGAACACCGGGGATACTTTCCCGGATGTTTCCCCCCTTCACCGGTATCACCTCAGACCGCGTTAGAACACGTCTAGCTCTGCTTGTTATCCTGTTATGCACATGCTTGCTATGTATTTACTGTTTCTCCTCCCCTCTTCTCTCCGGTAGACCCCGTGACGATGCTGATGCCCCTGTGGTCGACTACGTCACCGACGACCCCTCCTTCTTGTCTGAGCAACCAGGCAAGCCCCCCCCCCCTTGATCACCAGATATCGCCTATTCTCCTCTATGATGCTTGCATTAGAGTAGTGTAGCATGTTACTGCTTTCCGTTAATCCTATTCTGATGCATAGCCTGACATTGTTGCTACATCTGTTGATACCTTACCTGCAATCCTAAATACTTAGTATAGGATGCTAGTTTATCATCATTGGCCCTACATTCTTGTCAGTCTGCCTTGCTATACTATTGGGCCGTGATCACTCGGGACGTGATCACGGGTTTATACTATACATACATATATACTATACAGATGGTGACTAAAGTCAGGTCAGCTCGATGAGTACCCGCAAGTGATTCTGATGAGGGGGCTGAAAGGACAGGTGGCTCCATCCCGGTAGAGGCGGGCCTGGGTTCCCGACGGCCCCCGACTGTTACTTTGTGGCAGAGCGACAAGGCAGGTTGAGACCGCCTAGGAGAGAGGTGGGCCTGGCCCTGGTCAGCGTTCGCGGATACTTAACACACTTTACGAGATCTTGGTATTTGATCTGAGTCTGGCCATTTGATCTATACGCACTAACCATCTACGCGGGAGTAGTTATGGTTATCCCGGCGTCGTGGTATTAGCCAAAGCCTTCATGACGCCAGCGACTGAGCGGCGCGCGCCGGATTGGTACGTAAGCCTGCTCTTGTATTAAGGGGGCTAGTTCTGCTTTCGGCCGCCCTCGCAACGTGCAGGTGTGCTAAGGGCGATGGGCCCAGACCCCTGTGCGCTTAGGTTTATACCGGCGTGCTAGCCTCTCTGTTGTGCCTAGGTGGGGCTGCGATGTGTTGATCTTCCGCGGCTGGGCATGACCCAGGAAAGTGTGTCCGGCCAAATGGGATCAAGCGTGTTGGGTTATGTGGTGCACCCCTGCAGGGAAGTTAATCTATTCGAATAGCCGTGATCTTCGGTAACAGGACGACTTGGAGTTGTACCTTGACCTTATGACAACTAGAACCGGATACTTATAAAACACACCCTTCCAAGTGCCAGATACAACCTGGTGATCGCTTTTCTACAGGGCGATGAGGAGAGGATCGCCGGGTAGGATTATGCTATGCGATGCTACTTGGAGGTGCTACTTGGAGGACTTCAGTCTACTCTCTACTACATGCTACAAGACGGAGGCTGCCAGAAGCGTAGTCTTCGATAGGACTAGCTATCCCCCTCTTATTCTGGCATTCTGCAGTTCAGTCCACCGATATGGCCCTTTACACATATACCCATGCATATGTAGTGTAGATCCTTGCTTGCGAGTACTTTGGATGAGTACTCACGGTTGCTTTCTCCCCCCTTTTCCCCCCTTTCCTTTCTTTCTGGTTGTCGCAACTAGATGCTGGAGTCCAGGAGCCAGATGCCATCGTCGATGACGACCCCTACTACACCGGAGGTGCCTACTACTACGTGCAGCCCGCTGACGACGACCAGGAGTAGTTAGGAGGATCCCAGGCAGGGGGCCTGCGCCTCTTTCGATCTGTATCCCAGTTTGTGCTAGCCTTCTTAAGGCAAACTTGTTTAACTTATGTTTGTACTCAGATATTGTTGCTTCCGCTGACTCGTCTATGATCGAGCACTTGTATTCGAGCCCTCGAGGCCCCTGGCTTGTATTATGATGCTTGTATGACTTATTTATGTTTTAGAGTTGTGTTGTGATATCTTCCCGTGAGTCCCTGATCTTGATCGTACACATTTGCGTGCATGATTAGTGTACGATTGAATCGGGGGCGTCACAATTGATAACGGGATCACATCATTAGGAGAATGATGTGATGGACAAGACCCAATCCTAAGCATAGCACAAGATCGTGTAGTTCATTTGCTAAAGCTTTTCTAATGTCAAGTATTATTTCCTTAGACCATGAGATTGTGTAACTCCCGGATACCGTAGGAGTACTTTGGGTGTGCCAAACGTCACAACATAACTGGGTGACTATAAGGGTGCACTACAGGTATCTCCAAAAGTGTCTATTGGGTTAGCACGAATCGAGACTGGGATTTGTCACTATGTATGACAGAGAGGTATCTCTGGGCCCACTCGGTAATGCATCATCATAATAAGCTCAATGTGATTAAGTAGTTAGTCACAGGATCATGCATTACGGAACGAGTAAAGTGACTTGCCAGTAACGAGATCGAACAAGGTATTGGGATACCGACGATCGAATCTCAGGCAAGTAACATACTGATTGACAAAGGGAATTGCATACAGGATTGCTTGAATCCTTGACATTGTGGTTCATCCGATGAGATCATCGTGGAACATGTGGGAGCCAACATGGGTATCCAGATCCCGTTGTTGGTTATTGACTGGAGAACATCTCGGTCATGTCTGCATGGTTCCCGAACACGTAGGGTCTACACACTTAAGGTTCGGTGACGCTAGAGTTGTTATGGGAAACAGTATGTGGTTACCGAAGGTTGTTCGGAGTCCCGGATGAGATCCCGGACATGACGAGGAGCTCCGGAATGGTCCGGAGGTGAAGACCGGTATATTGGACGAAGGGTATTGGAGTCCGAAATTATTCCGGGGGTACCAGGTGATGACTAGCGTGTCCGAAAGGGGTTTTGGAGGCCCCGCCAAGCATTGGGGGGGGGCCTTATGGACCAAGGGGAGAGGGCACATCAGCCCACTAAGGGGCTGAGCGCCCTTCCCACCCCATCTCACGTAACCAGGAGAGGTGGGGGCGCCACCCCTAGGGCAGCTGCCCCTCCCGGCTTGGGGGGCAAGTTTCCTAGGGGGTGGGGGCGCCCAAACCCATCTAGGGTTTCCCCTGTGGCCGCCGTCCCTCCCCTAGGGAACCCTAGGGCGCCTCCCCCTCCTCCCTTCCCCCTATATATTTTGAGGGAGAGAGAGGGTAGCAACACCCTTCCCCTGGCGTAGCCCTCTCCCTCCTCCAACACCTCCTCCTCCTTCGTAGTGCTTGGCGAAGCCCTGCCGGAGAACCACGAGCTCCATCACCACCATGCCGTCGTGCTGTCGGAGTTCTCCCTCAACTTCTCCTCTCCCCTTGCTGGATCAAGAAGGAGGAGACGTCCCCGGGCTGTACGTGTGTTGAACGCGGACGCACCGTTGTTCGGTGCTTAGATCGGATTCGGCCACGATCTGAATCGCTTCGTGAACGACTCCACCGACCGCGTTCTTGTAACGCTTCCGCTTAGCGATCTTCAAGGGTATGAAGATGCACTCCCTCTCTCTCTTGTTGCTAGAATCTCCATAGATTGATCTTGGTGATGCGTAGAAAATTTTGAATTTCTGCTATGTTCCCCAACAAGGGGGGGGGGGCTTCTCCTAGTCCTAATCGGCCTCCTACCCAAGGGGGGGGGCGCACCAGCCCCTTGTGGGCTGGTGTGCTTCCCTCTTATGGCCCATAAGGCCCATAACTTCTCCCGGGGGTTCCGGTAACCTCCCTGTACTCCAAAAAATACCCGAACTTCTCCGGAACCATTCTGATGTCCGAATATAGCCTTCCAATATATCAATCTTTATGTCTTGACCATTTAGAGACTCCTCTTCATGTCCGTGATCTCATCTGGGACTCCGAACAAACTTCGGTTCATGAAATCACATAACTCATAATACAGATCGTCATCGAACATTAAGTATGCGGACCCTATGGGTTCGAGAACTTTGTAGACATGAAAGAGACACATCTCCGGTCAATAAACAATGGCAGAACCTGGATGCTCATATTGGCTCCCATATATACTTCGAAGATCTTTATTGGTCAAATAGTATAACAACATACGTTGTTCCCTTTGTCATCAGTATGTTACTTGCTCGAGATTCAATCGTCGGTATCATCATACCTAGTTCAATCTCGTTACCGGCAAGTCTCTTTACTCGTTCCGTAATACTTCATCCCGCAACTAACTCATTAGTTACAATGCTTGCAAGGCTTATAGTGATAATCATTACTGAGAGGGCCCAAAGATACCTCTCCGAAACACCGAGTGACAAATCCTAATCTCGATGTATGCCAACCCAACAAACACCTTTGGAGACACTTGTAGAGCATCTTTATAATCACCCATTTACGTTGTGACATTTGATAGCACACAAGGTGTTCCTCCGGTATTCAGGAGTTTCATAATCTTATAGTCTGAGGAACATGTATAAGTCATGAAGAAAGTAGTAGCAATGGAACTGTAACGATCATAATGCTAAGCTAACGGATGGGTCATGTCCATCACATCATTATCCTAATGATGTAACCCCGTTCATCAAGTGACAACACATGTCTATGGTTAGGAAACATAACCTTCTTTGGTTAACGAGCTAGTCTAGTAGAGGCACACTAGGGATACTATGTTTTGTCTATATATTCACACATGTACTAAGTTTCCGGTTAATACAATTCTAGCATGATAATAAACATTTATCATGATATAAGGAAATAAATAATAATTTATTATTGCCTCCAGGGCATATTTCCTTCACGAGGGACCTCATCGACCTGAACGTGTGCTGAACACGGAGGTGCCGTACTTTCGGTAATTGGATCGGTTGGATCATGAAGACGTTCGACTACATCAACCGCATTAACTAACACTTCCACTTTCATTCTACGAGGGTACGTGGATACACTCTCCCCATCTCGTTGCTATGCATCTTCTAGATAGATCTTGCATGATCGTAGGATTTTTTTTTTGAAATTGCATGCTACGTTCCCCAACAGTGGCATCAAATCCATAATAGTATTCAATCCGATAATAGTGAAACGTCAAAGGTAAAACTCAACTCATCACAAGAAGGTAGAGGGGGAGAAATGCCATATGATCCAACTATAGTAATAAAGTTCACGGTACATCAAGATCGTGCCAAATTAGGAACATGAGAGAGAGAGAGAGAAAGAGAGAGAGAGAGAGAGAGCGAGAGAGAGAGAGAGAGAGAGAGAGATCAAACACATAGCTACGTGTACATACCCTCAGCCCCGAGGGTGAACTACTCCCTCCTCGTCATGGAGACCGCCGGGATGATGAAGATGGCCACCGGTGATGACCCCCCCGGCAGGGTGCCGGAACGGGGTTAGATTGGTTTTTCGTGAACTCAGAGGCTCGCAGCGGCGGAACTCCCGATCTAGGTTTCTTTCTGGGGGTTTCTAGATTTATAGGATTTTTTCGTCAGTTCCACATGGGGGGTCCACGAGTCAGCGACAAGGCAGGGGGGTGCGTCATCCACCCTTGTCGTTGACTCAGGACTCTTCTGGCCCAACTCTTGTGTTTCACAGGCTTCTTCTGGTCCATAAAAAATCACCGTATATTTCCAGCTCGTTTGGACTCCGTTTGATATTCCTTTTCTGCAAAACTCAAAAACGGGAAAAAATAGAAACTGGTACTGAGCTCTAGGTTTATAGGTTAGTCCCAAAAATAATATAAAATAGCATATAGAAATAATATAAAACATCCAAAACAGATAATATAATAGCATGGAACAATAAAAAATTATAGATATGTTGGAGACATATCAACGACTAGGTTTGGAGCAAGCTCCATACTAGACGTCCACGACCTCCAAATATGAGGCTACGAGCTCGTTTATGGATGAGGTCCATAAATTATGGTGATACACAGTACTTTTAAAATAGGTTTTGACTTCTTTTTTGTAAATGAAACTGAGATTAAAAAAAAAGAGTATTTGTTGCTAATCCTTTAGAATACCAAAGTTTTACCTTATCACTGTTTTAAATTTATTGTGCTACCAAACTAGGCCTAACAAGCTTAGCTTTCCTTTCAAATAGGCATCAAACGCAACCAACGGACAAGAGCGAAATATGGGATTTGAGGACACACTACTAGCTGACTCTTCATACAATCTAGAAGTTGCTATTAAATTAAACATAAAATTAAAGTCTTGTACTCTAGAAACCTAATTCATGCTATGCTATATACATGCACTCTAATATGCTCTACCAAGTAATGTAGATATTTGAAGGCACTATGAAAAAAACAAGTATAAACAACTATACATTAAGGAGCATACATTAATTCATGGAGTAATGCAATAATATTGGTTCACTTATATTTATAATGCAATCCATTAAAATCAAATATTCTTATTAAAATTGCAAAATTAAACATATAATGTTATTCAGTGAAATATAGCTTCATTATAACACTAGAAAATGCATTTATAATGATAATTTTTAATTTTAGAAAGGAAGGATACTTTTGTTGCATTCACTTAGAACAAGAAACAACCAACAGTTTTTGGAGCAACATATGCAAATTATGCCTGCAAATTAGTGTTAATAATAGCATAGTGAACTATGTGTTTATAAATAATAATAAATATTCAATATGAAAATGAGTTATGACAAAGTAAAAATATTAGTACAAATATTTGAATTATTAATGTAATGACGAAAAGAACCACCAATCAGACATTGCACTCCATGTAGATAATCAATGAAGCTTTGTATCAGAATATTTTTCATCATATCTCTAGGAGTATATGATGCAATACTGGGTATGGACTCGCTAACGAAACATAGCCCCATGTATATTGATTGGGAAGCACACCACCTACAATTGTACTCTTATCTTGTTCTCTGGTGCTCCAAAAAAGCTGTTTGTAATAGTTAACTTTAGGTTCTCATGCCCTACAATTATACTCTCATCTTGTTCAAGCTGAAAGATCTTCTTTCTATGCTTTTCATTTGCAATCATAGGAAAGAACTGTGTGTTGTCATCTCCCTCGATAACCTATCACACTTTCGCTCTTAGTGTTCATTTCATTTCTTCTTCTCTGAGAACTACTCGTAACTTCTCCTCGGCCTGTGTTTTTGTAGCCAGTTCATTTTGTACTAAATTAATTATGCATTTGACCAGGCTGTGATCTGATGGCATATGGCCTAGCTGTCAATTTTGACGAGTGTCCACTCCACCCAATGGCATCTCATGCCTTCCCAACATATAATACACCCACATGTGTACGTGCTTATAGCAAGTACAATAGTGGGCTTATAGTCCGCTTACATGGCAGTAAGGGGAGTGGGCTCTTTTGCTTAATTAACCGATGAGGCAAATCTTTCGCCTCCGTTTAAAAAAAAAGGAGAGTGGGCTCTCATGCAAGAGTCTAGCTATATACGCATTCGTAGGTAAATGCAATGAATATGAAGAAAGAGATAGAGAGAAGATGGAAAAAAGTGATAATGTAATAGCTAACCTTATAGCCCACACTATTGTATGAGTGCATATAGATGATGACTATAGATGACATGGTGGTTCCGTATAGCCATCAGTTGGCTATATTATTAACCATGCTCTTATCCTCTGACCTGACATTATCCCTTTCTCTATGCGATTTATTTGTCGTGCCCCCAAGAACCAACAAAATATACTCCAACTTGCTGCATACGCGTACGTATGTGGAGAAGGCAAAGTAAAACCTACCAACTGGCTGGGTTGCTTATTTGATCTGGCCAGTAGAAACCGTGTGGAGGTAAGTAGGTTATATACTACAAATCAACTCAAGAAAAATTACACTTAAGCCACAGCAAAATCTTGTTAGAATCACTCCCCGGTCCTCGCCTTCTCTGGGGTGTCACACAAAACCGAGAAGATATAAGGACGATGGGTTCCCTGCAAAAAAAAACTACTGTACAGACAGGAAATGCATTGTAGAGAAGGGGAAGACCCTGCGACTGAAGAAGGACGACCGCGTGGTTGTGAGCCAGCCACGGACCTGCAACGCAACGGAAGGTTGACTCATCATGATTGGGGATTTTGGAGGAGCCCGGCAGCAGGCAGCAACTGTTGGAATTTGCTAGTGGGGTTTTGGCCCAAAGCCCAACTAAAATTCTGAAATTCTCTTGGCCCATTCATGCACACATGTGAGTGGAGTGAGTGAGGCTAAAGTTTAGTCCCACCTTATAAGTTGAGAGGGAGTTGCACCTCTTTATAAGGTGAGCTCTTCTACCACTTGTATGAGCATGAGAAGAGGAGACCTACACGTGCGCTCCTCCTCGCCACGCCGCGCCGCGGGTTGCGGGATTGAGCCAAGCCGAGGATAGAGCTATGCACGTTCTCTATATTTTTGCTGCTCAGGAAGAGAATTGCATCAGGAGATCTTGTAGATGGTGATAGCTTTCAGGTTATTGAATTGGACCTGATCAATGTTTTTCTTGCATGATTTCCTTGAGTGTTTTACTGACGATTCTTCTGAACTTTTACCAATTGACGCGAGTTGGCACGATTCAACAATTACAAAGGCTTTATGAGGATCTTGTAGAGAATGAAGAAGCCTGCCAGCTCGATAGATATCAGTCATTTGAGAAATCTGGAAGGTAAGTGCAATTTGAAAGCGGTGAATTCATATAGTAAGCAAGGGACTGATCAGAGTGATCCTAACCCTAGTGGTTTCTGTTTAACAGGAGAAGATGGCTATGGTCTCGCCTCATTGCTCAGCCTTCTACCCAATCACCAGTAAAGGGATTATATCTCTATGGAGGGGTCGGTACAGGGAAGACGATGCTTATGGACCTGTTCTATGAGCAACTGTAAGTGAATCAATTATAACATTTTTGGACTTATTTTGTGCTGCTTTAAGACAACCAAATCACGAACTTGAAAGTGCACATTAATGCTGAACATATCACCACATATATTCATGGAGGCGTATCAGTTCAGAAGTACATTTAGTGCTCTTCTATTAGATTGATTTACCTGAATGTGTTCATATAACAGTTCACACTCATATGCAACTATACAGGCCAAAGTTATTCTCTTCATTTTTCAATGTTATTCACATCATTTTAAGAGAAAAGGCATGTGAATCCAATCCACAGAAGTAGTAACAGTAATTTTCTTTTCTTTTCTTTCATGAAATGACTTTAGTCATACATACTGAAGTCTTGATCTCTTCATAAACAGTCATGGTAATTTTGAGACATTCCTAGAAGCAGTTGACAAGCTGTTGGCTCCATTTACTGTCAAAGTTCAAACTTCCAACTGTTAGGAACCAATGGTGATCATTGTAATTTTATTAATCAAGATAACCAATGGTGTCTTAAGTTCTGATGAAAATGCCTGGAAAATAAACTGTAGCCTATCTTACTTTGGTTCTTTTGCTATGTGGTATTAACTAGACAACAACTTGGTACTTGTACATATTTTCTCTTTTATGCATTTCTTCAATAATCCATTGTTATCCTGACGGTACTACTTCTTGTTAGGCCAGCTAATTGGAGCAAAAAGCGAATGCACTTTCATGTTGAATGTTCATAGTCGTCTGCAGGTATTTTTTTGTGGTTATGAGATATGCATCTTTCTTCTTCAGTCTAGATCTCTTCATAAACAGTCATCTACATGCAGATGCATAAAGGTGTTTCAGACCCCCTTGATATGGTAGCAGCTGAGATTTCAGATGAAGCCATAATATTATGTCTTGATGAGTTTATGGTATGTGTATCCTTACTGTGATAGTTGTATTAGCTTTCAATGCTCGTTTGCTAACACATCCGAAACATACTTTACAGGTAACTGATGTTGCTGATGCTATGATACTGAACCGTCTGTTCAGACATCTGTTCAGCAAAGGCGTTGTATGTGACCACTGCATTTCCATTTTCTTATGGCACTGAAACAACCTTCACACAAGAATACCTCAGTATTTTGCACTCATTCTTTTGCATGGTTATTTGTGTTCAGATTCTAGTTTCGACTTCTAATCGTGCTCCAGATCAGCTATACGAAGGTGTCTTGCAGCAAAACCTTTTCTTACCTTCCATCGACACCTTGAAAGTACGTATTGTCTTATTTGTCAGTTTCTCTGCTGCCTCAAGTTCAATCTGCTAGTGTGCTCATGTTAATTTTTGTGGATTGTTGCAGGAAAGGTGCATTGCACACCCCATTGGCTCCGCGGTAGACTACCGTCAACTGGGTTCGGTATGTTGCCTACTGTTGCAAGTTATGTATTTGTTTTTTTCCAGTTTTCCCTTGCATTACATCTTCAATCTTATGAGCAGGCTGGAGAAGGTTTCTATTTTATTGGAAACTAATGCAGTACAGTTCTTAAACAGAAATTCCAATCTTTGATTGGAGATGAGGAACCTACTTCTCAAAGTGTCGAAGTCGTTATCGGACGACATTTGCAGGTCTTAGAAGCTAGATATTTAGAGTTGGCTAATTTGTTTCGTGTAATCACTCTGTAATTACTAAACCTTGGCTATGCAGGTCCCACTGGGAGCAAATGGATGTGCGTATTTCCAGTTTGAAGATCTTTGTGACAGACCTATAGGCGCAGCAGACTATTTCGGGCTATTTAGTAAGTATAGTTGTTCAGTGCAGTTTCTATAGCTAGGGATTACAAAATGCTACTCTTGATGTGATCTAACTGACACCAAAATGTTAATGTGCAGAGAAGTTTCACACCCTTGCAGTTGAAGGTGTCCCTAAGTTTGGATATCATAACAGAACAGCTGCGTATCGGTTTGTCACATTGGTTGATGTATGTTTCATCTTTCCTTAGTCTGTCATCTTCTATGTTTTGGACTTGCCTTACCCCTTGTGTTTAGACATCCTTCAGTTCTAATTTGGAACTAGACACCTTGAAGACCTGAAACATACAGGCGTTGGCAGATATACACGTTCCTTAGTAGTAGTGCCCTTTCTCATGTTAGCATTTTGAAAGAGGCTTCTGGTGAAGCTAGTATTGACCTAATTATATAAAATGGTAGGCAGTAGAATCAGTTTGCACTTGATCTGAAATACTGTATACTGGCAGCACAAAGAATCTTGTCTCTGACGAGCTAATGGTTTTCAGGTAATGTACGAGAACAAGGCGAGGCTATTATGCACAGCTGAGGCCGAGCCGATAGAGCTGTTTGAGAAAGTTGTGACGGTCGCCGAAGCACAAAAGAGTGCACCTAGATCTTCACGCTCGCGCAAAAGTGACGATCCCGATCTCTGTGTGGACAATGAGCTAGGATTCGCAAAAGATCGTACGATTAGCAGGTAATGAAGATCGTGCTTTAGGAGGTTAATAATATCAGCTCTTATTCTGAACTTCAGTTTCCTCTTAAACCTGTTTCCCCCCTTCATTTGCTCTGTGTTGTTACAGGTTGACAGAGCTCAACAGCAGAGAATACTTGGAGGACTTTGAAGCAAAATGGCAACATCCCCTGCACGCTGTAGATAATGGCGGCGATGTCGTACTAGCATAAGTGGCAGGGCTTCATTTGCAAAGACCGCATTATAGCTTTGTTATATAAGTATCTATTATCCCGCCTGGCTTATATGGAGGAATGGGAGAAATGTTGGTTTTCCTGTCAGTGGTGCATGTAATTTCAGAGTGTGCCATGATATGTAAGCACACTTGTAGAGAATATGTGTCATGTCTTGTTGGAATTATATCCCGTCCTTGATATGAAACTGGAAATCTTCAGATAACGAACGATGTGATACCAAGAATTTAGAGATCCCAACAAATTTGACCCCGAGTTGCATAATGGAGGAATTGTTCATTCCTCGCAAGAAAATGATGATTAAACATAGCTTCTTTATCCAAATAAACATGGGGTAAAATCATATCCCCCTCTCGTGGGGCTATATTAAGATAATTAGCCATACGGGTTGCATAAATTCCTCCAAAGCAATTTCCCTTTCTACTATTATTCTGCAACCTTCGTGCAACTATTGCCCCCAAGTTATAACCTTTATAACCTAACACAGCACTTTTGAGGATACTCAGATCAGGGACACACATGTGACATGCTTCATCCTTACCGTTAATACATCTACCAATAAAGAGAGCAAAATAATGTATAGCAGGAAAATGAATGCTCCCTATGGTAGCTTGTGCTATGTCCCTAGATTCTCCCACAGTAATACTAGCAAGAAAATCTCTAAATTCAGATTTGTGAGGATCATTAATATTACCCCACTGCGGGAGTTTGCAAGCATTTGTAAAATCCTCTAAGTCCATGGTGTAAGATGTATCATAAATATCAAATAGGACACTAGGAGAATTACGCGTACAGTTATATTTGAACCTCCGCACAAAGGAATCAGTCAATTAATAGTACTGAGGACACTTATCTTGTAAGAAGTCCTCTAGCTCAGCATTACACACATACGCGTCAAATTGCTCCTTAAAGCCTGCTCTGACCATAAAATCATCAGATGGCCACTCACAAGCTCGGACATTTGCGTCCCTCGGCAATGCAACATCTTGCTCACGTATAGCAATTCTGGGCCCCTTCTTCACCGAGGAACCACCTTGGTACATTCTTCTAAGCATATTTCTTTTTCTGAAAATTTCTGAAATTTTTAGTAACTTCAAAATAAAAGTGCATAAAACTAAACAAGATTGATAGCAACTACTCCTACAAGTGCCTAGAGCCTATATCATGCATTGGAATTGCTTGGGACCTCAAAAATTTAACATGCAAACTCAAGAACATGGTCACCTATGCAGCAAAAATTTGCAATGAATAAAGCACTAGAACAAAAACTAATTGGACCAATGGAGGAGTTACATACCAAGCAACAATCTCCCAAATCAGTTTTGTGAATGGAGCTTTGAGCTAAGAGATCGAAAATCGCAGCAAAACGAGTTAGAGCTCGTGCTTGAGCTGGATGGGGATTTTTTTGGATAGAAGATGAAGTGTGCGGGTGCTGGCATAAGTGGAGGGGAGCCACCAGGGGCCCACAAGACAGGGGGGCGCGCCCTATAGGGGTGGGCCCCCCTCCTCTCTCGTGGCCTGGTGCTTGCCCCTCCTGCAGTAATTTCAATGCCTAAAATCCTCAAATATTCCAGAAAAAAATCATACTAAATTTGCAGGGCATTTGGAGCACTTTTATTTTCGGACTATTTTTTTAATGCACGGATAATTCAGAAAACAGACGGATAATACTATTTTTGCTTTATTTATTCTAAATAACAGAAAGTAAAAAGAGGGTACAGAAGGTTGTGCCTTCTAGTTTCATCCATCTCGTGATCGTCAAAATGAATCCACTAACAAGGTTGATCAAGTCTTGTTAACAAAGTCATTCCGAATAACACGGAACCGGAGAAATTTCAAATAACACTAAGTTACCTCAACGGGGATATGAAAATATGCAACAATAAGAATATCATACTTTTTCTTGACAGTAGGGAGAGGAAATTCAAAACCTCCAATAATAACTGATGGAATTTTCTCAATAGTATTTATGCTATGAACTTGCATTTGCTTCCTCAGAAAATGTATCGTATGCTCATTTCCGTTAACATGAAAGGTAACATTGCCTTTGTTGCAATCAATAACAGTTCCTGCAGTATTTAAAAATGGTCTACCAAGAATAATAGACATACTATCGTCCTCGGGAATATCAAGGATAACAAAGTCTGTTAAGATAGTAACATTCGCAACAACAACAGGCACGTCCTCACAAATGCCGACAGGTATAGCAGCTGATTTGTCAGCCATTTGCAAAGATATTTCCGTAGGTGTCAACTTACTTAATTCAAGTCTACGGTACAAGGAAAGAGGCATGACACTAACACCGGCTCCAAGATCACATAAAGCAGTTTTAACATAATTTCTTTTAATAGAGCAAGGTATAGTGGGTACCCCTAGATCTCCAAGTTTCTTTGGTATTCCATCCTTAAAAGTGTAATTAGCAAGCATGGTGGAAATTTCAGCTTCTGGTATCTTTCTTTTGTTTGTGATGATATCCTTCATATACTTAGCATAAGGATTTACTTTTAGCATATCAGTTAAGCGCATACGTAAGAAAATAGGTCTAATCATTTCAGCAAAGCGCTCAAAATCCTCATCATCCTTTGACTTGGATGGTTTAGGAGGAAAGGGCATGGGTTTCTGAACCCATGGTTCTCTTTCTTTACCGTGCTTCCTAGCAACAAAATCTCTCTTATCGTAACGTTGATTCTTTGATTGTGGGTTATCAAGATCAACATCAGGTTCAATGTCTACATCATTATTTTTGCTAGGTTGAGCATCAACATGAACATTATCATTAACATTATCACTAGGTTCATGTTCATCACCTGATTGTGTTTCAGCATGAGAGATAGAAGTATTATTAGGATTCTCAGGTGTTTCTACATTATGTTCACTAGAAGTTTGCAAAGTCCTATCATTCTTCTTTTTCTTCTTTTTGGAAGAACTAGAAACATCTAGATTATTATTCTGAGAATCTTGTTCAATTCTTTTAGGCTGGCCTTCAGGATACAAAGGTTCCTGAGTCATTCTACCAGTTCTAGTAGCCACTCTAACAGCAAAGTCATTTTTATTATTTAATTCAGCAAGCAATTCATTCTGAGCCTTAAGTACTTGTTCAGCTTGAGTAGCAATCATGGAAGCATGTTTACTAGTGAGTTTAAGTTCACTTTTAACTCTAGGTACATAATCATTCAAGCGTACTATTGTATAAGCATTATTCTGCAATTGTCTACCAACATAATCATTGAAATTTGCTTGTCTATTCATGAAATCATCAAATTCATCTAAGCAAGGTCTATGAAATTTAGTAGATGGGATTTCATCTTTATCGTATCTATAGAGAGAATTTACCTTTACTACCTGTGTCGGGTTATCAAGACAATGTGTTTCTTCAACAGGCAGTATATTAAGACCATGTATTTTTTCAATAGGAGGTAAATTCTTAACGTCTTCAGCTTTAATACCTTTTTCTTTCATTGATTTTATTGCCTCTTGCATATCTTCAGGACTGAGAAATAGAACACCTCTCTTCTTCGGAGTGGGTTTAGGAATAGGCTCAGGAGTTGGCTCAATTGGTTCAAGAATTTCCTCAGGAATTGTCTCGGGAAGAGTCCAATTATTTTCATTAGTCAACATATTATTCAATAGTAATTCAGCTTCGTTGACTGTTCTTTCCCTGAAAACACAACCAGCACAACTATCCAAGTAGTCCTTGGAAGCATCAGTTAGTCCATTATAAAAGATATCAAGTATTTCATTTTTCTTGAGAGGATGTTCAGGCAAAGCATTACGTAACCTGAAGAGCCTCCCCCAAGCTTGTGGGAGACTCTCTTCTTTGATTTGCACAAAATTATATATTTCCTGCAAGGCAGCTTGTTTCTTATGAGCAGGGAAATATTTAGCAGAGAAGTAATAAATCATATCCTAGGGACTACGCACACAACCAGGAGCAAGAGAATTATACCAAGTCTTAGCATCACCCTTTAATGAGAACGGGAATATCTTAAGGATATAAAAGTAGCGAGATCTATCATCATGAGTAAACAGGGTAGCTATATCATTCAACTTGGTAAGATGTGCCACAACAGTTTCAGATTCAAGGCCATAAAAAGGATCGGATTCTACCAAAGTAATAATTTTAGGATCAACCAAGAATTCATAATCCTTATCAGTAACACAGATAGGTGAAGTAGCAAAAGCAGGGTCAGGTTTCATTCTAGCATTAAGAGATTGCTGCTTCCATTTAGCTAATAATTTCTTAAGATCATATCTATCATTGCAAGCAAAGATAGCTTCAGCAGCTTCTTTATTCATAACATAACCCTCAGGAACAACAGGAAATACATAATCATTGGGAGAATTTTCATCATCACTATCATCAATAATAGCATCTTCAATATTTTCATTCTCTGTAGCCCTAACAAGTTGTTCGTCAAGGAATTCACCTAATGGCACAGTAGTATCACGCACAGAAATAGTTTCATCATGCATAGTAGAAGTGGCATCATCAATAACATGCGACATATCAGAATTTATAGCAGTAGCAGGTTTAGGTGTCGCAAGCTTACTAATAACAGAAGTAGAATCTAGTGCAGAGCTAGATGGCAGTTCCTTACCTTCCCTCGTAGTTGAGGGCAAAATCTTGGTCTTAGCATCTTTCAAGTTCTTCATAGTGATCAACATATATAAATCCCAAGTGACTCAGAGAATAGAGCTATGCGTCCCCGGCAATGGCGCCAGAAATTAGTCTTGATAACCCAGAAGTGTAGGGGATCGCAACAGCTTTCAAGGGTGAAGTACAACCCAAATTTATTGATTCGACACAAGGGGAGCTGATACGTCTCCAACGTATCTATACTTTTTGATTGCTCCATGCTACTTTATCTATTGTTTTGGACTATAATGGGCTTTATTTTCCACTTTTATATTATTTTTGGGACTAACCTATTAACCGGAGGCCCAGCCCAGAATTGATGTTTTTTTGCCTATTTCAGTGTTTAGAAGAAACGGAATATCAAACAGAGTCCAAACGGAATGAAACCTTCGGAAATGTGATCTTCTCACCGAACGTGATCCAGGAGACTTGGACCCTACTCCAAGAAGTGTCAGAGGCGGTCACGAGGGTGGGGGGAGCGACCTCCCTCCCTGGGCGCGCCCCCTTCCTCATGGGCCCCCTGACGCTCCACCGACGTACTCCTTCCTCCTATATATACCTACGTACCCCCAATAGATTGGGGACGGAGCCAAAAACCTAATTCCACTGCTGCAACTTTCTGTATCCGCGAGATCCCATCTTGGGGCCTGTTCCGGAGCTCCGCCGGAGGGGGCATCTACCATGGACGGCTTCTACATCATCACCATAGCCCCTCCGATGAAGTGTGAGTAGTTTACTTCAGACCTTCGGGTCCATAGTTAGTAGCTAGATGGCTTCTTCTCTATTTTTGGATCTCAATACAATGTTCTCCCCCTCTCTCGTGGAGATCTATTCGATGTAATCTTCTTTTTGCGGTATGTTTGTTGAGACCGATGAATTGTGGGTTTATGATCCAGCTTATCTATGGAAAATATTTGATTCTTCTCTGAATTCTTTTATGTATGATTGAGTTTTCTTTGCAAGTCTCTTCGAATTATCCGTTTGGTTTGGCCAACTAGATTGGTAGTTCTTGCAATGGGAGAAGTGCTTAGCTTTGGGTTCAATCTTGCAGTGACCTTACCCAGTGACAGAAAGGGTTACAAGGCACGTATTGTATTGTTGCCATCGAGGATAACAAGATGGGGTATTTATCATATTGCATGAATTTATTCCTCTACATCATGTCATCTTTCTTAAGGCGTTACTCTGTTTTTAACTTAATACTCTAGATGCATGCTGGATAGCGGTCGATGAGTGGAGTAATAGTAGTAGATGCAGAATCGTTTCGGTCTACTTGTCACGGACGTGATGCCTATATACATGATCATTGCCTGGATAACCTCATAACTATGCTCAATTCTGTCAATTGCTCAACAGTAATTTGTTCACCCACCATAGAATACTTATGCTCTTGAGAGAAGCCACTAGTGAAACCTATGGCCCCAGGTCTATTCTCATCATATCAATCTCCATCACTTTATTTACTTGCTTTTGCTTTTACTTTTTACTTTGCATCTTTATACCAAAAATACCAAAAATATTATCTCTATCAGATCTCACCCTCGTAAGTGACCGTGAAGGGATTGACAACCGATAAGCGTTGGTTGCGAGTAGCTATCGTTTTGTGCGGGTGCGAGGGACTTGCGCGTGGTCTCCTACTGGATTGATACCTTGGTTCTCAAAAACTGAGGGAAATACTTACGCTACTGTGCTGCATCATCCTCTCCTCTTCGGGGAAATCCAACGCAATCTCGAGACGTAGCAAGAAGAATTTCTGGCGCCGTTGCCAGGGAGGCTTACACAAAAGTCAACATACCAAGTACCCATCACAATCTCTATCTCTCGCATTACATTATTTTCCATTTGCCTCTCGTTTTCCTCTCCCCCACTTCACCTTTGCCGTTTTATTCGCCCTCTCTTTCCCAATCTCCTCCTCTTTTTCCCTTTGCCTTTTGTTTGCTCGTGTTTTAGTTTGCTTGTTTGATGTAATGGCCTTACCTAAATCTGGTGATCTTCAACATAAAAGGCTAGAGGAGATCGAAAACAATGTCAGGAAGTTTATGGTTTTGCAATTTGAGCATAATAATTTCTTTAGAAACAAGCTTAATAAGGAACAAAAGAGTTTTATGAGTTATATTAATAAAGAGCTCGATGATATGTCCAAAGAATTTGATGGTATAAGAGCCCAAATCGCTTGTCTTGAAAAGATGACCGCTGAAATTTCGGATATGCAAGCCACCTTAGTCAATAAGATGGCCGCTAAACCGGATTCCTATGAAAATCAAGGTGAAGATCTAAAAGTTATTGATATGTCCCCTATTAAATCTTTGTTTTGCAATATGAATCTTGATGAAACTGAATATGATCTTCCTTTACCTAGAAGGCGTTCTAAGAATTCGGAGTTTTTAGATCTTAATGATGAAATTGATAAAAGTGGGATTGAAAGAAATAGAAATCTAGATGTTGCTAAACCCAATATATTGGATCTCAAGAAATTTAATTATGAAAATTGCTCTTTAATTGGTTGTATTTCCTTGTTGCAATCCATGCTAGATTCTCCTATGCTTATAGTCAAAATAAGGCCTTTACCGAACATATTGTTGATGGTTTGATGCAATCTTATGAAGAAAAGTTTGAGTTGAAAATTTCTATCCCTAGGAAACTCCATGATGAGTGGGAACCTACTATTAAAATTAAAATTAAAAATTTTGAGTTTTATGCTTTGTGTGATTTGGGTGCTAGTGTCTCTACTATTCCAAAACTTTGTGTGATTTGCTAGATTTCCGTGATTTTGATGATTGCTCCCTAAACTTGCATCTTGCGGATTCCACTATTAAAAAGCCTATGGGAAGAGTTAATGATGTTCTTATTGTTGCAAATAGGAATTATGTGCCCGTAGATTTTATCATTCTTGATATAGATTGCAATCCTTCATGTCCTATTATTCTTGGTAGACCTTTCCTTAGAACGATTGGTGCAATTATTGATATGAAGGAAGGAAATATTAGATTTCAATTCCCTTTAAAGAAAGGTATGGAACACTTTCCTAGAAAGAAAATAAAATTACCATATGAATCTATCATGAGAGCCACTTATGGATTGCCTACCAAAGATGGCAATACCTAGATCTATCCTTGCTTTTATGCCTAGCTAGGGGCGTTAAACGATAGCGCTTGTTGGGAGGAAACCCAATTTTATTTTGTGTTTTTTGTTTTTGGTTCTGTTTAGGAATAAATAATCCACCTAGCCTCTGTTAGATGTGTTTTTATCTTTTAATTAGTGTTTGCGCCAAGTTGGACCTATTGGATCTTCTTGGATGATAGTTATTTGACCTTGCTGTAATTTCCAGAATCTTTGTGCTCAGTGCCCGAATTGTTAAAAATAACCAGAACGTGATAAATTAATTATTCTAATTGCTGCTGATCAATAAACAAATTGTCCAGGCCGTATAATTTTGGTAGAAGTTTTTGGTTTCAAAGTTTGCGTTAGTCACAGATTACTACAGACTGTTCTATTTTTGACAGATTCTGTTTTGCGTGTGTTGTTTGCTTATTTTGATGAATCTATGGTTAGTAAAATAGTTTACAATCCATAGAAAAGTTGGAATACAGTAGGTTTAACACCAATATGAATAAAGAATGAGTTCATTACAGTACTTTAAAGTAGTCTTTTGTTTTCTTTCTCTAACGGAGCTCACGAGATTTCTATTGAGTTTTGTGTGGTGAAGTTTTCAAATTTTGGGTGAATTCTTTTGATGGATTATGGAACAAGGAGTGGCAAGAGACTAAGCTTGGGGATGACCATGGCACCCCAAGATAATCCAAGGACACCAAAAATTCAAAGCTTGGGGATGCCCCGGAAGGCATCCTCTCTTTCGTCCACTTCCATCGGTAATTTACTTGGAGCTATATTTTTATTCACCAACATGATATGTGTTTTGCTTGGAGCGTCTTGTACTATTTGAGTCTTTGCTTGTTAGTTTACCACAATCATACTTGCTGTACACACCTTTTGAGAGAGCCATACATGATTTGGAATTTTATAGAATACTCTATGTGCTTCACTTATATCTTTTGAGCTTGATAGTTTGCTCATAGTGCTTCACTTATATCTTTTTGAGCGTGATAATTTTTGCTCTAGTGCTTCATTTAGATCTTTTAGAGCACGGTGGTGGATTTGTTTTAAAGAAACTTGATCTCTCATGCTTCACTTAGATTATTTTGAGAGTTGTTAATAGCATGGTAATTTGCTTAATGTTAATATACTTGGTGTTCAAGATATGTGAAACTTTCTTTTGAGTGCGTTGAATACTAAGATAAGTTTGATGCTTGATAATTGTTTTGAGATATGGAGGTAATAATATCAAAGTCATGCTAGTTGAGTAGTTGTGAATTTGAGAAATACTTGTGTTGAAGTTGGTAAATCCCGTAGCATGCACGTATGGTTAAAGTTGTGTAACAAATTTGAAGCATGAAGTGTACTTGGCTTGTGCATCCTTATGAGTGGCGGTCGGGGATGAGCAATGGTCTTTTCCTACCAATCTATCCCCCTAGGAGCATGCGTGTAGTACTTGATTTTTGATGACTTCTAAATTTTTGCAATAAGTATATGAGTTCTTTTGACTAATGTTGAGTCCATGGATTATACGCACTTTTACCTTTCTGCCATTCCTAGCCTCTTCGGTACCGTGCATTGCCCATTCTCACTTTGAGAGTTGGCGCAAACTTCGCCGGTGCATCCAAACTCCATGATACGATACGCTCTATCACACATAAACCTCCCTATATCTTCCTCAAAACAGCCACCATACCTACCTATTATGGCATTTCCATAGCCATTCCGAGATATATTGCAATGCAACTTTCCACCGTTCCATTCATCATTATTATGACATACATTAATTTTATCATATTGCCATTGCATGATCATGTAGTTGACATCGTATTTGTGGCAAAGCCACCATGCATTATTTTTCATACATGTCACTCATGATTCATTGCACCATCCCGGTACACCGCCGGAGGCATTCATATAGAGTCAGACCTTGTTCTAGTTTCGAGTTGTAATCCTCATGTTGTAATCAATAGAAGTGTAATGATCATCATTATTAGAGCATTGCCCAAATAAACAAAAAAGAGAAATGCCAAAATAAAAAAAGGAAGGCCCAAAAAAAAGAAAAGGGCAATGTTACTATCTCTTTTTCCACACTTGTGCTTCAAAGTAGCACCATGTTCTTCATGTAGTGAGTCTCATATTTTGTGCTTCAAAGTAGCACCTCGTTCTTCATGTAGTGAGTCTCATATATTGTGCTTCAAAGTAGCACCATGTTTTTCATATAGTGAGTCTCATAAGTTATCTTTTTCATACTAGTGGGAATTTTTCATTATAGAACTTGGCTTGTATATTCCTACGATGGGCTTCCTCAAAAGCCCTAGGTCTTCATGAGCAAGGAAGTTGTATGCACACCCACTACTTTTCTTTTGTTGAGCATTCATAGCTCTAGTGCATCCGTTGCATGGCAATCCCCACTCCTCATGTTGACATCAATTGATGGGCATCTCCATAGCCCGTTGATTATCCTCGTCAATGTGAGACTTTCTCCTTTTTTTGTCTTCTCCACACAATCCCCATCATCATATTCTATTCCACCCATAGTGCTATATCCATGGCTCACGCTCATGTATTGCGTGAAGGTTGAAAAAGTTTGAGATTATTTAAGTATGAAACAATAGCTTGGCTTGTCATCGGGGGTATAGAAGTTGGGAACATCTTTGTGTGACGAAAATGAAGCATAGCCTAACTATATGATTTTGTAGGGATGAACTTTCTTTGGCCATGTTATTTTGAGATGACATAATTATTTTGATTAGTGTGCTTGAAGTATTATTATTTTTATGTCAATATGAAATTTTGTCTTGAATCTTTCGGATCTGAATATTCATATCACAATTAAGAAGATTTACATTGAAATTTTGCCAAAGTATCACTCCGCATCAAAAATTATCTTTTTATCATTTACCTACTCGAGGACGAGCAGGAATTAAGCTTGGCGATGCCTGATACGTCTCCAACGTATCTATAATTTTTGATTGCTCCATGCTACTTTATCTATTGTTTTGGAATATAATGGGCTTTATTTTCCACTTTTATATTATTTTTGGGACTAACCTATTAACCAGAGGCCCAACCCAGAATTGTTGTTTTTTCGCCCATTTCAGTGTTTCGAAGAAACGGAATATCAAACGGAGTCCAAACAGAATGAAACCTTCGGAAACGTGATCTTCTCACCGAACGTGATCCAGGAGACTTGGACCCTATTCCAAGAAGTGCCAGAGGCGGTCACGAGGGTGGGGGGCGCGCCCTCCCCCCTAGGCGCGCCCCCCTGCCTCGTGGCCCCCCTGACGCTCCACCGACGTACTCCTTCCTCCTATATATACCTACGTACCCCCAACAGATTGGGGACGGAGCCAAAAACCTAATTCCATCGCCGCAACTTTCTGTATCCGCGAGATCCCATCTTGGGGCCTGTTCCGGAGCTCCGCCGGAGGGGGCATCTACCACGGAGGTCTTCTACATCATCACCATAGCCCATCCGATGAAGTGTGAGTAGTTTACTTCAGACCTTCGGGTCCATAGTTAGTAGCTAGATGGCTTCTTCTCTCTTTTTGGATCTCAATACAATGTTCTCTCCCTCTCTCGTGGAGATCTATTCAATGTAATCTTCTTTTTGTGGTGTGTTTGTTGAGACCGATGAATTGTGGGTTTATGATCCAGCTTATCTATGGAAAATATTTGATTCTTCTCTGAATTCTTTTATGTATGATTGAGTTTTCTTTGCAAGTCTCTTCGAATTATCCGTTTGGTTTGGCCAACTAGATTGGTAGTTCTTGAAATGGGAGAAGTGCTTAGCTTTGGGTTCAATCTTGTGGTGACCTTACCCAGTGACAGAAAGGGTTGCAAGGCACGTATTGTATTGTTGCCATCGAGGATAACAAGATGGGGTATTTATCATATTGCATGAATTTATTCCTCTACATCATGTCATCTTGCTTAAGGTGTTACTCTGTTTTTAACTTAATACTCTAGATGCATGCTGGATAGCGGTCGATGAGTGGAGTAATAGTAGTAGATGCAGAATCGTTTCGGTCTACTTGTCACGGACGTGATGCCTATATACATGATCATTGCCTCGATAACCTCATAACTATGCTCAATTCTGTCAATTGCTCAATAGTAATTTGTTCACCCACCGTAGAATACTTATGCTCTTGAGAGAAGCCACTAGTGAAACCTATGGCCCCCGGGTCTATTCTCATCATATCAATCTCCATCACTTTATTTACTTGCTTTTGCTTTTACTTTTTACTTTGCATCTTTATACCAAAAATACCAAAAATATTATCTCTATCAGATCTCACCCTCAAGTGAACGTGAAGGGATTGACAACCCCTAAGCATTGGTTGCAAGTAGCTATCATTTTGTGCAGGTACGAGGGACTTGCACGTGGTCTCCTACTGGATTGATACCTTGGTTCTCAAAAACTGAGGGAAATACTTACGCTACTATGCTGCATCATCCTCTCCTCTTCGGGGAAATCCTACGTAAGCTCGAGACGTAGCAGGAGCCAAAGAATATTCTTGAGTATTAGCAGTTGAGTTTTCAATTCAACCACACCTGGATAACTTAGTATCTGCAGCAAAGTATTTAGTAGCAAACTAGTATGATAATAAAGGTAACGGTGGCAAAAGTAAACATAATAGTTTTTGGGTTTTGTAGTAATTGTAACAGTAGCAACGGAAAAGTAAATAAGCGAAGAACAATATGTGAAAAGCTCGTAGGCAATGGATCAGTGATGGATAATTATGCCGGATGCGATTCCTCATGTAATAGCTATAACATAGGGTGACACAGAACTAGCTCCAGTTCATCAATGTAATGTAGGCATGTATTCCGTAAATAGTCATACGTGCTTATGGAAAAGAACTTGTATAACATCTTTTGTCCTACCCTCCCGTGGCAGCGGGGTCCTAGTGGAAACTAAGGGATATTAAGGCCTCCTTTTAATAGAGAACCGGACCAAAGCATTAACACATAGTGAATACATGAACTCCTCAAACTACGGTCATCATCGAGAAGTATCCCGATTATTGTCACTTCGGGGTTGTCGGATCATAACACATAATAGGTGACTATAGACTTGCAAGATAGGATCAAGAACACACATATATTCATGAAAACATAATAGGTTCAGATCTGAAATCATGGCACTCAGGCCCTAGTGACAAGCATTAAGCATAGCAAAGTCATAGCAACATCAATCTCAGAACATAGTGGATACTAGGGATCAAACCCTAACAAAACTAACTTGACTACATGGTAAATCTCATCCAATCCATCACCGTCCAACAAGCCTACGATGGAATTACTCACACACGGCGGTGAGCATCATGAAATTGGTGATGGAGGATGGTTGATGACGATGACGACGACGAATCCCCCTCTCCGGAGCCCCGAACGGACTCCAGATCAGCCCTCCCGAAAGAGATTAGGGCTTGGCGGCGGCTCCATGTCGTAAAACGCGATGAAACTTTCTCTCTGATTTTTCTCTCCGTGAGACAGAATATATGGAGTTGGAGTTGAGGTCGGTGGAGGTCCAGGGGGCCCACGAGATAGGGGGGCGCGCCCTACAGGGGGGGGGCCTGTATCGTGGACAGGCCCTGGGCCCCCTGGTGTATTTCTTTCGCCCAGAAATTCTTATTAATTCCAAAAAGTGCCTCCGTGGATTTTCAGGACATTTCAAGAACTTTTCTTTTCTACACATAAAACAACATCATGGCAGTTCTACTGAAAACATCGTCAGTCCGGGTTAGTTTCATTCAAATCATGCAAGTTAGAGTCCAAAACAAGGGCAAAAGTGTTTGGAAAAGTAGATACGTTGGAGACGTATCAGGCCCATGAGGCCCAATAAACCCCCCGAGGGGTTCCGGAAACCCCCCGGTACTCCGGTATATGTCTGAAACCATTCCGGTGTCCGAATATAGTCATCCAATATATCGATCTTTGCGTCTAGACCATTTCGAGACTCCTCGTCATGTCTGTGATTATATCCGGCACTCCGAACTACCTTCGGTACATCAAAACACAAAAACTCATAATACCGAACTTTAAGCGGGACTCCAAACTACCTTCGTCACCAAACTTTAAGCTTGCGGACCCTACGGGTTCGAGAACTATGTAGACATGACCGAGACACGTTTCCGGTCAATAACCAATAGCGGAACCTGGATGCTCATATTGGTTCCCACATATTCTACGAAGATCTTTACCGGTCAAACCGCATAACTACATACTTGTTCCCTTTGTCATCGGTATGTTACTTGCCAGATATTCGATCGTCGGTATCTCAATACCTAGTTCAATATTGTTACCGACAAGTCTCTTTACTCGTTATGTAATGCATCATCCCGTAACTAACTCATTAGTCACATTGCTTGCAAGGCTTATAGTGATGTGCATTATCGAGAGGGCCGAGAGATACCTCTCTGACAATCAGAGTGACAAATCCTAATCTTGAAATACGCCAACTCAACAAGTACCTTCGGAGACACCTGTAGAGCACCTTTATAATCACCCAGTTATGTTGTGACATTTGGTAGCACACAAAGTGTTCCTCCGGTAAGCGGGATTTACATAATATCATAGTCATAGGAACATGTATAAGTCATGAAGAAAGCAATAGCAACATACTAAACGATCAAGTGCTAAGCTAACGAAATGAGTCAAGTCAATCACATGATTCTTCTAATGATGTGATCCCATTGATCAAATGATAACTCATATCTATGGTTAGGAAACTCAACCATCTTTGATCAATGAGCTAGTCAAGTAGAGGCATACTAGTGACACTATGTTTGTCTATGTATTCACACATGTATTATGTTTCCGGTTAATTCAATTCTAGCATGAATAATAAACATTTATCATGATATGGGGAAATAAATAATAACTTTATTATTGCCTCTAGGGCATATTTCCTTCAGTCTCCCACTTGCACTAGAGTCAATAATCTAGATTACACAGTAATGATTCTAACACCCATGGAGCCTTGGCGCTGATCATGTTTTGCTCGTGGAAGAGGCTTAGTCAACAGGTCTGCAACATTCATATCCGTATGTATCTTGCAAATTTCTATGTCTCCCACCTGGACTTGGTCCCTGATGGAATTGAAGCGTCTCTTGATGTGCTTGTTTCTCTTGTGAAATCTAGATTCCTTTGCCAAGGCAATTGCACTAGTATTGTCACAAAAGATTTTCATTGGACCCGATGCACTAGGTATGACACCTAGATCGGATACGAACTCCATCATCCAAACTCCTTCATTTGCTGCTTCCGAAGCAGCTATGTACTCCGCTTCACACATAGATCCCGCCATGATGCTTTGTTTAGAACTGCACCAACTGACAGCTCCACCGTTCAATATAAACATGTATCCGGTGCATCGACATTACCATTTACGACTAGCTCTTTGTCACCTCCATAAACGAGAAACATATCCTTAGTCCTTTTCAGGTACTTCAGGATGTTCTTGACCGCTGTCCAGTGATCCACTCCTGGATTACTTTGGTACCTCCCTGGTAAACTAATAGCCAGGCACACATCAGGTCTGTGGTACACAGCATTGCATACATGATGGAGCCTATAGCTGAAGCATAGGGAACATATTTCATTTTCTCTCTATCTTCTGCAGTGGTCAGGCATTGAGTCTGACTCAACGTCGCACCTTGTATTATAGGCAAGAACCCTTTCTTTGCTTGATCCATTTTGAACTTTTTCAAAAATTTATCAAGGCATGTACTCTGTGAAAGTCCAATTAAGCATCTTGATCTATCTCTATAGATCTTGATGCCCAATATATAAGCAACTTCACCGAGGTCTTTCATTGAAAAACTTTTATTCAAGTATCCTTTATGCTATCTAGAAATTCTATATCATTTCCAATCAACAATATGTCGTCCACATATAATATTAGAAATGCTACACAGCTCCCACTCACTTTCTTGTAAATACATGCTTCTCCAAAAGTCTGTATAAAACCATATGCTTTGATCACACTATCAAAGCGTTTATTCCAACTCCGAGAGGCTTGCACCAGTCCATAAATGGATCGCTGGAGCTCGCACACTTTGTTAGCACCTTTTAGATCGACAAAACCTTCTGGTTGCATCATATACAATTCTTCTTCCAGAAATCCATTCAGGAATGCAATTTTGACATCCATTTACCAAATTTCATAATCATAAAATGCGGCAATTGCTAACATGATTCAGACAGACTTAAGCATCGCTACGGGTGAGAAAGTCTCATCGTAGTCAACCCCTTGAACTTGTCGAAAACCTTTTTCAACAAGTCGAGCTTTGTAGACAATAACATTACCATCATCGTCAGTCTTCTTCTTGAAGATCCATTTATTCTCGATGGCTTGCCGATCATCGGGAAAGTCAATAAAAGTCAACACTTTGTTCTCATACATGGATCCCATCTCAGATTTCATGGCTTCAAGCCATTTTGCAGAATCCGGGCTCATCATCGCTTCCTCATAGTTCGTAGGTTCGCCATGGTCAAGTAACACGACCTCCAAAATAGGATTACCGTACCACTCTAGTGCGGATCTTACTCTGGTTGACCTACGAGGTTCGGTAGTAACTTGATCTGAAGTTTCATGATCAATATCATTAGCTTCCTCACTAATTGGTGTAGGCGTCACAGGAATCGGTTTGTGTGATGAACTACTTTCCAATAAGGGAGCATGTATAGTTACCTCATCAAGTTGTACTGTCCTCCCACTCACTTCTTTCGAGAAAAACTCCTTCTCTAGAAAGGATCCATTTTTAGCAATGAATGTCTTGCCTTCGGATCTGTGATAGAAGGTGTACCCAACTGTTACCTTTGGGTATCCTATGAAGACACATTTCTTTGATTTGGGTTCAAGCTTATCAGGTTGAAGTTTTTTCACATAAGTATCACAGCCTCAAACTTTAAGAAACGACAGTTTTGGTTTCTTGCCAAACCATAGTTCATAAGGTGTCGTCTCAACGGATTTTGATGGTGCCCTATTTAACGTGAATGCAGCCGTCTCTAAAACATAACCCCAAAACTATAGCTGTAAATCAGTAAGAGACATCATAGATCGCACCATATCTAGTAAAGTACGATTACGACGTTCGGACACACCATTACGTTGTGGTGTTCCGGGTGGCGTGAGTTGTGAAACTATTCCACATTGTTTCAAATGTAGACCAAACTCGTAACTCAAATATTCTCCTCCACGATCAGATCGTAGAAACTTTATTTTCTTGTTACGATGATTTTCCACTTCACTTTGAAATTCTTTGAACTTTTCAAATGTTTCAGACTTATGTTTCATTAAGTAGATATACCCATATCTGCTCAAATCATCTCTTAAGGTGAGAAAATAACGATACCCGCCGCGAGCCTCAATATTCATCGGACCACATACATCAGTATGTATGACTTCCAACAAATCTGTTGCTCGCTCCATAGTTCCAGAGAACGACATTTTAATCATCTTGCCCATGAGGCATGGTTCACAAGTACCAAGTAATTCATAATCAAGTGATTCCAAAAGTCCATCAATATGGAGTTTCTTCATGCACTTTACACCAATATGACCTAAACGGCAGTGCCACAAATAAGTTTCACTATCATTATCAACTCTGCATCTTTTGGCTTCAACATTATGAATATGTGTATCACTACTATCGAGATTCAATAAAAATAGACCACTCTGCAAGGGTGCATGACCATAAAAGATATTACTCATATAAATAGAACAACCATTATTCTCAGATTTAAATGGATAACCGTCTCGCATCAAACAAGATCCAGATATAATGTTCATGCTCAACGTTGGCACCAAATAATAATTATTCAGGTCTAAAACTAATCCCGAAGGTAGATGTAGAGGTAGCGTGCCGACGGCGATAACATCGACTTTGGAACCATTTCCCATGCGCATCGTCACCTCGTCCTTAGTCTGTCTTCGCTTAATCCGTAGTCCCTGTTTCGGGTTGCAAATATTAGCAACAACACCAGTATCAAATACTCAGGTGCTACCGCGAGCTCTGGTAAGGTACACATCAATAACATGTATATCACATATACCTTTGTTCACCTTGCCCTCCTTCTTATCCGCCAAATACTTGGGGCAGTTCCGTTTCCAGTGACCAGTCTGCTTGCAGTAGAAGCCCTCAGTCTCAGGCTTAGGTCCAGACTTGGGTTTCTTCTCCTGAGCAGCAACTTATTTGCCGTTCTTCTTAAAGTCCCCCTTCTTCTTCCCTTTACCCTTTTTCTTGAAACTGGTGGTCTTGTTGACTATCAACACTTGATTCTCCTTATTGATTTCTACTCCGCAGCCTTTAGCATTGCGAAGAGCTTGGGAATTGTCTTGTTCATCCCTTGCATATTATAGTTCATCACGAAGCTCTTGTAGCTTGGTGGCAGTGATTGAAGAATTTTGTCAATGACACTATCATCCGGAAGATTAACTCCCAGTTGAATCAAGTGATTGTTATACCCAGACATTTTGAATATATGTTCACTGACAGAACTATTTTCCTCCATCTTACAGCTATAGAACTTATTGGAGACTTCATATCTCTCAACCCGGGCATTTGCTTGAAATATTAACTTCAACTCCTGGCACATCTCATATGCTCCATGACGTTCAAAACATCGTTGAAGTCCCAGTTCTAAGCCGTAAAGCATGGCACACTGAACTATCGAGTAGTCATCAGCTTTGCTCTGCAAGACGTTCTTAACGTCGTCAATTGCATCTACAGCAGGCCTGGCACCTAGCGGTGCTTCTAGGACGTAATTCTTCTATGCAGCAATGAGGATAATCCTCAAGTTACGGACCCAGTCCGTGTAATTGCTACCATCATATTTCAACTTTTCTTTCTCAAGGAACGCATTAAAATTCAACGGAACAACAGCGCGGGCCATCTATCTACAACAACATAGACAAGAGAAATACTATCAGGTACTAAGTTCATGATAAATTTAAGTTCAATTAATCATATTACTTAAGAACTCCCATTTAGATAGACATCTCTCTAATCATCTAAGTGATCACGTGATCCAAATCAACTAAACCATAACCGATCATCACATGAAATGGAGTAGTTTTCAACGGTGAACATCACTATGTTGATCATATCTACTATATGATTCACGCTCGACCTTTCTGTCTTAGTGTTCCGAGGCCATATCTGCATATATTAGGCTCGTCAAGTTTACCCCGAGTATTCTTCGTGTGCAAAACTGGCTTGCACCCGTTGTAGATGAACGTAGAGCTTATCACACCCAATCATCACCCGGTGTCTCGGCACGACGAACTTTGGCAACGGTGCATACTTAGAGAGAATATTTTTACCTTGAAATTTAGTGAGAGATCATCTTATAATGCTACCGTCAATCAAAGCAAGATAAGATGCATAAAGGATAAACATCACATGCAATCAATATAAGTGATATGATATGGCCATCATCATCTTGTGCTTGTAATCTCCATCTCTGAAGCACCGTCATGATCACCATCATCACCGACGTGACACCTTTATCTCCATCGTAGCATCGTTGTCGTCTCACCAACTATTGCTTCTACGACTATCGCTACCATTTAGAGATAAAGTGAAGCAATTACAGGGCAATTGCATTGCATACAATAAAGCGACAACCATATGGCTCCTGCCAGTTGCCGATAACTCTGTTACAAAACATGATCATCTCATACAATAAAATTTAGGATCATGTCTTGACCATATCACATCACAACATGCCCTGCAAAAACAAGTTAGACGTCCTCTACTTTGTTGTTGCAAGTTTTACATGGCTGCTACGGGCTGAGCGAGAACCGTTCTTACCTACGCATCAAAACCACAACGATAGTTCGTCAAGTTAGTGTTGTTTTAACCTTCTCAAGGACCGGGCGTAGCCACACTCGGTTCAACTAAAGTTGGAGAAACTGACACCCGCCAGCCACCTATGTGTAAAGCACGTCGGTAGAACCAATCTCGCGTAAGCGTACGCGTAATGTTGGTCCGGGCCGCTTCATCCAACAATACCGCCGAACCAAAGTATGACATGCTGGTAAGCAGTATGACTTGTATCGTCCACAACTCACTTGTGTTCTACTCGTGCATATAACATCTACGCATAACCTGGCTCGGATGCCACTATTGGGGAACGTAATAATTTCAAAAAAATTCCTACGCACACACAAGATCATGGTGATGCATAGCAACGAGAGGGGAGAGTGTTGTCCATGTACCCTCGTAGACCAAAAGCGGAAGCGTTAGCACAACGCGGTTGATGTAGTCGTACGTCTTCACGATCCGACCAATCAAGTACCGAACGTTCGGCACCTCCGAGTTCAGCACACGTTCAACTCAATGACGTCCCACGAACTCCAATCCAGCAGAGCTTTGCAGGAGAGTTCCGTCAGCACGACGGCATGATGACGGTGTTGATGACGCTACCGACACAGGGCTTCACCTAAGCATCACTACGATATTACCGAGGTGGAATATGGCGAAGGGGGGCACCGCACACGGCTAAGAGATCAATGGTCAATTGTTGTGTCTAGAGGTGCCCCCCTACCCCCGTATATAAAGGAGCAAGGGGGAGGTGGCCGGCCAGGAGGAGGGCGCACCAAGGGGGAGTCCTACTCCCACTGGGAGTAGGACTCCTCCTTTCCTTGTTGGAGTAGGAGAGGGGATGGAAGGGAGAGAGGAGGAGAAGGAGAGAAGGGGGGCGCTGTCGTGGTTCTAAGTCTGACAGTAGTGTAGGGGGGGGGTACTAAGGAGAGGCAAGATCCTAGCTATGGAGTAGTTGTGCACACAAGAGTTTTACGAGTTCAGACCCTTCTCGGAGGAAGTAATAGCCCTATGTCTCGGTGCCCAGAGGCGGTCGACTGGATTATATGTGTGAGAGTTACAGGGGTGTGAACCCTTCTGCCAGTGGAGGGGGGTGGCTTATATAGAGGATGCCAAGACCCCAGCCATCCCACGTAGCGGAGGGTTAAAGTACATTAAGGTCTGGCGTTACTGGTAACGCCCTACATAAAGTGTCATCATGACCATAAAGACTACTTAATTACAGACCGTTTGGATACAGAGTAGATCTTGAAGTCCTGATGGTCGAGTGAGTCTTCATGGTCGAGTGTCTTCAAGTACGTCGAGTGTCTTCCAGTCAGTCGAGTGGAGTCCCTCTAGGTCGACTGGAAGATGGCTTCGTCTAAAGATGTCCTCGGGGAGGGTAACTTGGACAGGTCCATGACCCTACCCTAGGTACATGACTTCATCATTAGCCCCCGAATGGATCGAGGTTTGAGTGAGGAAAGAGTTGAGAATTCTTCCGACTCCTCTTTCTCTGCTATGAGTATGTCTTGTTCTGGATCAATGACCGTAGGTGACAGCATCAACTTATTTTTCAGTCGCCTTGATCCATTCTGGATATAGGTCGAGTGATCTTTCTATACTTGGAGATCTCCGAGCGACAGATCAGAGGAAATCTTCGGTCTGACAAGTTGCCCTGCTGTTCGCGGATTTAGTGGGATCTGAATTTTTGGGAAGCGCGCGGGGCGGAGGTAGCCGCAGTACTCGGATGGGATAAGGCAGGAACGCCTCAATTTCCACGCCACCTTTTTTGCCATGTATCGCGTGCGCGACTATTGCGGGATTTGACAGGATCGCCCGGGCCTACCAGTCAGCCACTCGGAAGAGACTTCATATAAGGCGCCGGACGGGGTTTTTTCAAACAGTGCGCCCCCAATCTCCTCTCCCTCCTCGAGTCTGCCTGCTGCGTTTGCTTCCGCCTCCGCCCCGCTGCTCCTTGCGTGCCTCGTCGGCGACGATGGTGAAGGAAAAGACGGACGCTTTGGAGCGGGCGAAGAAGGCGACGGCGAAGGCGAAGGGAAGAGCGCCCAGTCGGGGCGGATCCTCGTCGCGGTCCGGCCTGCCGCAAGGCTGGATCCAGGGAGACTGGATCCGCTCGACCATCACACAGAAGGATCTTGATGACCTGGCCAACGAGGGACTGATCCCCCATGGATCAGCGAGGCTTCTGGGGAAGGAGTGGCAGCCGCAACCTCAGGAGGGTGAGTGCGTCCTCCTAGCCACCCATGTAGATCGTGGTTTCTCTCTGCCACCGAATCTTTTCTTCCGGGGGTTTCTGAACTTTTTTGGTGCACAACTCCATCACTTCACGCCCAACTCCATTGCCTACCTTACTGCTTTCATGTCTTTGTGCGAAAATTTCCTGGGTTGCCGGCCGCACTGGGGCCTCTTCAAACACATTTTCACCTGCCGCTCCCAGACGGTGAAAAAGGCTAGCCCGAATGACGAGAGAACCCAAGTTATTCAGATGTGCGGAGGCCTCGGGGTTCAGATGAGGAGTAAGAGTGCCTTTCCAGCCATGACCCTTCCTAAGTCAGTTCGAGGGTGGCAGTCGACCTGGTTCTACTGCCAAGACCAGTCGACGTCAGGACAGTCGACTGGTCTCCCTCCGTTCTCCATGGACTGAGCGAACAAGCCATCTGCTCTGAAGGTGCTCCCGGAGGAGAAGGCTCAGGTTAGGATGCTGATGGAGCGTGTGGTCCAGCTCATTCATGACGGAGTGACAGGCATGGATCTTCTAGAGGTCTTCCTTCGATGGCGCATTCAGCCACTTCAGTATCGGGGGCATCCAATGTGGTTCTACTCTCGTCCCGAAGACACCTCTCGGGTCCACCCGAAGGAGGTCGATGATGTCACTCTGGAGAGGTGGATGACCGCCATCATAGGGAACAGGGACAATCCTCGTGGAGCCAGGAGGATCCCGCCACTCGACCAGTCCTACGAGCCAGACAAGGTTTGACCACATTCTTCCGACTGTGCCTCTTGTTTTCTTCATTCCGCTTTGTTGCAATCTGGTCGACTGAAATTTTGTTTGTTCTCTTCCAGATCACTACCGAGATGTACTCGATGCCCAACGGGGCGCAAGAACAGACTGAAGAAGAAGAAGGAAGCGGAGGCGAAAGCCAGGAGGAGTGGGAGTCGGACGGCGACGAGGGTGATGAAGATGCTGGTTCTGAAGAGGAAGAGGAGGAGGAAGAGGAGGAGGCAGTCGAGCCTCCTTGCACTGAAAGACGGTCCAAGGTCGCCCACGATCCTGCAGTCGAGCGCGGCAAGGGAGTCGTGCGTGCTGGGCAATCGACAAAACGCCCTCGAACGACTTCTCCGGCACCGACTGAGAAAGCGTGGAAGGAACCCCGAGCGGCACCGACAAAACTGGCGAAGGCCTTACCGAAGATGAGGATGGAGATTCCGACTGTTTCTGGGGTAATAGCATAACTCATGTTTTCCTTTTTAACATGGATATATTCTTGGTCGACCCGATCACTGACCGACTGAATTATGAAATCGCAGTGCTGCTACTTCTGAGACTTCAGACAGGCATGAGGATCAAGAAATGGAGGATGCTGCTACTTCCCATCTTGGTATGATCTGCGCAGTTTCACTTTCAGTCGATTGGATCTTCATTTTTGACTTTGAACTTTTTCTGCAGCTCCACCTAGCATTATCATCGATCTCCCTGACGATGACGATGAAGCGCCGCTGAGGCCGAGGAGGAGCAGGAAGGCGAGTGCTGGCAAGACTGCTCAGGTTGCGTCAGCACCTGAACCATTGGTTCCGGAGGGGAGCAATGTTGCTCGGGCTATCGTGTCCTTTGCGGAGCCATTGACGAGTGCCCGTCCTCCATCGTCGAGTGCTGATCCACCTTCTCTCTTCTCCACATACCACGTCCCGGAGGACCAAGCAGGTGCTGCCAAGGAAGCCATACGCCAAGCGGGGATCATGATGGAGCAGGTGAAGGCGATCCGAGCCGCCAGCCAAGCAGCTTATGACGCGAGTTCAGCTCTTCAGAGCAATGTCCAGGTTAGTTGAACACCGACTGAAAATCTTTAATATTTGTCATGCACCCAGTGGGTGTGTCGATTGGAATGTCTGGATTAGTGGGGGCACGCTGAGTGCACCCACTGGGTGTAGTCCCCGAGACTACGGTGGACTGCTGGCAGTCGACTGTAGTCTTTATGTCTTGAACTTTTTTTACTTGCTTCGCTCGAGCTGGTCGAGTGGAATCATAGAACTAGTGGGGGAACTCTGAGTGCACCCACTGGGTGTAGTCCCCGAGACCATGGTCGACTGCTGGTAGTCGGCTATGGTCTGAAGAATTCTTTGTTTTTTGTTTGTGTCTAACTGCTGACAATTAGCTGCTTCCGGTCGACTGATCGATCCGAGCCGAGTGCACCCGCTGGGTGTAGTCCCCGAGACTACAGTTGAGTATTTTGATTCGGCTGTAGTCTCAGAAGTGCTACGATTTTTCTCTTAGTCACTCGGAAGTGATCTATCTTTGATGTCTGTTGACTGATCTTTCGCAGAAATCTTGCGACCTTGTTTCTCGTTATACCGAGTTGGAGAACAAGCATATCCAGCTTGAACTTGATCTGAAACTTGTCCAGGAGAACTTCACGAAGTCGAAGGAGGAGGCAAAAGGTATGTTTGGTGAGAATCTTGATGACTGTCCTTATTTTTGTCCATTTTTTAGTCTGATCTCACTGTCGTTTTGCGGATAAACTGAAGGATGCTCTGAAGAAGAAGGACCTTGACCTTGCCGAGGCGCAGAAAGCGGCTTCGGACAAGACGAAGCTTGTCGAAGAGAACTTGGCTTCGATAAGCAAACTTGGAGAATGCCACTCCGAAAGCTGCTCTCGACGCGGCCAACAAGAAGGTCACCCAACATAAGCGTGAGAAGATAGCCCTGAGTGACAAAGCTAGCGAACTGGCGGGAAAGAAGAACGACTTGGAGGCTTATCTGGGAGGGCTCACCAAGAAGTTATTCCTCATGCTCGAAGGTAACCCCTTATATCCGACTGGTGATAACTGACTTTGTGGGAACATTAGCTTATCCTTGGATCACATCCACAGAATTCTACCAAAATTTTGAAGAGGAGACTAGTCGAGTGGAGACTGGCTTGGACCCCATCAACTCTCCCGTGAAGCATGAAGCTGCTATGAACGTGCTCCATCTCGAGTCTCGCATTGCTGCTGTGGTTGACTATCTGGCGAGACAGAAGGCCGCAACATCGCGCATCGACACAACACTCTGGCTAGAAGAAACACTTCGAATGACCTCGAGTCTCTGATGACTCAATTGAACGAAGTTCCAAGTTGAGTGCAAGAATGGAAGAAGTCTTCCGCCAGGTGTGGCGCCGACGTTGCCCTATCTCTAGTCCGTGTTCACTTCAAGGAAGCGAGAGAAGACAAGCTGGTGTCTCTCAAGGTGGCCAATACCTGGAAGCATGACTTCCGTTCTTTCATGGAGACCTTCATTGCTGCTGCCACTCGGATCGCAAACGGAATCGACTTGGACAAGTTTGTTGCGCCTTCCAGCCCTCCGCAGGAGGGGTAAAAAACTTCTATGCTTGATGCTTTGAATTTGCCTTGGAATGCCGAGTGATTTTTGTAACCGATAAACCTTAACAGGCTTGATGCCTGAGCACTTCTGAATCCGTAGGACATTATCCGAACTTGGTTTGCCGTTGAATATGTTTGTTTCTGCCTTCGAATGGTCATCATCCTTTGCTTCGAATATATACTAGTGTCTGTGATGCTCTTTTGCAGGTAGGGACGAAGCACAAATTGCAATCGACTTGTAATCGTCATGCTTTGGCGAGCGCTGGGCTGCAGCTAAGCCCCCGAAGTGGGAGTTTTGCTCACCACTCGGTAGGATTTCAGAAACTTGGGCGAGCACTGGGCTGCAGCTAAGCCCCCGAGTGGGAGGTTTGCTCTCCACTCGGTAGGATTTTAGAAACTTAGGCGAGCACTGGGCTGCAGCTAAGCCCCCGAGTGGGAGGTTTGCTCTCCACTCGGTAGGATTTTAGAAACTTAGGCGAGCACTGGGCTGCAGCTAAGCCCCCGAGTGGGAGGTTTGCTCTCCACTCGGTAGGATTTTAGAAACTTAGGCGAGCACTGGGCTGCAGCTAAGCCCCCGAGTGGGAGGTTTGCTCTCCACTCGGTAGGATTTTAGAAACTTAGGCGAGCACTGGGCTGCAGCTAAGCCCCCGAGTGGGAGGTTTGCTCTCCACTCGGTAGGATTTTCGTGGCGTAGCTTTGGAGGAGAAGGTAGCAGTCGACCTGCGCTTCGTCCTCCTTGCGGAGCGCACGTTGTACTTGTGGCATATCTCGGAAGGAGAAGGCAAGAGTCGACCTGCGCTTCATCCTCCTTGCGGAGTGCATGTTGTATTTGTGGCGTAGCTCGGAAGGAGAAGGCAGGAGTCGACCTGCGCCTCGTCCTCCTTGCGGAGCGTACGTTGTATTTGTGGTGTAGCTCGGAAGGAGAAGGCAGGAGTCGACTTGCGCTTCGTCCTCCTTGCGGAGCGCACGTTGTATTTGTGGCGTAGCTCGGAAGGAGAAGGCAGGAGTCGACCTGCGCTTCGTCCTCCTTGCGGAGCGCACGTTGTATTTGTGGCGTAGCTCGGAAGGAGAAGGCAGGAGTCGACCTGCGCCTCGTCCTCCTTGCGGAGCGCACATTGCATTTGTGACGTAGCTCGGAAGGAGAAGGCAGGAGTCGACCTGCGCCTCGTCCTCCTTGCGGAGCGCACGTTGTCTTTTATACTTAGGCAAACACTAGGTTGCAGCTAAGCCCCCGAGTGGAAGGCTGGCTTACCACTCGGTAGGGTTTTCAAAAACTTAGGCGAGCACTGGGCTGTAGCTAAGCCTCCGAGTGGGAGGTTTGCTCTCCACTCGGTAGGATTTTGTTTAAACTTAGGCGAGTACTTGGACTGCAGCTAAGCCTCCGAGTGGAAGGCTGGCTTACCACTCGGTAGGATTTTATTTAAACTTAGGCGACACGGATTCGCAGCTAAGCCTCCGAGTGGAAGGCTGGCTTACCACTCGGTAGGATTTTGTTTAAACTTAGGCGAAACGGATTCCCAGCTAAGCCTCCGAGTGGAAGGCTGGCTTACCACTCGATAGGATTTTTTACAAACTTAGGCGAAACGGATTCGCAGCTAAGCCACCCACTGGGGGACTGATTTGTGTGAACAAAAGTAATAACAATCACTGGGAAAATTATGAAACTCTTGTCTTTGATAAATAAACTACAGAAGTACTTTTATTACAATTCATCTGAGTGAATACTTAAGTATAAAAGGGGCGGAGCAGATCCGCATTCCAAGCTCGTGGCTCGTTAATCTGGCGATCGACGTTGTAAAGACGATATGCTCCGTTGTGGAGAACTTTGGTAACAATGAAGGGGCCTTCCCAAGTAGGGGCGAGTTTGTGTGGCTTCTGTTGGTCCACTCGGAGGACCAAGTCTCCTTCTTGGAAGGCTCAACTCTTCACATTTCTGGCGTAGACTCGACGCAAGTCTTGCTGATAGATGGTCGATCGGATCATGGCCATCTCTCTTTCTTCTTCTAGAAGGTCGACTGCGTCTTGCCGGGCTTGTTCTGCTTCGGCTTCAGAGTAGAGCTCGACTCGCGGTGCATTGTGAAGCAGGTCACTTGGCAGAACCGCCTCAGCTCCGTAGACCAGAAAGAACGGAGTCCTCCCAGTCGACCGATTTGGAGTAGTCCTCAATCCCCAAAGAACTGATGGAAGTTCGTCGACCCACGCGCCTGTTGCGTGCTTGAGGTCGCGCTTCAACCGGGGTTTCAGTCCTTTGAGAATTAGGCCATTTGCTCTTTCTGCTTGTCCATTCGACTGGGGGTGGGCGACTGAAGCATAGTCGACTCGTGTGCCTTGGGAAGCGCAGAAAGCTTTGGATTGATCAGAGTCGAAGTTTGACCCATTATCAGCGAAGATGCTATGCGGAACTCCATATCTGAATATTAATTCTCTGATGAAGCTGATGGCAGTGCCAGCATCAAGATTTTTAATGGGCTTGGCTCGATCCACTTGGTGAACTTGTCGACTGCCACCAGTACATGGGTGAAGCCGCTCCTGCCAGTTCTCAGCGGTCCAACCATATCTAAACCCCAAACAATGAAAGGCGACGATCGGGATGGTCTTCAAGGCTGAGGAGGGTTTGCGTGACATGTTGGAGTAAAACTGACATCCTTCACACTTGTCGACTATCTCTTTCGCCATTTCATTTGCTCTGGGCCAGTAAAAACCCGCTCGGTATGCTTTAGCCACGATGGTCCGAGAGGACGCATGATGGCCACAGGTCCCCGAGTGGATGTCATTGAGAATCATTCGACCTTCTTCCGGTGTTATGCATTTCTGGCTGACTCCAGTCGTACTTTCTCTGTACAACTGCCCACTCATGAAAATAAAGGCTTTGGATCGACGGACGACCTCTCGAGCCTCTTCTTCATTCTCTGGGAGCTCTTAGAATATACGCGATATACGGCACTGTCCAGTCCGGAGTGATAACTAGAACTTCCATGATTAAGTCGACCACAGCTGGGACCTCGACTTCAGTCGGATCTGTGGCACTTTTTGGCGGCGGGGCTTCTTCAGTGAAAGGATCTTCTTGAACTGACGGCGTGTGAACATGCTCCAAAAACACGCCACTCGGGATGGCTTCTCTTTTGGAACCTATCTTCGCCAAGTCATCGGCTGGTTGATTTTTCAGTCGGGGGACGTGATGGAGCTCTAATCCCTCAAATTTCTTCTCCAGCTTTCTGACTGCATTGCAGTAGCCAGTCATGGCTGGGCTTCTGACGTCCTACTCCTTCATCACTTGGTTAACCACTAAATCCGAGTCACCGTAGACCATGAGGCGACGGACGCCGAGTGAAATGGCCATACGCAACCCATACAAGAGTGCTTCGTATTCTGCTTCATTGTTGGAGGAATCAAAGTGAATCTGGAGTACATATCTGAGCTTATCTCCTCGGGGGGAAACCAACACTACCCCGGCACCGGAACCATTCAGCATTTTAGAGCCATCGAAAAACATAGTCCAGTGCTCCGAGTGAACTTGAGTCGGTAACTGCTGTTCAGTCCACTCGGCGAGGAAATCTGCTATTGCTTGGGACTTGATAGCTTTCTTTGCCTCAAATCTGATATCCAGGGGAAGAAGTTCAATCGCCCATTTTGCCACTCGGCCAGTTGCATCTCTGTTGTGCAGAATCTCTGATAAGGGGGCGTCGCTGACGACTGTGATGATATGGTCAGAGAAGTAGTGAGCAACTTTCTTCGTGGTCATATAAATCCCATATACAAGCTTCTGATAATGAGGGTATCGTTGCTTTGATGGGGTCAGGACTTCGGAAATGTAATATACTGGGCGCTGAACTTTGAAGGCTTTCCCTTCTTCTTCCCGCTCGACCGTAAGTACAGTACTGACGACTTGTCCTGTGGCTGCAATGTAAAGCAGCAAAGGCTCTTTGCTGATCGGGGCAGCAAGCACCGGCTGGGTGGAAAGCAGGGTTTTTAACTCTGCAAACGCTGCGTCAGCTTCAGGAGTCCACTCGAACTTGTCTGACTTCTTCATCAGTCGGTAAAGAGGCAATGCCTTCTCACCGAGACGAGAGATGAATCGACTTAAAGCGGCCAAGCAACCAGTAAGCTTCTGAACATCGTGCACACGCACAGGTCGTTTCATTCGGAGTATAGTGCCCACTTTCTCTGGGTTTGCATCGATTCCTCGTTCGGAAACGAGAAAACCGAGTAACTTTCCACCAGGAACTCCGAATGTGCACTTGGATGGGTTAAGCTTGATATCATACCTCCTGAGGTTGGCAAATGTTTCAGCGAGGTCAGTCAGCAGGTCGGAACCTTTCCGTGACTTGACCACAATGTCATCCATGTACGCTTCCACATTACGATTGATTTGACTGAGCAAACACTTCTGAATCATCCTCATGAATGTGGCTCCAGCATTCTTGAGGCCGAATGGCATGGTGACATAACAGAAGCACCCGAATGGGGTGATGAAAGCTGTTTTGATCTCATCGGGCCCAAACAGACGGATCTGATGGTACCCGGAATAAGCGTCTAAGAAAGACAGTCGCTCACATCCCGCAGTCGAGTCGATTATTTGGTCGATGTGGGGAAGAGGAAAATGATCTTTCGGGCAGGCCCGATTGATATGCTTAAAATCAATGCACATGCGAAGTGAATTGTCCTTTTTGGGGACCATGACGACATTGGCGAGCCACTCAGAGTGGTAAATCTCTCAGATAAACTCTAGTGCTAGGAGCCGAGCCACCTCTTCGCCAATAGCCTTCCTTTTCTGGACGGCAGACCGTCGCAGATGTTCCTTCATAGGTTTTGCCTTTGAATCGACTCGCAGACGATGCTCAACCAGTCCCCTGGGTACACCCGGCATGTCAGAAGGTTTCCATGCAAAGATGTCCCAGTTCTCACGGAGGAACTAGATGAGCGCTTCTTCCTATTTGGGGCCGAGTGTTGTGGAGATATGAGTCGGAGCAGCTTTGGGGTCGGTCGGGTGGATCTGAACTGGTTTTGTCTCACCGGACGACTGGAACGCTGATTCCGTAGCAGGCTTCTTGGCTCGCAACAAATCACTCGGGTCTGCATTCCTCTGGTGTTCCTGCCACTCTTCTGCCACCATCTGAGCATCGGCGATCTTTGAGCCTTTCTGGAAGCACTCTTCTGCCTTCTTGCGATTACCAGTAATAGTGATCACGCCTTTAGGGCCTGGCATCTTCAATTTGAGATACACGTAACATGGTCGAGCCATAAAACGTGCATAAGCAGGCCTGCCCAAAATAGCGTGATAGGCACTTTGGAAATCTACAACCTCAAATGTCAGCTTCTCTTTGCGGAAGTTCTTGGAATCACCAAAAACCACATCAAGAGCAATCTGGCCGAGTGACGCGGCCTTCTTGCCAGGAATGACTCCATAGAAACTCATGTTGCTCGTGCTGAGTCTGGACATCGGAATGCCCATCCCTTGCAGCGTCTCAGCATACAGTATATTCAAACTACTGCCGCCATCCATCAATACTTTAGTCAATCGAGTGCCCTTAATGACTGGGTCGACCACCAGAGCTTGCCTCCCAGGGGTGGCTATGTGCGTCGGGTGATCAGACTGGTCGAATGTAATGGCGGTTTGAGACCACTTCAGATAATTGGGTGTTGACGGAGCAGCCATATTCACCTCTCGGTTTATAACTTTCAGTCGGTTTTTGCTCTCAACGTCAGCAAAAATCATCAGGGTGGAATTGACCTGCGGATATTCCTCGTCACTGTCCTCCTTGTCCTCGACTTTGTCCGACTCTTTTTCCTTATCCTTGTGCTGCTTTCCTTGGAACTGCTGTATCAGGAGTCGACACTGCCGAGTGGTATGCTTCGGGTAAATGAAGTTACCCTCTTCATCTTTCTTCGTGTGGATGTGACACGGTAAATCCATCACGTCGTTTCCTTCTTTATCCTTTACTTTTTGGGGTTCCAAGGCCCCTTGGGCTTTCCTTTGAACTTCCTTGAGTCACGGCCAAGGCTTCTCCAGGAGCAGCTGGCTCGGCTTTCCGCTTTTGCTTCCGACTGGAGTTCCCTCCTCCGGTTTCCTGGGCGACTGACTTATGATTGCCGCTCCGGAGCCAATCCTCTTCCTCACCATTGGCATATTTAGTGGCTATTTCCATCATTCGACTCAGAGACATGTCTCCGGTTCGACCGAATTTCATGCTTAGCTCTCTGTACTTTACGCCCTCCTTGAAGGCGCAGACTGCCTGGTGATCAGATACATTCTCTACTGTGTGATGCAGTGTGATCCATCTCTGGATGTAATCCCTCAAAGTCTCATTCGACTTCTGCACACAAGATTGCAGCTCTGTCAGCCCTGCTGGTCGCTTGCATGTTCCTTCGAACGTTCTGACGAACACTCGGGAGAGGTCCTCCCACGTGTAAATGCTGCTGTGTGTCAACTGATTCAGCCATGCTCTGGCCGACCCTTCCAACATAAGAGGCAAATGCTTCATGGCCACCTCGTCATTTCCGCCGCCGATCTGAACATCCACTCGGTAGTCCTCAAGCCAAGTATCGTGCTTAGACTGACGGTTGAACTTGCTGACTCCAGTCGCCAACCTGAAGTTGGGAGGAATCACCGCGTCTTTGATGGCTCTGCTGAAACACTCTGGTCCGGAGACGTGCACTCGGCTGCTAGTGGGTACATCTCTGTCGTTACCCTCTTTATGGGCTCTGTTTCGGTCGACCAGACCTTGAACGATGATGGATCTCGCATCAAATCCTGGTTCCCTGGAGTCGACCGGAATCCTTCGCCCGCCACAGTGCTGGCATCTATCGTCCTGCTGTCGAGGCATATAGGACCCACCCCTTGGGGGGGAGTAGGCACTCGACGTCGATCGTTACGATCGAATCGGTGATCATACTGCTCGCGGTTCCTGTACTGATCATGCCGGTCACCATGCCCTTCACGCCTTGGGGGCGATCTGGGGCTATGAGCCGACTGGACCGTGTTCGCTGCCACGGATCTGCTGTGAATCCTGTTCCACGACTTTGATACAGCTGAATTCTGATCTCCTGCTGCCTGGAGCAAATCCCTAATCTGCATCAAGCCTCTGCCAGCTTCTGACTGGGAAGGCTGAATCGATTCTGCTATACGGGCTGCAGCTGCTAAATTCTGAATCGGAGTTCGATATACCTGAGTCGAAGGTGGAAAGAGCTGGCGTCGAGTGGAGTCTGGAATCCGTTGCCGCGCGCGCTCGTCGAGTGCCCGCTGAAGGTTCTCCAGTCGAGTGTGCTCAGCCAGGTTGGCCAAGCGCGCGTCCTCTAAGGCGCGAGCCTCAGGGGTTTCTCCAACGATCGGAGTGTGAAGTGCATCCATGTTCCGGCGGCGAAGCTCTTCCCTCTGCTGCGAATTGAGGGGCTCGGGGAGATATTCCTCATGGGCGTGCGCCGGATCGCCTCCGCTGTTGCCTCCCTCGGCAACGGGAAAGCCGGGGGGAACGTGCGGTTCATTGACCATCAGGACCTCCGCCGCTGGATCACTGCTGTCGCACTCGGATGCAGTCTCTGCGGAGCCAGTCGACAGGTCGAACAGGCCGTAGAGAGATTCGTCTAGCTCGATTGCCGCAACTTGGGCGTTGGTCGACTGGCGAGCCACCGCGTGCCTCACCCACCGCTGAAGCCTCGATCGACCGGTGCGCTTGCGCTGGCGGGAAGCGGGGAGGGAGGATGACACGAAAACCGGACGATACTGGGTCGACGGTTGCCGCAGAAGGACGCCACGGACGCACGCTCGAAAGTGCGTAGCCCCGCGGACTGGGAGCGCGTCGACGTCGAGCGGAGCCTCCTGCAGCCAGGCAGAGTCGTCGGCGACGAACGTGAGCGCGCCGAGACGGATCTCGCGGCCCTCAACCAAAACTCCGCCTGAAACCATGATGACGGGAATCGGAAAAATTGCAACTTCTCCAATAAGTCGCTAAGACACCTGCCCCACGGTGGGCGCCAACTGTCGTGGTTCTAAGTCTGACAGTAGTGTAGGGGGGGTAGTATGGAGAGGCAAGATCCTAGCTATGGAGTAGTTGTGCACACAAGAGTTTTACGAGTTCAGGCCTTTCTTGGAGAAAGTAATAGCCCTACGTCTCGGTGCCCGGAGGCGGTCGACTGGATTATATGTGTGAGAGTTACAAGGGTGCGAACCCTTCTGCCAATGGAGGTGGGTGGCTTATATAGAGGATGCCAAGACCCCAGCCAGCCGACGTAGCGGAGGGTTAAAGTACATTAAGGTCTGGCGTTACTGGTAACGCCCTACATAAAGTGTCATCATGACCATAAAGACTACTTAATTATAGACCATTTGGATACAGAGTAGATCTTGGAGTCCTGATGGTCGAGTGAGTCTTCATGGTCGAGTGTCCTCCAGTCAGTCGAGTGGAGTCCCTCTAGGTTGCCTGGAAGATGGCTTCGTCTAAAGATGTCATCGGGGAGGGTACCTTGGACAGGTCCATGACCCTACCCTAGGTACATGACTTCATCAGGCACCACCCCCCCTCCTTGTCCAATTTGGACTAGAGGGGGAGGGGGCGTGCGGCCTGCCCTGGCTGCCCCTCCTCTTCTCCACGAGGGCCCATGAGGCCCAATAAACCCCCCGGGGGGGTTCCGGTAACCCCCCCGGTACTCCGGTATATGTCTGAAACTATTCCGGTGTCCGAACATAGTCATCCAATATATCGATCTTTACGTCTCGACCATTTCGAGACTCCTCGTCATGTCCGTGATTATATCCGGGACTCCGAACTACCTTCGGTACATCAAAACACAAAAACTCATAATACTGATCATCACCAAACTTTAAGCGTGCGGACCCTACGGGTTCGGGAACTATGTAGACATGACCGAGACACGTTTCCGGTCAATAACCAATAGCGGAACCTGGATGCTCATATTGGTTCCCACATATTCTACGAAGATCTTTATCGATCAAACTGCATAACTACATACGTTGTTCCCATTGTCATCGGTATGTTATTTGCCCGAGATTCGATCGTCGGTATCTCAATACCTAGTTCAATCTTGTTACCGGCAAGTCTCTTTACTCGTTGTGTAATGCATCATCCCGCAACTAACTCATTAATCACATTGCTTGCAGGGCTTATAGTGATGTGTATTACCGAGAGGGGCCCAGAGATACCTCTCTGACAATCGGAGTGACAAATCCTAATCTTGAAATACGTCAACTCAACAAGTACCTTCGGAGACACCTGTAGAGCACCTTTATAATCACCCAGTTACATTGTGACGTTTGGTAGCACACAAAGTGTTTCTCCGATAAGCGGGAGTTACATAATCGCGTAGTCATAGGAACATGTATAAGTCATGAAGAAAGCAATAGCAACATACTAAATGATCAAGTGCTAAGCTAACGAAATGGGTCAAGTCAATCACATCATTCTTCTAATGTTGTGATCTCATTGATCAAATGATAACTCATATCTATGGTTAGGAAACTCAACCATCTTTGATCAATGATCTAGTAAAATAGAGGCATACTAGTGACACTATGTTTGTCTATGTATTCGCACATGTATTATGTTTCCGGTTAATACAATTCTAGCATAAATAATAAACATTTATCATCATATGAGGAAATAAATAATAACTTTATTATTGCCTCTAGGGCATATTTTCTTCAGATCCTTGTATACGGAGCTCCCGGTGATTCACTCGACGACTATGGGGGCATGGCCGAGTCCAACACCATTGAGTGTTTCTACAAGTTCTGCAGGGCAATGGTGGCAGTGTTTGGACCGCAATACGTGCGAACACCCAATGCGGAAGACACTGCTCGGATCCTAGCACAGAATGCAGCAAGATGATTTCCTGGGATGCTTGGAAGCATTGACTGCATGCATTGGAAATGAAAGAACTGTCCATTTGCTTGGTAGAGGTTATACAAAGGCGCCAAAGGCGGTTGCGGTGTGGTACTTGAGGCAGTGGCCACACATGACCTCTGGATTTGACAGTCTTTCTTTGGGATGCCAGGAACTCACAATGACATCAACGTCCTGCAATGCTCCCCTATCTTTGCCAAGCTTGTTAAAGGTCATTCTTCTCCGGTGAACTTAGAGATTAATGGGTGGAACTACAACAAGGGGTACTACCTAGCTGATGGCATCTATCCGATATGGTCGACATTTGTGAAGACTATTTCAACCCCTGTGCCCGGAGGCAAGAACGCCTTCTTTGCGAAGGTTCAGGAGGCTTGCATGCAGGATGTTGAGTGGGTATTTGGTGTGCTCCAATTTCGATTTGCTGTTGTCCAGCTAAACTGCTAGCTTAGCCGAACACGACGACGACTTGGACTTGAGACTTCATATAACTTTCTTCGCCCCGAAGGATATACATCATCATCAGCTATTAGTAGTACTCACTGCTCAGTGCCAGGAAACTTTTCTCTGTGGACCGTCGTTGTTGAAAGGTTAGATGACATGGACATATTTCCTTGAATAATAGTAACCGGCGATGATCCATGGCTATGCACGTGATCCGGGCCCACTTCCCAGCACCGCCAACTGGGCTGTCGCTGTTCATTTTGTTGCTTGTTGAGAGCTCTAAGTCTGAACTCCGCGTGTGTCTGACTGTCTGTCTGGCACCTGATGCTGGCTTGCAGAAACCGAACGGAACAAGTGAACAGGGAAGCCCACACAGAGGAAAGACGAAACGGGCAAGTGCGTGCGTACTGGTTGCGTTGGATTTGTTAGGTCGGGAGGGATATCTCAGGATGGCTACGTGAGTCGACGGAAATTTTTTGAGAACCTAGCTGGCGCATCGCTTTCTCGATCGATAGCTAGCTCAGTTGTACCTCAAGCCAAGATGCGTCAAGCTTGCTAGCTACTTCCTCTGTCCAGAAATACTTGTCAGCGAAACGAATGTATCTAGACATATTTTAGTTCTAGATACATCCATTTTATCCTTTTGTGCGACAAATATTTACGGACGGAGGGAGTACGTGATGGCGCCATGTGTAGCTACTGAAGGGGCTCGCGTGCATACTGGTTGCGTTGGACATACCGAGACACTGACGGGATCGTGTCCGCAGACGTTTGAGAGGCCAAATTTGCTCAATATGATTGTAGATGTCATAAGCTCTTGAGATCAATGCAGTTTGAATACAGATCGAAAAGGTTTGAATGGACCCATCATCAGGCTTCTATCTACGGCCTGCAAAACTTGACTAGAACGGATGTGTGTGCACCACGAGAGACATCACCCACATGGAGGCGGAGAAGACCGAGTTCCGTCTGACACGGCGACTTGGACTTGAGACCTCTAACTTTCTTTGCCCTGAGAGCTAAGCTGAATATAGTTGTTGTCCCTCGAAACAAAAATAAAAGTTTTTGATGAGAAATAGTTCTCTGTCGTCGTTCAAAGGTTAGATGGCAGCCAAACCTATCTTTTATTGGGCGATAGTAGATGATGATGATCAACTTTTGCTGCAGGTCTTCCGCCAGTTTGAATTTTCCATGACCACATACATACATGATTCCGTAAGCAAAATGTTAGGCTGTGGCTGTTCATGCTACTTGAGAATTCTCTGGCACCTGATGCTTGCTTGCAGAAACAGAGCAGAACAGCTAAGCAGGGAAGGGAAGCCACACAGGCGTGGTTGCTTGATGTACCCAAGATGCATGAAGCTTCTGTAGCTAGCTCGATGGCTCCATTTGATTCTTGTGTTGAGAAAGAGAAGCGATCGATGCCACCTGGTTTTAACACCAAATTTGGGTTGGAGCAGAATGGCATTTGGTTTCTCTGAATCTGATGTGCAGTATGAAATTCCATTCCGTGGCTGTTCGTCAGCAACGTACGTACGTCTGTGCTCGATGCTAAGTACATACTCTGGAACACTTTTCCCTTTAGGTGACGAAAGCACACGATGAGAGGAGATCACCGTCAAATCGACTTCAAGGGTTTGGTAAATTAAGCTCGCCGACGCTGGGCTTATTTACTCATGGAGACTGTTTGTTTAGTATATATTTCTCCTTTCTCCTTAGAGAAAACATGGGATGACACGCACCATGTTCTTCCCAGCGAAAAACTCAACCTTCTGTCAGGCAGACATAGGTATTCTGTGCATTTTCTTCGGAACCAAACCATATGTATTACGCACTCCAACAACTAATCGACGGGCGGTGATGGCCTAGTGGGAGTGTACTAAACTAATTAAGCATTTGACCAGGTTGTGATCTGCTCTGATGTGCTAACATGGGCGTGGCCTAGCTATCAAGCTCGCCGACTGTCCACCCCACCCAATGGCATCTCATCCCATCCTCTCTCCCAGCATGTATACATCCACACGTGTACGTGCTTATCCTCTCACGTTATACCTTCAAATTTTGCCTATGTCAATTGTTTAATTCTTACGCCCCAAGAACCAACAATATGGTGCGGGCGGGGTGGATATGCTAGAGCGGTGTCGGCCCGAGGAGGAGCCAGCCTCGCGATCGTGCTTCCCCTTGATCCAATGCCAGTCCATGGCGCCGGCGACGAGGTGAGCGAGCGGGGCGCGTCGGTGGGGAGGTGGCTAGGGTTTGCTCCTGTCGGCAATGGAGGAGGTAGGCCGGTTTGGAAGTGAAAGCTGTGGACTGGCCGGTCCACGGCTTTCACATTAAGAAGGACGGCGACACCACGTCTGTGTCAATGACAACCAGGCCCCGTCGTGCATGTGCATTCAATTTGGGCGATGGAGGTAGGTGGATGGTCGCCACGCGTCCCATGGCGGACGAGGTGCCCGTCTGTTCAGTGTCCGTCTGGACGCAAATAGGGCACAAGTTTGCGTAAAAAATGAGGCGAACCGGACACAAAACAGACAAAATTTAAGGATGCGGCCGCGCGTTGGGCCGTATCATCAGTCTGTTTTGACCCAAACGGACATAGATGGATAGGATGATGATGTCGCACGTTGGAGTTGGCCTGCATGTACTCCCTCCGTTCCTAAATATAAGTCTTTCTAGAGATTTCAATAGGAACTACATACGAATATATGTAAACATATTTTAGAATGTAGATTCATACATTTTGCTCCGTATGTAGTCTGTTTTAGAATCTCTAGAAAGACTTATATTTAGGAACAGAGGGAGTATATCTTATCTAACCATGCAACTTGCATACGACCGTGTTATGCATGTCGTGTGCCGTGGCGATCGTTCTCCGGCGTTCCAACCGCGGGTACTGTGACCCACTTAACTGCAGCTAGCTAGCTAGCTAGCTACCCGGTCCGCTCATCACTCTGATCTCTGAACCCTGTAGGTTTCAATTATTCAAGGTGCAGAGATCGAATGCTACGATTTGCCAACGGTCGCCGAAGTCCGCATAGCTAGCTACTCCCTCCTTTTTGTTTATAGGACTTATTTTAATTTTTTTGTTTTTTTAATTTAAAGGGCTCATCTCCATCTTATTTTTAGTTTTCGAGGCGCATTAAGAGCAATTTCAATGGGGCGACCCAAACGGACGGCGCATTTGTCCGCTTTTTGTCCGTTTGGGTCGGCCGCCCGCCTGCCGTCCATTCAGTTTTGCATTTGGATCGGCAATGCGCCCAACGCGCCGACCCATTTCATGTTCGCATTCAACTTTTAAATAAAAAAGGCCCGCGGCCGATCATGCCAGCGTTCATGTCTCATGCCGGCACCATGCCAGCGCCGGCATACAATGCCGGCTTCAGAAAGCACCACAGTTCATGCTGGCGCACTCGCCAGCCGGCCGGCACACATGCCAGCACACAAAAAATGGTGGGACTTGAGTTCGACCACGCCATCGCGGCTTCCGTGGTCATGACGGCACACCTGTCGGCATATAAAAAAGATGGCCCCTCGACGCCATAGATCACTCGTCGTTGAACTTGAGCATGTCGGCCTGCATCTTCTCGAACCACGGCCTCTTCCTTGGCGACAAGGCGTTGAGATCCACCTTCATGATCTCCACCCCGGTCATCATGCTTGCAAAAACCACTTCTTTCGCCTTTGTCTTGGCGTTAGCGGCCTCGATCTCTAGCATCTTGGCTTGCTTCTCCGCCTCGAGCTCGAACATCTTGGCTTGCTTCTCGGCGTCAAGATCAAGCCTCCTCCTTTGGATCTCCATGAAAGCATCCATTTGCTCCGCCTTGAAACGCCGGCGCTCCTCCTCTCTTGAGCCCTTCTTATTCATCATGCCGTCCACGCTTGCGATCAAGGCATTGGTGGCCGCATCTCTTGTCCTCCTTGGAGTTGGTCTTCCCCGCGGCCGTGCCGGCTCGCCCTCCCCAACATCCTCCACGGCGCCCTTCCCCCCACGTGCCTTGAGCGCGGCATATTGTGCCTTGAACTTCTCTTCGTAAGCTTGAAATGTGTTGAACCTTCCCTCGCGACTGTGAAGCATTTGCCATTGTATTGAACCTTGAATGCCTCCAAAGCTTGAAATGCCTACAAAATGTTTCCATGCAAAATGAAGACATAAAATGATGATCTTGATGGCACAAAAGAGGGCGGCTTGCTTGCTATCAAACCATGTCTTGCACGCCGATGCCGCTCACGGGGCGGGCCTTGACACTCTCAAAGGTGGCGCAAAACTTGTTGCACTCTTGTTGGATCACCCTCCACCGCTTGGAAATGGAGACCCACCCGCGCGTGCTCACAAATTGGTAAGGTGGAAACTTCTTGCGCTCATGAAACTCGCGGTGCACACGAGTCCAAAAGGTTGAATGCTTTTGCTCGGCGCCCGTGTTTGGGTCTTGTCCAATGTCTCGCCAACACTCGCAAAGAAGCTTGTCCTCGGCAGCTGTGTACGCCTTCGTGCGCTTGCTCTTGCGCTTCGGCTTAGGACCGGTGGTTTGGTTGGCGAGCTCGTCCTCGAACAAAGGTTCCACTTCGATGTCACACTCGTCCTCTTCCTCTAGCCCATAGTCATCCGGGAACTCGTGGTCGAGGGGGAAGCTGTCCAGGTCGATGCCGACCTGATCACGCATGAAGGCCGCCTGATCGGGATCATAGCCAGCGGCCGGCGTGAACGCCCCGCGACCGTCCTGGCTTTGCGTCTCCTCGGGATCGTAGCCAGCGCCCGGCGCACCACCCTCGAAGATGACGTGTTGCATGTAGTCCTCGTCGACGGCAGACGGCATTTCCTCTAACAGGTTACGGGCGTCCGGGAGACCGCCGGCCGGCGCTTGTCGCGCACGTTTCCTCGTGCTGCCGGACGACGAGCCACCAACCACCGGGGTGGCGTTGAGGTCGATGGGCGCGGGCGCGGGCGTGGAAGGCGCGACCTGGTTACAAGCCGATGCGCGGGGTGAGCACTCCCCGGAGAGGCGGGAGGCCTGTGGGTAGACGTGGGAAGCCGGGGACCGGGTTGCAAGCCGATGCACCGGGTGAGTCGGGCAGCACCATCCGAGGAAACGCCGACGAGCCAGTGTTGGCCGCGGCGACGGCGGCTTGGACGAGGCCGTGCTGGTTAGGGTTTACGCCAAGCATGTAGAGCGCCTCAATCGTTGCTGTGGCGACGCGGGCGTTGGTGAACTCCTGCTGCGCGGCGGCGACAGCGACGGCCTGCGCAGCGGCCTCATCCCTCGCGTCCGCGGCGTGCCTCCGGCCCTTCCTCTTGGCCGACTCCCTTGCCCGCTGTTCGGGTGTCAGCGCCTTCTTAGGCTTGGCCGCCGCGGCGGTCTTGCGCGGGGCACGAGACTTGCCTTTCCCCGAGGGGGCGACGGTGCCGAACGAGGAGAGGGAGGCGAGGCCGGCGACGGCGTCGAGGTCGAGGTCGATGGCGTCCTCCATGGCTGGATGGGGGGCGGGGGCGTGCGCGGGCGGGAGCGTTTTTGGGGGAAATGGGGGGAAATGGTGGTGGCTGCCACCCACAGGCAGGTCCGGGAGAGGAGTAGGCGCGCGCGCGCGTCCGTCTGTTGTCCGCGCCGACGCAAATCCGGCTCAAAATTTGGCCTGGAATGGATCGTCCGCGGACAAAAAATGGACGCGCGTCCGTTTGGGTCAGCGCGTTGGGCCGCCACTTTTGTCCGCGCCAATCCAAACGGACGCGGGCGGACGAAATGGGTCGTCCCATTGAAATTGCTCTAAATCTTTGCATGCAAGAATTAAAAAGAAACACATCAATGCATGTAATATTCCTATTCATCTAGTGGCTAAGCATGCATGCACTATAATTAATCCAAATTAATGTATGAGTTTAATTTGAATAGTTTTGTAAAATACGAGATACATTCCTTCACTCACAAAATGCCTTGATTGATGAGATTTCAGATTTGAGCCATATAAACCGGATGAGTGTGAAGTTGGCTAGCAATGGCATCGATGGATCCTGCTCCACTTTCATCGTCGTAAGAAGTACTGTTACTAGTACTTGGATTCCACTACATTATTCATCTCTGAACCGGCGGTGGCTAGCTAGCGAAAGTCCTCAAAAAGTATGACAAGGTACTACGTGTTGATTGTATAGACATCGCTCGATCACGTGCATCGCCTCCCGATATGTGTGCGCGCGCAAGCCTGTTGCTGTTGGCATGCAGGACGTGGTAGTATTCTTTTAGTTGAGGACGTGGTTGTTATGATGTGCAACAGGTGTGCATGCAGCATTCATCAACTTCCATCCATTTCCCTTGCGTTTTGAAAGAAAAGGCGCGCGCCCGATCTTCATTGATCAGATATCGATCGACCCACATGCATCATCCGACGAAGGAGAAATATGATCAGTACCGTAATACTTCCTTAAGTCTTTATAGAGATTTCACTATAGACCACTTACGAATGTATATAGATGCATTTTACAGTGTAGATCCATTCAGTTTGCTCCGTATGTAGTTCATAATAAAATCTTTACAAAGACTTATATTTAGAAACGGAAGGAGTATAAATATTGTTGGTCCGTCGATGGAGACAGATATATTCTCTTCTACTAGCTTTGATCGAGGTCGGCCGATGGAGACGCATAGACTAGCTCTTCCGCTTTGAAATTAAGAGCCGTAATCTATCTGTCACGGGATGTAGTCGGCCGGTGAACCATGGCAGGCTTATCAGGTCCGCACATTTTTGGAACCGTCCGTCCTATCTCGCTCTCCTGTCTCTTGCCCTTGGAATTTTAGTCATCTCACGCCAAAACTATTACTCCAAAATTATTATCACGCCAAAATTATCAGCTACTACTACGTAGTAGTAATGCATAGCTAGCGGCACTTTGGTACATCATCCATTCATCCTACGTCCTTGTCAATTACTACCTCTGTACCGACTACAAGTATTTCGGTACGGAGGGAAGACGTCGTACGCTTTTAATCTAGAAACCGGCGTACGTGCGCAGTAGATTCCATCCAACTTGAGTGTTATTGGTGTCTCTCCATTTCTCCATCTTCGTTCTTGTCAAAGACGCAAAACAAGTCACATTCCGTTGTTTCTGGATAGGTGCCAAGATTCACAACGATCGAGGGGTATTCTTTGTCGACTATTGCAACATATTTGCATTTGATGCACATGTTGACGAACGAACAATCTTTGTATGCAGCAACCATCATTTACAGAACACAAATCTTGCATGCATGATGTTGTACCAAAAAGAACATGTGGTAACCTTTTTTTTTGTGTGCTTACAACGAAGAAACACATAAACAGTACATCCTCACGAGTGCGCCACCGAACCATAGCTAGAAAGAAGTGGATTGCAGATAAATCCGTCAATCTCACTGAATTCCTACGTTAAAGTCGACAGCGCACGGTCATGTAAATTTGAGCCACCAGATTCAAACTTTTAAGTGGGTAGAGTTGTCTTCAATGCAATACACACCGTACAAAGAGGTGGTTCTCAACTAAAACTCTCCTTATCATAGAAACCTGTTTTTGAACAATCTAGTACCAGTTTGGCATGATCGAACACTCAACCATGCGTGGCGGTACATAATAACCTAGTTTCCATTTTTCAATTATCTCGTTGCTTGCTTTATGAGATAGTATCATAACACTTTGCTAATTCTCAATATTTTCAAAATCACATCCACTAACTTGCACACCACTAACCATATGAAATTTGAGCTCTCCAATAATGTTGCGCAACTGTAGTGAAATCCAAGCGTGGAATGTAGTCTGTAGGTTATATGAAATGAAGATGTGAATGGTTTTATCGTTTGTTGCTAATCAAGGACATGGAGATAAATTTGACTATTGAGATCTACGAGAATTTGAAAAACAGATGAAAAGACAAGCATGTAGCTACAATAAATTTCCCAAATACTGTTCGTCAGTTGCAAGCTACTACCCCTATCTCTCTCCTACCTGTCGCATACATATAATACTAGTGCCCTCTGGTTCACACGATTCTTTAAACGCGGGAGCTGAAGAAGAAGAAATTAAATATGGTAGGAATGTATGCACAAAACAGAGAATTGGTAAACATATGGATTCTGTCCACTTTGATGTTTGGTTAACAGGAATCTCAATAAACATGGTGAAATCAAAGTCATGAAGGCTTTAGAGCACTATGGGGGCTTCTTGAGCTTTGGAAGGTCAACGATGGTGTAAGAGAGAGTGTTCTTGCTGCTTAGACCCGTGCCCCTTTTCATATATCTTAGTAATCACATTATATGCCCCATCAAAATTCACTTGTTATGCTCTATGTGAGCTGGTACGGAACCTCCGAACTCCCAGGTATGAATCCATTCGAGCCTGTAGCTCCTGAACTCATCCATAATATCATCCGGACTTCACATAGAGAAAAAATGGGTTAATTTAGAGGCTTCACACTTAGCTAACTCTTGGGGTGTTCTCCCAGACTGGATGTGCGCGTATGATCTAAAATATGTTTGTCTGACGCACTGAAGTTCATCATGTACACTCCTTTTGATAGTGTTGCTTTTCGACTAAACATAAGATAAAATCCATAGATTAAAACATCATGTAAAGTTTTAGCTAAATACGGTTTCTGGCTTTTCTACTTTTCTATTCAGCCATGGGACCAATACATGTTCATATGTCTTTCAAACGTGATTTGTCCCCTAAGCAATTGTGATATACACCAAAATCCACTTAGGTAGTGTTTGGCAGATAAGTATTTTTAGAGTTTTGGCATTAATACCTTGGTTTTTTAAGAAAAATAACTTTACAAACTTTGATGTGTTTGGCATCCCAAATATCACAATTTTATAATCCGTAGTATCTCCAATAATTTAGTATTTCGTAATATTTGAAACAGAAGTTTTGATATTTTTTTTCTAAAACTTACCGAGAAAATTATGGTTTCTTACTAGAGTATTCATTCCTCAGGCATTGGATGCCAAGGTTTTATATTACCACATTTATGAAAATACAATGCACCCAAACTAGGCCTTAGGATCTTAGGTTTCCTTACAACTAGGGATCACACACAACCAACTAGCGACAACAAATTATGGGATTTCAGGACAAACTACTGATGACACTTCATAGAATTTTGAATTAGCTACTAAAAACATAAATACAATCGTGTACTCTACAAACCCAATGCATGTTATGCTAAAGTCATACACTCTAAAATGTTCTACCAAGCAGTGTAGATATCTAAAGATACTATGGACAAAAAGAGTTTAAACAACTATAAATTAAGGGGAACACATTAATATGCAAAGTGATGTGATAATATGGGTTTGCTTATGTCTAGAGTGAAATCCATTATAAAAAAATATTTTTTCCAAAATCTCAAATTTAATATATACTATTTTCAACAATATATAGTTTCATTTTTCCACTAGATAATGCATTTGTAATGATAAATTTAGAAAGGAAGGATCTTTTTGTTGCATTCACTTACAACAAGAAATAACCAACGGTGTTTGGTGCATCTCCTGCAAAGTGCACCAACAAATTGGTATCTATGATAGTTGTTAAAGTATGTGTTAGTAAATAACAATATTGAAAAAGTTGTTTAAATCATTGTTGTACTTGCATTCCATACCTCCAAATTAGTGTATACATAGTATATATTAAAGTATGTATGTTTTACTAAAACAATAAACATTTAATATTAAAATTAGTTATGACGAAGTAAACAAGTTCAGTATAAATATTTTGGGAAGTTAATATTAAAATGTTTAGTACAATTAAATAAAGAACCACCTTTCGAGCTTTAAACTGCACAGATAGTCAATGAAGTTTCGTAAAATTTATCCATTCTACCATGTCATGTTCTATAGCACACAATGGCCTCAGTTTCATTAGTCCAACTCAACAAAGGTGCTTCACTAATATAATTTTCACGAATTACTGTAGGCATTGCTAAGACCTTTTTGTTTCAAATAAAATACATACTCAGAGATTATAAAGGATCAACTTCTTCGAGAAAAGTTGTGTATATCTTGTTTGATCTGCAGGACTGCAAACTATAGAAATTTTCTCCAAGAATATTTATATGCAATTGTAAAAGAAAATTTCCATCGAGACAAAAACAGCATGCACTTTTTTGCTTGTTGCAGTGACAATTTTTTCATCCATCTAGTATTGCGCAATTTTTTTTGTGTTTTTCTCCGATGCAACTACTGACATTTATTACACAATCCAATGTTCTCAATTTTTGTCAAATTAAACATCTGACTACATTCTATTTATACGGGTGTTTTTTTTCTTCCTCATTTTTTCCTTCGCTCTCCTCGTCATATTTTTCATCTAATGAGCTTAGAGTGTCGTCAATTTCTTCTTCCATAGATTCCTGCAAAATATTAGTCTCTTCTTGGACAGCCGAGACTTTCTCAATAAACTCACTAATATTGGCATTATATTCATAATTCTCATAGCAATATTTAAGTATAGTATATTTTTCAGGTCTGTAAACAACATGATCAAGATTTTCACACTTTCCAAACAAAGATTCAATTTCATAAGCACCCTTAAAAGCAACGACTTTTTCCATTTGTTCCACATCATATTAATCATATATACCATTAGCATAAGAAGCCAATGTTTCATTAGCATTAAATTTGCATGAAAAGGGAAGGTGTAGAGCCTTCATCCTAGAGCAACAAGTATAATCATATCTCAAGCATAAATTCTGAGCATACCAATGCAACATATGAATTTGATCCAATAATAGTTTCCCTTTTTGAGTCAAGAGATAATCCCTAAAGTATTCACATTGATCCAACGTGTCTCCCAATATATAATTGAATGCGGTTTTCTCAGGATTATTAAAGTAGTGCATAATATCTTTCACATAATGAGCATCGAGGGTTTTAGGAGGTTCCCTATGTCCATGAGTAGCAAGTACACCTAATTTTTTTGATATTTCATGTTCCATATCCATAACTAAAGATAGAGAACAACTTAGAACAGCAAATAAAATCTACTTGGTGATAAAGCAAACAAGCACACATGAGAATATTCACCCCACGCTATTGCTCCCCGGCAACGGCGCCAGAAAAAGGTCTTGATAACCCACAAGTATAGGGGGTCAATTATTGCCTTTATCGATAAGTAAGAGTGTCGAACCCAACGAGGATCTAAAGGTAGAACAAATATCCCCTCAAGTTATATCGATCATCGATACAACTCTATGCACACTTAACGTTCGCTTTACCTATAACAAGTATGAAACTAGAAGTACTTTGTAGGTGTGAAGGGATAGGTTTGCAAGATAATAAAAAACACATAAATAAAACTAGGGGCTGCTTAGATAAACAAACAACTAAGTTAGTATTAATAGAGAGTTTTTTGTCACACAAGAAAGATTTTTATCCCGAGGCAATTGATAACTAGACCGGTAATCATTATTGTAATTTTATATGGGGGAGAGGCATAAGCTAACATACTTTATCTACTTGGATTATATGCACTTATGATTGGAACTCTAGCAAACATCCATAACTACTAAAAGATCATTAAGGTAAAACACAACCATAGCATTATAAGGTATCAAGTCCTCTTTACCCCCATACGCAAACAACCTACTTACTCGGGTTTAAGCTTTTGTCACTCTAGCAACCCATCATAAGAGAATCATGAACATATTGCAAACCCTACAACGGGGATCCCTAATGCTTGCACGACACGGAGAGCACCATATGACAGCACAAATAATAAAATATACAACTCAAACCAATCGTGATCATCAATCAACCCATAGGACAAAACGGATCTAATCAAACATCATAGGATAGCCATACGTCATTGGGACATAATATATAGCTGAGCACCATTTTTAAGTAGAGATTACAGTGGGGAGAAGAGATGTTACACTGCTGCATAGAGGGGGAAGAGAGTTGGTGATGACGGCGGTGAAGTTGTTGGTGTAGATCGTCGTCACGATGATGGCCCCGCGGCGTTCCGGCACCACCGGGAGAGGGGGGAAGAGAGCCCCCCTCCTTCTTATTCTTCCTTGGCCTACGCCCTAGATGGGAGGAGCGTTTTCCCTCTGGTCCATGGCCTCCATGGCAGCGGAGGGGCGAGAGCCCCTCCGATATTGGATCTCTCTCTCTCTCTCTCTTCTCTCTCTCTCTCTCTCTCTCTCTCTCTATTTCCTTCTGTTTCTGCATTCTCAAATTCTGGGCTTTCACCCTTTCTTAAATTCCCAGAGATCCTTTACTCCGATTGGGCTGAAATTTTAACATGATTTTTATCCGGATATTAGCTTTCTTGTGGCGAAAGGAGGGCACCAACCGCCTTACGGGGTGGCCACAAGTGTCCAGGGCACGCCCTACCCCCCGGGGTGCGCCCCCTGCCTTGTGGCCCCCTCGGGCATCGTCTCACGTTGATTCCAATTCCCAAAATTCACATATATTCAAAAACAATTATCTCTGTAAGTTTTTATCGTGTTTGGACTTTGTTTGATATGGATTTTCCATGAAACAAAAAACATGCAACAAACATGAACTGGCACTGGGCACTGGATCAATATGTTAGTCCAAGAAAATCATATAAATTGTTGCCAAAAGTATATAAAAGTTGTAAAACATTGGCATGAGACAATAAAAAATTATAGATACGATGGAGACGTATCAACAGGCGGTGATGGCCTAGTGGGAATGTACTAAATTAATTAAGCATTTGAGCAGGTTGTGATTTGCTATGATATGCTAGCATGGGCGTGGCCTAGCTGTGAAGCTTGACGACTGTCCACCCCACCCAATGCCCATCCACATGTGTACATGCTTATCCTCTGATGTATATACATCCAATTTTCTTATGGCAATTGTTTAATTCATGCGCCCCAAGAACCAACAAAACATACTCCCAGGGCGTGTTCGGTTACGTGCATCGTTTTTGTGCACTTTGCATACTTGTCCCAACTGGGCCTGTCTGAGAAAATACAGGCCAAAATCCAACATATGCATGTTGATTGGTTGCCTGCATTGCATCATGGCCCACATGGCTGAAAATTGTTTGGTTGCCTATGTTTGTGCTTTAGGTGTGAGCAGGATGCAAAGCACAGCTGTTTGGTTGTGCCGAAGTTTATGATCTTCTCACCCCTTACAAATGTGGTGGAGTTACCACCCATTTGACACACACACACAACACATTATGATCAACAACAACCCAAAAATAGCAAGAACAAGCAAAGAACAGGCAGATCATAAGCTACCAGCAAGAACAAGCAAAGAACAAGCAAATCATAGGCTACTAGGCATAAGTTTAAAACAACAGGGCATCCCATGCCCCTGTTGGACCCCAGGGTGCTGCTCCCTGGGGAAAATATGGACATGTTCACAGCAAAAGAGACGAACGGGCTTCAGCTCAAACTTACAGTACTTAAGTTCAGACTACTACTCATGGTTCAGACTTCAGAGTAATACGCATGGTTCAGACTGATAGACGAACTAGAGGGCCTGAGTGATGTTGCCGAGGCAGCTGCGCCTGGTGCACCGGACGGTGCAGATGTTGGAGCTGTTGGCATTGTAGATCTGCACCTTGCGCCCTAGGCCAGAGAGCTTGTAGACAACAAGGTCGTCGGGGACGATCTTGTGCCGGCCGCATAAGTACTCCCAGCCGTGCCCTAGTACCATGTGCCCCTTGAACATCTGCACCTGGACCGAAAACTTGCACCACTTCTTGGCAGAGAGGCTAACGACGCGAGGAGGGCCGCTGACCAGCCATTGCTTCATCACCGGCCTAAACCGCCACTAGATGTTGACCATGGCGATGTCCTCCTGGTCAGCGGTCTGCACGTAGAACCTCATAGGTTCCCGTGCACCCTCTTCGTGCCCCATCCTCAGCCTCCTACCAGCGCCCAGCGGCATCCTCATGAACTCCATCCTGCCAGGGAGCACCACCCTCTTCATCCACCGGTTGGTGGGGATGAGGTCCTCCACCCCCTCTGTGCCAGACATGACCTGCGCACCACCACCGTCTCTGTTCCCACTCCGTCTTCATTATCTTGTCAGCAAGATGGCCATCAGTTAGCAACACATATGGCACATGATCAAAGCTAACAAGTAGAACATGATGTACGCTTGATAACCCGCAAGTATACGGGATAATTCTAGCCTCTTTCGATAAGTAAGAGTGTCGAACCCAACGAGGAGCTAAAGGTAGAACAAATATTCTCTCAAGTCCTATCTGCCACTAATACGACTCTACGCATGCTTAGTGTTCGCTTTACCTAGAACAAGTATTAGAAGTACTTTGTAGGTGTTGTTGGATAGGTTTGCAAGATAATAAAGAACACATAAATAAAAAGTAGGGGCTGTTTAGATAAAGATGCTATACAGTAAATGTAGCGAGTGTGGAAAAGTGGTGGTAGGAGTTGTGAAATTGTCCCTAAGCAATTGACTATGTTACTAGACTGATAATCACTATTGCAATTCTATTTGAGGGAGAGGCATAAGCTAACATACTTCCTCTTCTTGGATCATATGCAATTATGATTGGAACTCTAGCAAGCATCCACAACTACTAAAGATCATTAAGGTAAAAACCCAACCATAGCATTAAAGTATCAAGTCCCCTTTATCCCATACGCAAACAACCTACTTACTCGGGTCTGTGCTTTTGTCACTCACGCCACCCACCATAAGCAAATCATAAACATATTGCAAAACCTACAGCGGGAATCCCTCACGCTTGCGCGACACGGAGGGTACAATAGGATAGCACCAATAATAGCAATCCATAGCAATTCATCAATCATAGCAACTCAAACCAATCATAGCAATTCAAACCAATCATAGCAATTCATCAATCACCGATAGGACAACGGAAATCTACTCAGACATCATAGGATGGCAACACATCATTGGATAATAATATGAAGCATAAAGCACCATGTTCAAGTAGAGGGTACAGCGGGTTGCGGGAGAGTGGACCGCTGAATATAGATGGGGAAGGTGATGGAGATGTTGCTGAAGATGGCGGAGGTGTTGGTGAAGATGGCGGTGATGATGATGGCCCCCGGCAGCGCTCCGGCGTCACTGGAAGCAAGGGGAGAGAGCCCCCCTTCTTCTTCTTCTTCCTTGACCTCCTCCCTAGATGGGAGAAGGTTTCCCCTCTGGTCCTTGGCTCCCATGGCTTGAGAGGGGCAAGAGCCCCTGCGATATTGGATCTATCTCTCTGTATCTCTCTGTTTCTGCGTTCCCAAATTCTGCCCCTTCACCGTTTCTTTTATATCCGGAGATCCGTAACTCCGATTGGGGTGAATCTTTCGCCCAGATTTTTCTCATAAAATTAGCTTTCTTGCGGCTAAAGAAGAGCGTCAACCGCCTTACGGGTGGCCCACGAGGGTGCCAGGCGCGCCCAGGGGGGAGGGCGCGCCCCCTGTCTCATGGCCACCTCGGGCATCGTTTCACGTTGATTCTTCCTCCGGAAAATCCCAAATATCCCAAAATAATTCTCCGTCCGTTTTTATCCCGATTGGATTCTGTTTGATATTGGGTTTCTACGAAACATTAAACATGCAACAAACAGGAACTGACACTAGGCACTGAATCAATATGTTAGTCCCAAAACATAGTATAAAAAGTTACCAAAAGTATATGGAAGTTGTAGAATATTGGCATGGAACAATGAAAAATTATAGATACGACGGAGACGTATCAGCATCCCCAAGCTTAATTCCTGCTCATCCTCGAGTAGGTAAATGATAAAAAAGATAATTTTTGATGTGGAATGCTACCTAGCATAATCTTGATCATATGTCTAATCATGGCATGAATATTAAGACATGAGTGATTCAAGGCAATAGTCTATCATTTGACATAAAAACAATAATACTTAGGGCATCCAAACAAACAATCATGTCTTTCAAAATATCAATGCTTCAGAAAGTTATCCCTACAAAATCATATAGTCTTGTATGCTCCCTTTTCTTAACACAAGGTAACCCTCATGCCTATCCCGGTGTCAGCCAAGCAAATGTTTCATACTTTAGTATTCTCAAACTTTTTCAACTCTCACGCCATACATGAGCGTGAGCCATGGATATAGCACTATGGGTGGAATAGAATATGATGGTGGAGGTTATGTGGAGAAGACAAAAAGGGAGAAAGTCTCACATCGACACGGCTAATCAACGGGCTATGGAGATGCCCATCAATTGATGTCAATGCGAGGAGTAGGGATTGCTATGCAACGGATGCACTAGAGCTATAAATGTATGAAAGCTCAACAAAAGAAACTAGTGGGTGTGAATCCAACTTGCTTGCTCATGAAGACCTAGGGCATTTGAGGAGGCCCATCGTCGAAATATACAAGCCAAGTTCTATAATGAAAATTCCCACTAGTATATGAAAGTGATAACATAGGAGACTCTCTATATGAAGAACATGGTGCTACTTTGAAGCACAAGTGTGGTAAAAGGATGGTAACATTGCCCCTTTTTTTGGTGGGCTTCTTTGGCCCCCTTTTTTATTTAGGCTTCTTTGGCCTTTCCTTTTTTTCTCTTTTTTTTCTTTTTTTCATGGGGCAATGCTCTATAATGATGATCATCTCACTTTTATTTACTTGCAACTCAATATTACAACTCGATACTGGAACAAAGATATGACTCTATATGAATGCTTCCGATGGTGTACCGGGATGTGCAATGATCTAGCGTAGCAATGACATCAAAAAACGGACAATCCATGAAATTATCATGCTAGCTATCTTACGATCATGCAAAGCAATATGACAATGAACGCTCAAGTCATGAATATGATGATGATGGAAGTTGCATGGCAATATATCTCGGAATGGCTATGGAAATGCCCTGATAGGTAGGTATGGTGGCTGTTTTGAGGAAGATATAAGAAGGCTTATGTGTGATAGAGCGTATCATATCACGGGGTTTGGATGCACCGGCGAAGTTTGCACCAACTCTCGAGGTGAGAAAGGGCAATGCATGGTACCAAAGAGGCTAGCAATGATGGAAAGGTAAAAGTGCGTATAATCCATGGACTCAACATTAGTCATAAAGAACTCACATACTTATTGCAAAAATTTAGAAGCCCTTGAAACAAAGTACTACACGTATACTCCTAGGGGGTAGGTTGGTAGGAGTTAACCATCGCGCGCCCCGACCTTCACGCAAAGATAAATAATCAAAATACAATGCGCGCCAATTTGGTTACATAGTTAATAGACCATACATGCATGCTTCGAGAATCACAAACCTTAACACCAACATCCTTACTAAACACAACCATCTACTAGTACCTCCCACATATTATCACCTCTATATCGCAAAACTATTGCAAGGAATCAAACATATCATATTCAGCGATCTACAAGTTATGTAGGATTTTATGACTAACCATGTGAATGGCCAATTCCTGTCATCTCTCTAAATTGATATAAGTGAAGCAAGAGAGTTTAATTCTTTCTACAAAAGATATGCCCACTCTCTAACAAATATAAGTGAAGCAAAAGAGCATTCTACAAATGGCGGTTTTCTATGTGAAGAGAAACAGGCAATCCAAACTTCAAATGATATAAGTGAAGCACATGAAGCATTCTATAAAGCCACACTCAAAAGATTTAAGTGAAGTGTAATGAGCATTCTGTAAATCAACCAAGGACTATCTCATACCAGTATGGTGCATAAAAGAAAATTGAAAACTAAATGCAAAAGACGCTCCAAGACATGCACATATCACATGAACGAAACGAATACGAAAACATACAGATACTTGTTGAAGAAAGAGGGGATGCCTTCCGGGGCATCCCCAAGCTTAGACGCTTGAGTCTCCTTGAATATTTACTTGGGGTGCCTTGGGCATCCCCAAGCTTGAGCTCTTGTGATGTAGGGCGGAACCCTATGGTGACGATCTTTCACATTTGGAGTGGGTACTACGGGTAAACACGAAGAACGCGCGGAAGAACACAAGGGAAAAAATGAGAGAAACACTCAACCAACAAGGAATCGATCACATGAGGGCTAGATCACCGAACACACAAGGTAGCACAAGATTCAAACTCAACAAAGGTAAGATACATGAGTAACCGTTCTTCTCCGTGAGGAGGTCTTGGGGGTCTTCCCTTGAAGGGGTCTTGAATCCGCTTGGGGGATATTCTCCGAAGAGGTCGTGAGCTCCGAGGAGAAGTAACCAAGTGGATGAGCAAGGCTCTCACACAAATATGAGCTAAACCAATGCTAACACTAAAACATACGGGATGAGGGAGTATATATAGTCAAAGGGGCGAAGGGATACATGGGTCACGACCCAAAGGAGCTGCGCGCAGGCAGAGGGTGCCGGATATCCGGCCGACGGGTCGGATGTCCGGTGGCTCGTGAGGCGCCGGATGTCCGAGCTGATGCAGACGGCCGTTCTGCTCTCTCGATGGGCGATGCCGGATGTCCGCTCGGAGGGGCCGGATGTCCGGTGCTTCCGGTGGGGAGGCCGGATGTCCGGGCTGTCAGGACCTGCTTTTGTGCATTCTGGATGCCTTGTCCGGATATCCGGGCGGGAGGCCGGATTTCCGGTGAGGGGCCGGATGTCCGGGCTGGACGCTAGATGTCCGGTCGCCGTAGTTTCTTATGCAGAGGGCTGGCCGTGTAGATCTCCAGGGGCCGGATGTCCGGGGTCCTGGCCGGATGTCCGGTGCCTCGAGGGTGTTCTTGCCTTCTCCCATTGGTTCTCTTCTTCCATGGACTTGGGGTCTTGGCCATCTTCATGTGCATCCTTAGGAGGTTCCTCTTGGTACCTAATCATGCACAACATTCTAGATTGAGGTAGTAGCCATGTCTCGAGAGGATCATGTGATATATCACTAAGGAGAGAAGTCACCTTGGTCTCGAGAGCTCTAGCTCGTGCTCTAGTGATGGGTCCTCTTGGTGCTTGGTGAGACGATGAAAGGTCCATGGGGATGACCGAAGGATGCTCCGCATCATCTCCCCTCCCTTGGGAATGATCCGACCTCGGATCGAAATCCTCATCACCATGGTACGGGGATAGATCGGAGACGTTGAAGATGTCGCTCACGTTGTACTTGTCGCTTGGGAGGTCGATCTTGTAAGCATTGTTGTAGCGTGCTAGCACCTTGAAGGGTCCATCAGCTCGAGGGAGAAGCTTGGACTTGCGTTCGTTGCGGAAGCAGTCCTTGCGAAGGTGTAGCCACACGAGGTCTCCAATGTTGAATATCATGGGAAGCTTGTTGACGTTGAGCTTGGTCGCGAGTCATTGTACTTGGCGCTCGATGGTGTGCCTTGTATATTCATGCATCCTCTTGATTTAGCTTGCATGGGAACTTGCGTCGAGGTTGGTGCGCTCTTGTAGAGGAAGAGGTAGAATGTCCAATGGGGACAACGGGTTGAAGCCATACACGACCTCGAAGGGGGACTTGCCGGTCGTCGAATGTCTTGCACGGTTGTAGGCGTACTCGGCGATGGGTAGGCACTCCTCCCACTCCTTGCTGTTCTTCTTGATCAACATGCGAAGTAGACTGGAGAGTGTACGGTTTGTCACCTCCGTTTGGCCGTCGGTTTCAGGATGGTATGCCGAAGAGAACAATAGCTTGATTCCGAGCTTGGCGCATAGGGTCTTCCAAAAGTAACTCAAGAACTTGACGTCGTGGTCGGGGACGATTGTCTTTGGTTCTCCATGGAGACGCAAGATCCCTACAAAAGAGATTTGCAACGTGTGAAGCATCGTCTATCTTGTTGCAAGGAATGAAATGTGCCATCTTAGAAAATCGGTCCACAACAACAAAGACGGAATCCTTGCCATTTTGTGTTCTAGGCAAACCAAGTACAAAATCCATGCTAATGTCTTCCCAAGGTTGATAAGGAATAGGAAGGGGCATGTAAAGACCATTGGATTGAGCTTTAGACTTAGCTTTGCGACATGTAGAGAAACGGTTGTTGAAGCGTGAGACGTCGCGGAACATCTTGGGCCAAAAGTAGTTCTTGGAGAGCGTGGCGAAAGTCTTGTCGCGTCCAAAATGTCCCATGAGTCCGCCTCCATGAGCCTCTTGCAAAAGGAGAAAATGAAGAGAAGACTCAGGAATGCATAGTTTGTTAGCTCTCATAAGATAACCATCCTTGATGTAATATTGTTCCCAAGAAGTATGCATCAAACACTTAGCATAAGGAATAGCAAAAGATGGATCATTAGCATACAAGTCTTTTATGTGCTCAAAGACAATAAATTCAACTCAAGTTTAGTGACAAGCGTGCATTTGCGTGAAAGTGCATCCGCAACTACATTTTCCTTACCCTTAATGTACTTGATTACATAGGGGAAAGATTCAATAAATTCATTCCATTTGGCATGACGCTTGTTCAACTTAGTTTGACCTTTTAAGTACTGAAGCATTTCATGATCGGTATGGATGACAAACTCGTGAGGTCTAAGATAATGTTCCCAAACATGTAGCACATGCACTAAAGCATACAATTCTTTGTCATATATGGGATAATTAAGTTGAGCATCGGAGAGTTTTTCACTAAAATAAGCAATGGCTCATTTTTCTTGCATCAAGACTCCGCCAATTCCGGTACCACTTGCATCACAATGAACCTCAAAAGTTCTCTCAAAGTTGGGAAAAGCAAGAATCGGAGCATGAGTAAGCAAAGACTTGAGCTCATCAAAAGTGGTGGATTGCAAAGATCCCCAAACGAAAGGAGCATTATTCTTACTCAAAGCATGCAAAGGAGCGGCAATGGTGCTAAAGTCTTTCACAAAGCGACGATAAAATCCTGCAAGACCAAGAAAACTAGGCACTTGTTGCAAATTGGTGGGTTGGGGCCAAGTTTTAATTGCCTCAATCTTGGATTCATCAACATGGACACCCTTGGAAGAGACAACAAAATCCAAGAAAACCACTTTGTCAACACCAAATGTGCATTTTTTTCAAATTTGCATAAAGACGTTCCTTGCAAAGGGTTTGCAAAATAGCCCTAACATGACTAATATGCTCTTTCATGGATTTGCTAAAAATAAGAATGTCATCAAAGTAAACCACAACAAAGACTCCAATGTAAGGACGAAGCACATAATGCATAAGACGCACGAAAGTACCGGGAGCCTCCGATAGACCCATAGGCATCACTAACCACTCATATAAGCCAAATTTGGTTTTGAAAGCAGTTTTCCATTCATCACCCTCTTGAATGCGGATTTGATAATAGCCACTATTAAGATCAATTTTTGAGAAAAAGTTGGCTCCACTAAGTTCATCAAGCATATCATCTAAGCGAGGAATGGGATGCCTATAGCGAATGGTAAAAGCATTTATAGGTCTACAATCGGAACACAAGCAGAAACTTCCATCGGGCTTAGGAACAAGTATAACCGGAACGGCACAAGGGCTTAGGCTTTCACGTACATGATCGTTGTCGATTAGTTGTTGTACTTGCCGTTGGATCTCCTTAGTTTCTTCCGGGTTGACGCGGTATGGAGCTTTGTTTGGTAGGGACGCTCCGGGGATGAGGTCGATTCGATGATCAATGCCTCGTAGAGGAGGTAGACCCGGAGGTAGCTCGTCGGGAAAAACATCTTGGAATTCTTGCAAAATAGATTGAAACACTAAAGGTAGCTCGTGAGAGGTGTCAGTTTTTGGTTCTCCATCCTTGCACACAAGGACAAAGTGCATAGCACTCGATGGGTTCTCACACACTTCTCTCATCTCACTTTTTGTGGCAAATAGGACTAGGTTTTTCTCTCTAGGCGAAGAGGCGCTCAAGTTTGGCTTGCGGATCTCACTCACTTTTGGGTGGATCACTTTCTCACTCTTCTCTCCATGATGGGTGGCTTGCTTGTCGGCTATCACTTGACTAGGAGACATAGGTCGTAGCACATACTCCTTTCCGTTCATCTTGAAGCTATCGTGATTGGTGCGCCCATTGTGGATGACACCACGGTCGAATTGCCATGGCCTACCAAGAAGGAGGTGGAAAATGGTCATGGGGACCACATCACACTCCAAAGTGTCTTCATATGCACCAATTTTCAAGGAGACTTGGACCGTATGCTCGACTCATATAGTGCCGGAGTCACTTAGCCATTGAACCTTGTAGGGGTGCGGGTGCTTCCTCTTGACCAATTGAAGCTTGGAGCATAGTTCTTCACTTGCCAAGTTGTGGAAACTACCTCCATCGATGATGACCTTGACGGACCTTCCATTGATGCCAGCCTTAGTGTGGAATATGTGGCATCATTGGTCTTCGTCTTGTTGATGTTGAAGAGTCAAGACCTTGAAAACAACAAGAGCGGGGCTCAAATCCTCGTCACAAAAGACTTGATCATCTTCATCCTCGTTCACGCGCCGGTGCATGGCCACTTTCTCAAGAGCTTCCATCTCCTCATCACTCATGGAGTCATAGGTGCCATCGTTGTTGAGGATCATGGTGCGCTTGTTTGTGCATTGATAAGACTTGTGGCCTCGGCCGCCGCAAGTGAAACACTTGAAGGAGATTGTCTTGACGATCTCATCGGTCGGAGTGGATGAAGAAGCACGCGGCTTGAAGTTTCTTGTAGTAGGAAGAAGACGACTTGAACTTGCTGGAGTTTTCTTCTAACTTGACTTGTCGTCGTTGCTTGGGGAAGGCTTGGTTGATGTCGATGTTGGAGGAGTTGTTGAAGCTTGATTGTTGGAGAAGCCGTAGGTCTTGGATGAGTACTTTGCGTACTTGAAGTCATATTGCACTTGACATTCTGCCTTGGTCGCTTGATGCACGAGCTCAATGAGGTTGGAGTAGGGTTGGAGGTCGGCAACCTTCTTAATGGGATGATTGAGGCCATTCAAGAAGCGGGCCATAGTTTGCTCGTCATCTTCCATGACATTGGCTCGAATCATGGCAATCTCCATTTCCTTGTAGTATTCTTCAACACTCTTTGTTCCTTGCTTGAGGAGTTGTAGCTTCTTGAAGAGATCGCGGTTGTAGTAGGTTGGCACAGAACGGGCACGCATGAGTTCCTTCATTTGAGCCCAAGTGGTGATTGGTGGTTCACCTATTGCTTCACGACGCTCAAGGACTTGTTCCCACCATATGAGAACATAGCCTTGGAACTCAAGAGATGCCATAGCGATTTTCTTCTCTTCTTCATAGTTGTGCAAAGAAAGATTTTGTCGACCTTCAATGCCCATGAGAGGTATTCTTCAGGATCATTGCTTCCATTGAACTTGGGCATTGTGAATTTGAGCTTTCCATAGCGTTGCTCTTCATTGTGTTGTTGGCGATGGTGATGATGACACCCTTGATGTGGAGGGTAATCATCCTCATGTTGCTCTTGGAGTGGAGGAAGTACATGATCAACTTGCTCTTCTTGAACTTGAAGTTGAGGTGGAGCTTGACGAGCTTGTGGAGGAGCTTAACGAACTTGTCGTTGCACACGCGGTTGATAGTTACTCTCTTGGATTTCTTCTCGAAGGGATTCCTCTTGATTGCGCCGCTCGCGATTGCAGTTGGCGATGGCTCGACTCGATTCTTGAAGGGCACGTTGCACCTCAAGGGCTTGCGCTTCTCATTGTTGTTGTTGAAGACGTTGAGCCTCGGCGTCTTGTTCCTCTTGGTGTAGACGCGCTCGTTCTTCCTCTTGGCGACGTAGACGTTGTCGTTCTTGAGCTTGAGCAAAGGCGACTTGGTGTGGTTGAAGACGAGGTTCTTGCTCATCGACTTGCTCTTGTGAATGCTTGTCATGTAGCGGGTTGCGAGCTGCATGGCGGTCTTGACGCGCGGCTCGTCGAAGAGTGTTCGATGACGGTGTACTTGAGTCGGAGAAGGTGTCGTCGGAGTGTCGACTCGAGCGGCTCCGTCTTGAGGATGAAGAAGTGGAAGGATGAAGGTTCCTCATCAAGGCGTGGATCTCATCCATTCTTGCATCATTCTCTTGCTTGTGAGCGTCGAACTTGTTATCGAAGTAGTCTCTTGTACGTTGCTCGGAGAGTCGCAAGTCGGTGGCGAGGTTGTCGATGCGGTCACTCATTGCTTGTTGTTCTTTGTGCAACGCCCTTTGAGCACCAAAGAGGTGGCTCTTTGTGACGAATGATGACATGTCGCTGCTGTTCTCGGTAAGGGGTGGATTGGTAGAAGAACTTGGCATATCCATCATTCCAAACAAAATGTAAGTGGCAGACAGAGAAGAGCGTGTACCAAATGTACCTTGACCGATGTTGAAGATGAATCAAGTTCACTCAAATGCGGACAATGAAATAGCACTGTTGGTACCAATTCTTGTCGGTTCTCACACCTACACAAGTAAGAGCTTATGGTGGAGCTTGGTTAGGATGGTGGCACAAAATTTGATGCAATTGTAAGTGAGCTTCAATAATGTTGGAAAAGATTCACAAATTCGCAAATGCAACAATTAGACCAAGCAAGTAGGGGTACACGGAAACACACATGCAAATAGATTAATGGGATTGTGCAAACCAAAAGTGAGCCAAAATGTGGAATCCACGAAAATGCTCTTGTTGCACAATACTAGAGAGACGCTAGCACAATTGCACAATAGGCGGATATGGAGCTTGTGCACAACCTACTAAGCAAAAATGCAACAATCTCTATCCTAAATATGCTATATGTATGGTATTTCGGTGCTATGATCCAAGATGATCTTATATGACAATCTTAATGTAGTATGATGCTATGGTTCTTGCTTATAAGCTCTTTGCTTAAAAGCTTGGGTGGCTCTTTCACTTTTGAGCTGTTTTCTCATGCAAAACTTCACGAACCAAGATAGAAATTGTGTATGTGATGACAACTTTGTGACACACAAGTTGATGCCAAGATATGCACCACGGTGGTATGGTATGTATGCTATGGAGTATGATCACTAATGTGCACAAGTCACGTTGCCGACAATACTCAATGGCTAGTCTCGATGGGTAAGCTACGCAAAAGTAAGGACATGTGGGGTATCAATGCAATTGCAAGGTATGACAAATATGTCGTCGAGGATATCGTCCTTGGCGGTGATGAGTAGTCGATGGAGATGAGCGGTGGTGATGGTGACGTCGAACCGTACCTATATAGCCGAAACACAATAGGACACGGGAACCACAACCCAAAATCTCAAAGACCAAAACGTGTCAAAATCGACATAGGAGGTAGCGGTGAGCGGTGGTGGTGCTTGTGGAAAGTGGTGTGGGTGTGCGGAAGGAGGCGTGGGCACTAGGGCAGAATTGGGCGAAAGTATGCGGAATGGCTCAGGAGGGTGGAGTTGCTGTTGCCAGGGGCCGGATGTCCGGGCCAGACGCCGGATGTCCGGTGCACCGGATGTCCAGTTGGTTCGGGCGGATGTCTGGGCTCCTGGATCGGGGACGAACACGATGAACTCCGCGGGAAAAATCGCAACTCCGGGGCAAAATTCAGACGAATTGGTGGATGGAAATCGAGGGAGAGATGGGGAAAGCTAGATCAACTCGATGCAAAGCAAATCCATGGATCAAATCCAACAAAAATTCATCACACCAACAAATCAGAAAAAAAATTGGGGCTATTTTTGGTGGGGAATTTTTGGATTTAGGACGAAAACAACAAAATCAAGCTAGAAAACACGGGGTAGGGGCTCCAAAAACGTGATCAACGTGGCTCATGATACCAAGATGATGTAGGGCGGAACCCTATGGTGACGATATTTCACGTTTGGAGTGGGTCCTACGGGGAAACATGAAGAACGCGCGGAAGAACACAAAGCGGAAAATGAGACAAACACTCAACCGACAAGGAATCGATCACACGAGGGCTAGATCACCAAACACACAAGGTAGCACAAGATTCAAAATCAACAAACGTAAGATACACGAGTAACCGTTCTTCTCCGTGAGGAGGTATTGGGGGTCTTCCCTTGAAGGGGTCTTGAATCCGCTTGGGCGATATTCTTCGAAGAGGTCGTGAGCTCCGAGGAGAAGTCACTACAAGAAATATGTCAACTTGTGACCTTCTGTCAGTGACCCTGGAAGAATTGGTCATAGATCTATGACCATTTCAGACCAATTGGTCAAAAGCTGTTTGGGGGGCTCCAAACCCTAAACCATTGCGACCATTTTGGTCAGAAAGGTCGTAATTTCCTTACACGAAATGGTCATAAAGCAAACAACGCTAGTCCGCTGCCTTATTTCTAGTTGTTAACGACCAATATAGATGGTCATAGCCTTGTAAATTGTGGTGGGTTGCAATGACTAGGCGTCGTCTCATCAGTTTTGCCTATGTGTCATGTCCATGTGGCAGTTTTTGCCCTAGGTTGTGAAGCAACCTATATTTCTGCAATTCCCAAAATTCCCAAACAAATCTCATAAATTCTTTGGGTCATATCTTCATCAAATATGTAAAAACCTTCCTTTCCTAGTTCAAAAATAATTCAAAAATATTCATTTTCCTATTCTGTTCAGAACAACAGTTTGTGAAGGAAGTACCACTTTGGCATGTCCAACTAGTATCCATTTTCTACAGTGCTTTCCTATGCCCAAATAACCATCCTCCACCAAATGCCAGCTCAATCCATTCATTATTTTGAGCCGAGCTTCAACATTCGTATTTATGTCCAGTGTGGTGGTTTGCAAAGCAAGTACCACCTAGGCTCCTCCTTTTGAGGTGAAAATTTGTGAAGACGGTCTTCTTAGTAACTGATCATCCTCAGCCAAAACTCACGGCCATTAGCCATGTACATTTCCCGTACCGCTAATCAAACACTTGGCTGCTTATTCATGTTTAAGCATCGATCGGTCTCCTCGTGAGAATCTTATGTTGTGATTTTTTCTTCCTAGCACCTACCTGGGGAGTTCCCAAACCACTAGACATGCCTAGGCCGCCCAGAACACATGGCAACGCCACGGTCACGCGGTGACCACGCGACGGGCATGCGAGCTTACGCGCTCTAGAGTTGGGGCCCTTGGCCACCGTCGAAACCTCGATGTCTCTCCATCAAACCATGTATTTCTGATTAAATAGGTACTTATGTAACTATAAATGATTTTTGGAAAAAATAAATAGCAAACTATGAGGCAGATGCAGTTCAAATTTGACCCGCTTCCAGCTGAATCGGCGGAAATTTGTCTTTTTCACGAGAGGTGGATAAAAACTTTTTACACCCAACCATTTGGTCAATTGTGCATTAAATATGTCCTAGTATTTTAGAAAAATGAGTTGGTCCAATTTTGCAACAATTATTTGGTAGTTCCTTCACAAAAAACCTCCTTTCGGGCACTCGAAAAATGAAAAATGGTTTTTTCGTCCAAAGAAAATGAAAACTTCCTTAGGCAACATTGTTTGCCATTCCAATATGCACCCTTGTGCACGATATGAGATCATTTGAACAAACTATGCCACAAATGTGGCCATAAGTTTGATCATTTGCCTTGAAAGCCATGAATCTTGAGAGATGATAGCTCATTTCTGAGAACACTTTTTTAAAATAATTGCCGTATTACAAGTTTGTTATTTTTCCTGGGAACTTGGCCACATATAATGACACAATGTGAAGGTTTCCCAATTTTTTAATTTTTTTTAATTTTTTATGCCCGTTTCAAAATGCGGTCAAAACGGCGGGAATGACCGTTCCTAGCTAGTTGTTGAATCTTGGAATTTTTTTGGTGTTTCTCTGATTAAATAGATACTTATGTACCTAGAAATGATTTTTGGAAAAAATAAATAGCAAACTATGAGGCAGCTGCAGTTCAAATTTGACCCGCTTCCAACTGAATCGGCGGAAATTTGTCTTTTTCGTGAGAGGTGGATCAAAACTTTTTACACCCAACCATTTGGTCAATTGTGCATTAAATATGTCCTAGTATTTTAGAAAAATGATTTGGTCCAATTTTTCAACAATTATTTGGTAGTGACTTCACAAAAAAACCTCCTTTCGGGCACTCGGAAAATGAAAAATGGTTTTTTCGTCCAAAGAAAATGAAAACTTCCTTAGGCAACATTGTTTGCCATTCTAATATGCACCCTTCACTACAGGAATCCAGTACTTTGCCATCTGCGATGGCGGACGGCAAAGGCAGGGACGGCTGACGGCAAAGCACTTTGCCGTCCGCCGCGGACGGCAAACACAGACGGCAAAGATAGGGTCGGCAAACAGGTCCTTTGCCGTCTGCTTTCCAAGGCAGACGGCAAAGAGCCCTTTGCCTATAGCGGCGGACGGCAAAGAGGGGGGACGGCAAAATGTGGCACGTCCGCTATTGTCACTCCATTAGGCGGCTAACGGCGGCCTTTGCCGTCCACCAACGGACGGCAAATTAGTGCGCCTCTTTGTCGTCTGCCAGGTGACATCAGCAATACCTCAGCGCCCGTTTTTTTTGTCGTCCGCCTGATCTGCCGCTTTGTCAGCATGTAATTCATCAAAAAATTTCCACGCAACACCATCCGATGTGTGTACCATCATCAGATTCCCATCTGCATCTAGTTCGGTTCGTTTGCCTGTTTTGTGCCATGTCATCTGTCTGGCCGTCTCTTCGACCATGAAAAGACGTTGAAGTCTTGGTACGATTGGCGTATACCGAAGAACACTAACGGGGATTTTGGTCTGTGTCTTCTCACCCATACCGTTGTTTACCACAATATACTTGGAAGACTTGCAAATGGGACAATAGTTCAAGTCCGCATAGTCAAGCCTAAATAAGGCACATCCTTTCTCACAGGCATGTATCTTCTCATAGGGCATCTTCAGTGCACGGAGGATTTTGTCCGACTGGTACAGGTTTGCAGGCATTACATGGCCTTTGGGTAGAAAGCGTCCAAATACTGTCATAATTGCGTCATAGCATTCTCTTCCCAAGTTGAACTGAGCCTTCAGAGCCATTACTTGTGAGATGGCATCCAACTGACAAAGCTCAGTGTGCTCGTGGAGCAGACGTTTTGAATACTCCAACATTTCATTGAAAGCCTTTGTAGATTCCTCCATCTCCTCGTCCGAATCCCGAGCATCATCATAGCCTTGCACCATGTTTTCCATCCCGGTACCATGCTCGTCGGTGCGATGATGCTCCACCTCAGCTCGGTCACGTTGGGCAGACTCACCATGAAATGTCCACACCGTATAATCGGGCGTAAAACCACTCTTCTGTAGGTGTTTGCCCATTTCAGCCTATGTCTTCTTTTCCCAATTGCCGCACCGGACACAGGGGCACCAGGTTTTCTTTTGGCCATTTGCAAATGCGGCTTGCACAAACCCCTTGGTTTTTGTGAACCATTCAACGCTCCATTTGTTCTGACCAGTGTGACCGGTATACATCCACGCACGGTCACTCATCTTGACTTTCAGAGCTACTGGACACACAACAATTATATATGTAATTCACCATGTATATATTCATCAGTTTATCTATTTTGTCAATTTTATTACGTCCATGCAACCTACACTCTAATAGGTAATGATAGGTCCTAATCCCACCCGTGTATGTGTAGATTGAGTTCATTTTCCCATGCTATGCTCCGGATCCGGCACAAAATTTCGGCAGCACCTCCCCGCTGTTCTCCTGATACACGTCTCTGCAATAAATAGAGAGGATGTGTACCCGGAGAACAACAGGGGAGGCAATGACGAAATTTATGCGTCGGATCCGGAGAAAAGCATATGGGAAAACGAACCCAATCTACACATACTCGGGCTGTCCATGGATAGCGTTGGACAATTCGAAAGAATCAAGGTTATAAATATGCAAATGCATGCATATTTATAACTATGACGCTTTCGAATGGGAGACACATATTGGTTACGCATACTGATGATTCAAGACACATATATAGCTGGCTATCAAGTTTCATCGGAATATATCAAATAATTAATGGGGGAGGAGGACTTGTCATTTGTGCTCACCCACGAACGAAGGGGGCAGAGCTCGTCAAACGCACGGCGAGGTCGTCGAACACCAAACCTCGCAGTGATGAAACAACTGCACATTTAAAACTACACGATCAAGACAATTATATATGATGTTTTTCATAACAAAATCGAGAAATATATGACCTAACTAATAATTCACAAATATATGACCCCGTCGGCCTCTGGAAGCCAAAAAACACCTTTTCGGGAGGTGTCGGTGGTCGGGGTGTCCTGTCGGTGTCGGGGTGCCGTGTCGGGGTCGGGGTGCTGTTCCGGGGTCGGGGGGTCGGGGTCAGGGGGTCAGGTTGTCGGGGTGCGGTGTCGGGGTCGGGGTGTCGGGGTCGGGTGTCGGGGTATCGAGGTGTCGTGTCGGGGTCGGGGCGTGGTGTCAGGGTGTCGGGGGCCAGGGGTCGGGGTCGGGGTGTCGGTCCGAGGTGTCGGGGTGGCGTGTCGGGGTCGGGGTGTCGGGGGTCGGGGTCGTGGTGTCGGGGGTCGGGGGTCGGGGTGTCGGGCCGGGGTGTCGGGGTGGCGTGTCGGGGTCGGGGTCGGGGTGTCGGGGGTCGGGGTCGGGGTGTCGGGGTCGGGGTCGTGGTCGGGGTGTCGGGCCGGGGTGTCGGGGGTCGGGGTCGGGGTGTCGGGGGTCGTGGTGGGTGTGTCGGGGGTCGGGGGTCGGGGTGTCGGGGTGGCGCGTCGGGATCTTCTTCTTCTTCTTCTTCTTCTTCTTCTTCTTCTTCTTCTTCTTCTTCTTTCTTCCTCTTTCTTCTTCTTCTTTTCTTTCTGCTTCTCCCTCGTCCTCTTCCTCCTCCTCCTCCTCCTCTTCTTTCTTTCTTCTTCTTCTTCTTCTTCTTCTTCTTCTTCTTCTTCTTCTTCTTCTTTCTTCTTCTCCTTTTTCCTCTTCTATATTGTTATATTTTTCAACTTTCTCTTATTCTTCTTCCTTTTTTTTCCTTTTTCCTCTTCTTCTACTTCTTCTTTTTTTCAACTTTCTTCTTCTTCTAATAATCTAAACCTATATCTAGCACTAACCTAAACCAACCACTAACCTAAACCTATCAATAACCTAATTAAACCTAAACAGCAAAGAAAAACAGTAGAAAAAACAAAAAAAATGCTCACCTTGGCTCCTCTCGATGGAGGATGGAGGTACTGGCGGGGGCGCAGGGGCGGCGGAGAGCCTGGCTCTGGGGCGGGGGGGGGGGGGGGCGCGAGGCAGACGCAGGCCTAGGGGCGAGCCTGCCTCCGGGGGTGGCGCGGGCGTAGGGGCGGCGGCGAGCCTAGCTCCGGGACGGGGTGGGGGGGCGAGGCGGACGCAGGGGCCCCGCGGTGAACCTGGCTCCGGCGCGGGCGACGGGACACCGGGGCGGTGGCGGGTGGTGGGGGCGACGGGGCGAGGGGCGGTGGGGCCAGGGGGCGGTGGCGGGTGGCGGTGGTCGTCGGGGAGGAGAGGGGGACAGATCGAACAGAGAGAGATGGGCGGGGTGGGGCGCCGTTAGTAACCTAAACGTTTGCCATCCGCCACTTGCTCTTTGCCGTCCGCTAGCGGACGGCAAATAGGGGGGGGGGGCATTAAGTTTTTTTAAACCAGCTCGTCGGTGGGGCCCCTCCCTCTTTGCCGTCCGCTAGAAGCTTTGCCGTCCGCTAGCGGACGGCAAAGAACTGGCTGATGGCAAAGAAGTACTTTGCCATCAGCCAGTTCTTTGCCGTCCGCTTTTGGGTAGCTGATGGCAAAGAGCTTCTTTGCCGTCCGCTAGCCGACGGCAAAGAGCTGACAGATGGCAAAGTAGCTGTTTCTAGTAGTGCTTGTGCACAATATGAGATCATTTGAACAAACTATGCCATGAATGTGGCCATAAGATTGATCATTTGGCTTGAAAGCCATTGATCTCCACACGTGATAGCTCGTTTCTGAGAACACTTTTTTAAAATAATTGCCGTATTACAAGTTTGTTATTTTTCCTGGGAACTTGGCCACATATAATGACACAATGCGAAGGTTTCCCAATTTTTTGATTTTTTTTGAATTTTTTATGCCTGTTTCAATATGCGGTCAAAACAGCGGGAATGACCGTTCCTAGCTAGTTGTTGAATCTTGGAATTTTTTTGGTGTTTCTCTGATTAAATAGGTACTTATGTACCTAGAAATGATTTTTGGAAAAAATAAATAGCAAACTATGAAGCAGCTGCAGTTCAAATTTGACCCGCTTCCGGCTGAATCGGCGGAAATTTGTCTTTTTCGCGAGAGGTGGATCAAAACTTTTTACACCCAACCATTTGGTCAATTGTGCATTAAATATGTCCTAGTATTTTATAAAAATGATTTGGTCCAATTTTGCATTTAATATGTTATAGGTCCTTCAAAAAAACTCATTTTGGACACTCGTAAAATGAAAAAAATGATTTAAGAGAACTCATTTCTCATAACTCTTTAAAAAAATATTTGTCTTATTTCAATTTGTGATTATTCCTGAAAGCTATAGTCAAATTTGCTGACACAATGAGAAGTTTTTTCTCTTCATGTTTTAAGGTCATAATAAAATAGCTAACATGATTTAGCAACTTCTTTTAGTCAATTATGACCAATTTAAATGGTCAAAATATCATACCTGTATACTACGTTCTGATTGGTCCAAAGGCCTCTCACGCGGATCATGGATAAACCACCGTCGGATCCTCCTGGATCCAACGGCCCTCACCTCACCCTCTCACGGTCTCACCTACCCACCGCACACCACTCCACTCTCTCCCTGCGTAGCGAACCCTAGCGTTCTCACCCTCTCCCTCTCCCCCCGCCCCCGCCCCCAACCTCACTCCCTCCCTCTGGATCTCGACGCGCCACCGCCCCCACCCCACTCCTCCGGTGTTCCCCCCACACGGTCACCGCTCGGACCTCCCCATTGCGCCTCCTCCTCCTCCCTCCGCTCGCGGTCGCCTCTCCCAATAGATCTGGTGCCAGGGTTCACGGCCCTAGCGGACGGGGGAGCGGAGACATGCGGGGGGATGGGTTGACGCGTGCCTGGTGGGCGGAGGAGAGGATGGAGAATCTGCATGGCGGCCTTGACGAGCAGATCGAGCCATGGCGATGGCGGAGGAAGCCATGGCGCCGGCGCAGATCGACGTGAGGATGGACGTGGCGCTGCTCCACTGCCGGGCCTGCCTCCTCCCCCCCAAGCCCCCGTGTTCAAGGTATGGCATGCACCGATGTGGCGCTGGATTCCCATCTCCTCGCGGGATCCATCTGTCTGCGTCGGTGGCCTACAGGGAGCGGCACATCCATCGTCTGTGCGTCGGATCCCGCGGATCCGCGAGGCTGACCCCAACGGCGCTGGCGCCGGTGCTGCGACAACGTCAACGACGCGCGCTCCTGCTAGTGGGATGCCTGACTGGCTGCTCGCTTGCATCAACTTGGACGCCGACGGCGCCGGGAGAGGAGGAGTCTTCTCGCTCGGGGTTGGGGGACGACGCGGTTTCAGCGACGACGAGATGCTGCTCGCCCATCTTCTCCTCACTGACCAAATCCAGCGCAGCGCAGCGCAGGGGTAAGCACAGCCGCCTCCTCTACTCTCTCACCGTTTTCGCCGCCCCTCTTCTCCCTCGACGGTGTTCTCATGCGCCACAGCAGCTTACTGACACTGTCGTTTTTTCTGTCTTTCTTTTGTTGGCAGCAGGGGAAGTAGGAGGAGGAGGAGTTCAGCACGGGGCCCCTCTCCATTCTCATGCTCAGCGTCAAGAACAACGCCCTGGTTGGTTTGGTTTGGTCGACTTCTTGCCTCTGTTGATTGAGATATCAGCTTAGCGAGGGCATATTTTCTGCCGTAGTAGTACTTACTGACTTACTGTCTGTCTGCATATCCGTGTGGACTGAACACCTGACCTTCTGGAGTGCTGGTGTTCTCCGTTGTGCGTGCACTTGTTAAAACACACCAATCGACTTATTCGCCTGTGATCCCGTCGTGCAAGTGAATACTAGTTTCCCTCTTAGTGCTAGAATGCTAAGCGCACCATCGCATAAATGTGTCAGTAATTAACCACTGTTTTGGTGCAGCCTTTCGTCAAATGCCTTTGGTAATAGTGTGGCACTGCAAAGTTGAATGCACCATTGCGTACAATTGAGGGCTAGTCATTTGGAGATTAATCCTGACCTCGATATCTCGATAGGTCTGGCCGGATAATAATTAACTAATACTACTAAATGACAACCATTTGGCTACATTCAGGCGAGCTAAAGCTTTGACTAACATCGGTCTTTCCAATTCAGGCGAGTTAGCCTATCAGCAACAAGAGCAGCTGCCCATCCTCTCCCCACTGGGAATTTAATCTTGCTATACTGAAGTCGAGCTCTTTGATTATGCATTTTTAGTGTAGATTCTTTCATGTTAACTAATTGGAACAAGTTCTAATTAGGTCACGGAATAGTTTGCTTGGTCCTTCATATCTAAAGCTTGCATGTACTGTAGAAGCTCTACATTATGCTAATACTTGCTTGTGTAACATCTTTCATGGCATACTTCTAAATGGACAAGTACGTGCGACGTCCAGCGTCAATGATGATGCAGACCATATGTTCAAGTCTTCAACTGCAGCCCCATCCATTGCATCGACACAAAGGTATGTACTCCGTCTTGCTGAACAGATATGGGCCTGATGCTTGATGTCCTTATGCCTGATGCATGTATCATGTGACATACACATAATTAACTTTGACATAGTTGCTCTGTTACAGCAGATGGCAAGATGAATAGCTAGTGTCTATTTAATTCCATCATGCACTTGGTAGTTTAATAGGTACTATTGATTGAATATGAATGTTATTCCATATACTCAAATGGAACTTCGATCTGCTGTAACTTTGAATGATGGTTTTTAATCCTTGTCGTGTATGTGAAACATTCCTTGCTCGTTTGCTGCTAAGTTTGTCATATGTGCCAACTCAATTCTCAATTTTGATCAATAGCCATATTCTGGATAAGTAGAATGATCTGGTTAATAATAATAATAAGTAGAATGATAATATACTGGTGCATCTTTACTTTTTATTTTAAAAGTACACTGTATTCTATCAGTGACTTACCTTTGGTTCTCTTTTGAATGCTCAGATGTTTTGCATCAGCCTGTCATTGCTTGCTAAGGGAGAAGCGGGACTTGGAGAAGAAATCTTTCCATTAAGCAGATTACATGTTTGGTTGTTGTGAAGTACCAGATAGGCTAGTTCTATTTTTTTCACGATCCTGGAGTATTTCAGCAGTGCCATGCAAATGCAGTAGCGTTTGTTTTTTGTTTGTAAAAACTTAGTTAGCCCACAGTCAGTTAGTAGTAGCTTAGCCAGCCAGCCTCAAATAGTATTGCTGGAATGAATGGTTGTAATATAATAACGTTGCACGTTGCTTTGAAAATATATCAGAACTGGGTGATGTGTTGTAATGTCAATGGCATAATATTTTTTTTGGATTGGACCAATTTTTTCGGAATAGGGCTAGGCCCAAGTTATATTGGACAATTATTTTTGAGGGAAAAACATGAGAGGTCCAGCAATGAAATGGCCCAGAAAAATACATGATTAAAAAGAAAATCTGCTGTTAAAAGGGCCACGCAAAGAAATCAATAAGGCTGAATTGTTGGGCCAGACCCAGGTAGCTAATAAAAGCATAGGAAAAAATACATTAAAAAGGCCGAATTAATGGGCTCGGCCCATGTACAACACCAAATCGGACCGGGCTGAATCTTGTGCCACATCATCTTGCCACGCTGGATGCCTACGTGGCCTGGGGAGGTTGATAGTGACCAAAACGCCACAATAGGAATATTTTGGTCGTAAACGTCTTTGACCATTCCAGAAGAAAGGTCGCTATAGTCAGTTTACGACGGCCAGCTTTTGACCTTCTGTTTTTGGTCACAAAAAAGTCATAAATGGAAATTTGTGACCTTTCAGTGACCAATAGTGGTTGTCATAAGTTGACATATTTCTTGTAGTGAGTAACCAAGTGGATGAGCAAGGCTCTAACACAAATATGAGCTAAACCAATACTAACCCTAAAACGTACGTGATGAGGGAGTATATATAGTCAAAGGGGCAAAGGGATACATGGGTCACGGCCCAAAGGAGCTGCGCGCAGGCAGAGAGCGCCGGATGTCCGGGCGACGGGCTGGATGTCTGGTGGCTCATGAGGCGCCGGATGTCCGAGCTGAGTGGCCGGATGTCCGGGCTGATGCAGACGGCCGTTCTGCTCTTTGGATGGGGGACGCCGGATGTCCGCTCGGAGGGGCCGTATGTCCGGTTTTTTCCGGAGGGGCCGGATGTCCGGTGGGGAGGCCGGATGTCCGGGCTGTCAGGACCTGCTTTTGTGCATTCTGGATGCCTTGTCCGGATATCTGGGCGGGAGGCCGGTTTTCCGGTGAGGGGCCGGATGTCCGGGCTGGAATCCGGATTTCCGGGCTGGACGCCGGATGTCCGGGCTGGATGCCGGATGTCCGGTCACTGTTGTTTCTTCTGCAGAGGGCCGGCCGTGTAGATCTCCAGGGGCAGGATGTCTGGGGTCCTGGCCGGATGTCTGATGCCTAGAGGGTGTTCTTGCCTTCTCCCATTGGTTCTCTTATTCCATGGACTTGGGGTCTTGGCCATCTTCATGTGCATCCTCGGGAGGGTCCTCTTGGTACCTAATCATGCACAACATTCCGGATTGAGGTAGTACCCATGTCTCGAGAGGATCATGTGATATATCACTAAGGAGAGAAGTCACCTCGGTCTCGAGAGCTCTAGCTCGTGCTCTAGTCATGAGTCCTCTTGGTGCTTGGTGAGACGATGAAAGGTCCATGGGGATGACCGAACGATGCTCCGCATCATCTTGCCTCTCTTCCTTTTTCTCATATCGAGACCTCTGTGATCAAACACTTCATCCACACAAAACTTCAACAGAAAACTCGGTAAGATCCGTTAGTATAATAAAGCAAATCACTACTCTAAGTACTGTAGGAAACCAATTCATATTTTGTTTTTGCATTGTGTCTACTGTAATATAGCTTTTCCATGGCTTAATCCACTGATATAAATTGATAGATTCATCAAAACAAGCAAACTATGCATCAAAAACAGAATCTGTCAAAAACAGAACAGTCTGTAGCAATCTGAACATTCACCATACTTCTAGTACCAAAAAAATCTACCAAAATTAGGAAACATAAACAATTTTTACAGCAAGACATTGCAAAAGGAATCAGAACCATTTGACGTTCCAGTTAAAAATGTAAAATCGTGCACTACAGCCAAAGTTTCTGTCCTGCACCGTACAAACCAAGAAGCATTGTAAACATCCTAGAGGCAAACCTTAGCAGATTATTTTTATAATACAATGGAATTGTACAAGGGGATAATTATTTTTGATTAAAAGTTTCTATAATCAAGATTCACAAAGTTTCCGTGAGCATGAACAAAGTTCAAGGAGCTCTCCCACTTCAACAATGCTTGTCTCTCTCACTTTCACTTCCCTTTTTGAAAATTTTTGGGTTCCCCTATTTTTATTTTTTATTTTTAGACTATATGAAAGCACACAACAGAAATAAATGACTCTCTAAAACTTCCGGGTTGTCTCCCTGGCAGCGCTTTGTTTAAAGCCATTAAGCTAGGCATATAGTGCTCAAGTAATAGATCCACCCGGATCCCAAGGTATATCAAAGCCAATTTTAATTAACAATGATTTGTGATTTAGTAGTGAGCACAAAGTAACATATAACAAGCGAGAGTAAATAATGGGACTTTAGGACAAACTATTGATGACACTTCATACAATTTTGAATTAGCCATTAAAAAGATAAAATTACAGTCGTGTACTCTACAAACCCAATTCATGTTTTGCTAAATTCATACACTCAAAAATATTCTACCAAGTAGTGTAGATATTTATAGATACTATGGAGAAAAAGATTATAAAAACTATAAATAAAGGGGCATGCATGAATTTGTGGAGTAATGTGATAATATAGGTTTGCATAATTTGTAGTGAAATACCTTATGCAAGTTTTTAAAAGAAATCTTCATTTTAACAGATTTTTTCTGTCAATATGTAGTTTCATTTTAGCACAAGAAAATGCATCTATATTTATCAATTTAGAAAGGGAGGATCTTTTTGTTGCATCCACTCACAACAAGAAACACAATGGTGTTTTGTCCATCACCTGCAAAGTATACCAACAAATTAGTATTTATGATAGTTGTTGAAGTATATGTTAGTAATTAAGAGTATTTAAAAAGTTATTGAAATTGTTGTTGTACTTGCACTCTATACCTCCAAATTAGTATCTACAATTGTATATTAAAGTCTGTTTTTCTAAAAACAATATACATTTGATAGTAAAATGATTTATGACGGAGTAAAAAAGTTTGGTATAAATATTTAAAAAATTCATGTTAAGAAGTTTAGTTCAATGAAGAGAAAAACCACTTGTCAAGTATGAAACTGCACATGGGAGGAAATTTGCCAACAGAAATCCTTCACTAAATTGTTGGGTCTATGTTACAAAATCAGTTATCGCCAAGGCACTGCGAACAGTGCAGCTGACGCGCTCTCCTGCCGCTTACACACTTCAAACCAGTCATGGCCATGTGAGTCTGCCAACCTACTTTGGTGGAGGACATTCATGCCAGTTATGCAGAGAATGGAAAAGCTAAGAAATTGCTCACCGAATTTTCCAAGAAACCTGATGCAAAACAGAGGTTTTCAGTCTGAGGGGGCTTGCTGTACTTCCGCCACAGGTTATGGCCCGGGGGGTTACCAACACGACAACAACGTATTCACGCGTTTCATGTAGCACAGTGGGTGGACACTCTGGATTTCCGATCACCTATCGGCATCCGCCGCCTTTTCGCCTGGCCTAGAATGAAGGACACTATTCGCCAGTATGTGCACACTTGTCATGTCTGTCAGCAAGCAAGCAGGAGCGCGTCAAATACCTTGGGCTATTAGAACCAATTCCATTAATTGCCGGACGGAGTTGGGAGATTGTTACTATGGACTTCATTGATGGCCTCCCGCAATCCAACAGGGCCAATTGCATTCTCGTTGTTGTGGATAATTTCACATGGTATGCTCATTTTCTTGTACAGAATCATCCTTTCATAGCAGCTAAGGTCGCTCGAGCTTATTTGGACAATGTTTAGAAGCTGCACGGGCTCCCTAATGCAATTATATCTGATCGAGGCCCGGTGTTTACCAGCAGATTCTGGCAAAAACTGTTCAAGATCATTGGGACAGAAGTGAATATGAGCACACCGTATCATCATAGACGGTAGCCCAGATAGAACGTGTCAACCAATGCTTGGATATATATCTTCGTTGCTTCATCCATGCCTGCCCAAACCGCTTGAGTCAATTCTTTGCACTGGCTGAATTCTGGTATAACTCGAGCTACTATTCTGATTTACACATGTCACCATTCCATGCTCTGTACGGCCATGAGCCGAGGTACTAGGGTATCGAAGCTTCATCTGCTTGTAAGACCCCTGCTATGAAGGAATGGCTGGAGGAAGGAAGAACCATGTGCTACTTCTTGAGCTTGTGTTGCTTTTTCCCTTGAAGAGGAAAGGGTGATGCAGCAAAGTAGAGATAGGTATTTCCCTTAGTTTGAGAACCAAGGTATCAATCCAGTAGGAGGTACAAGCAAGTCTCCAATCTATGCACCTGCACAAACAATCAAACACTTGCACCGAACGTGATAAAGGGGTTGTCAATCCCTTCACGGTCACTTGCAAGGATGAGATTTGATAGAGATAGATATAAAAGATTACTAA